>NC_035444.2:76625765-76993629 GCF_002127325.2 Helianthus annuus | reverse complement strand
GGGATTACGAGACTTGGATGAGACCGAACGTCAAGCCGCATGGGCCCAAATTGGTGAAGGAATCTACAACCCTAGCAGCACCAAGAGTACCAAACTGAGGGACCCGCTATACCGCTACATTCACAGGCTCCTCACCTACTCGCTAAACCAGCGCCACGACAGTAGTGGCGTTGTAGGGTTGAAAGATTTGGTTGTCCTTCATTGCATTCACAACCGGAAGCCTCTCGATGTTCCATATCTCCTGTTACGAAACATGCATCTCAATCGCCTTGCTCG
The DNA here is from genome assembly GCF_002127325.2 of Helianthus annuus. Lineage (NCBI taxonomy): Eukaryota > Viridiplantae > Streptophyta > Magnoliopsida > Asterales > Asteraceae > Helianthus > Helianthus annuus. Next base: position 76,993,353 of record NC_035444.2, on the reverse strand, counting down.
CGCTCCAACACCTATCTTCTTTGGGGGATGGGTGTACCGTCTTTTCAAGCACTTCACGAACATTCCTAGGTCCTTTGAAAGAAGCCCATGGTCGGGACGAGTTGACTACCACATTTGCCGGGCCATGAACTTACTTTATGAGGCGGAAGACGGGACGGTGAGCTTTCAAAGAACACAAGGCTATGCATGGAACCCACAAGAGGCCCTAGTTCTTCATGCACCACCTCCCCAATACCAGTACCAACCCCATGGTGATCTGGGTCAATCCTCCTCACAAGGAGGCGGTTTTCCTAACTTTCAAAGCTTACATGATCTTTTGCAGGAAAACCTCATGTGTACCAGGAACACCTACAATCTCGCCAACAACATATACCACCGGGTCGGAGCTATTGAGCGCAACATCAACGATATACAAGATGACATCGGTAGCATCTAGGAGTATATGGCGGGGTATGGGGGTGGAGGTGAGGATAGCGATGAAGACATGGAGTAGGAGGTTTTGAAGGAACAAGGAGCGGGTTGATGGTGAGCCCACAGGTTTAAGTACCCCTTTTCTATCAAACAATTTATGGCCTGCGTGCCAAATGTTGAACAATTTACTTTCCTTGACTACTTTTTATTTCCGTTTTATTTTTCTTTTACTTTATGCTTGGAGACAATTAACTGTGGTAATGTAGGATGTTTATGTTGCTTGGTGTGGTATTGAGTGATGAAACAGGTACAAACAGAGGCTTAGAGTGCTAGACCTTATCACTCATAGGCCCAAAATGGAGAAACCGGGAGAAGAAACCTGTTTTTCAGGCTTACAGACTGTCCACACGGGGACGTGTCCAGCCGACACGCCCCCGTGTTCATCTCCCAGACCTGCTGTTTGGTTACTGACCTGCAATTATTTGCCAGACACGGGGCCGTGTCTAACCAACACGCCCCCGTGTTCACCTTCTGTAAGTTTTCATTACTGGCAGTTCACCACGGGGTCGTGTCCAGCGGACACGGGGCCGTGTCCAGACTGCCATTAACATAATTCTTTGCTTTTAACACCACATTACACATCCAATCAACCTAAAAATTTATTTTTGGGACACATTGAGGACAATGTGTAATTTAAGTGTGGGGGGGGAAGCTAACACCTTGAAATTTTGCAAGTCCTAACAACAAGCCTTACACAAAACTCTATTGGAACCGCTAAACACCCCAAATTTTTTTCAAAAATTTTCATTTTTACTTGTCTAAAGTTTAAGTTAGAAATCCTAAGATTAATAAGGTTATATTTTTATAAATTTTACAACCGAGAGCGTCGTGATAACAAGAACCAACATAAGAAAATTATGAAACGGCATAACAAGTCTAGTTAAAATTTGATTATATATACTTGATCACATTAAAAACCCATTCCCACAAAAGTGAGTTTTGAGCCTTTATTGAGCATACAAATTTACATCCTTAGACTAAATGCTCATTTTTCGTTTCTTGTGTGAATAGCCGCTTGGTTCTTACAACTCTAGAACTTGCCACGACGATTCATTCCCGGTCCTTACCAACTTAAACCCAAGTAAGTAAATGATGGAGGCATTAGGACTAACCATTTTTCTTTCTACACCATTATTTTTTATTTTTTTTACCACCTACCCAAAATCCCCCTAGTTAACCCCTTTGAGCCTAAACCTTTCGTTTCTTTACCCTAAACCCTTTTTACCCACCAAAAACCTTTTTTTATTTTCACCCTTTATTTTAGTAACAAGCTCGGTTTTTCGCAAGCTCGTTCTTTTATGTGATGAAAAAAAATGATGAAGTTAAAAACAAACAAAGCTATGCAAACAAAAGCTTGTTTGGAGAAATACTTCAAAATAAAAAGTCACTAAAAACAAAGTGTTTTACGAAAACCGACGCTTTTTACGCTTTTCGCCCTTTTACTAACCACTAACCCAACCACCCACCTTTAGCCCAAGCCTAACCCTTCACCCAAAAAGTCCTCTTGATATTTACAAAGGTATAAAGTTAAAAAGGAGGAGGATTGATTGCTTGGCAAGCCTATGGTAGGCGTAAGTTCCATGCCGCTCTCGAGTGATTCACTAAAAAATACACCTTCGGCCGAGTGTTGAGTGATTTCTCCCGTGAGGTATGTGAACTTGTATATAAATGAAATTTTAAAAAGGCATGTTATGCCCAAATAAGTAATATATCTTATGAAACGTTCTAAATAAATCATAACGAATAGGATTGTAAATAGATAAAAATAAAACCCAAAAAAAATCTTGGATTCCCGACACTCTTTGACAAGCCAAAAACCTTCTCTTCTACCCATTCCATTTGGGAGTGTAAGCCACATTTAAAGAGTTTTGCTTGAGGACAAACAAAAGTTCAAGTATGGGGGTATTTGATGTGTGTAAAATGCAACATATAAATTATATCAAATGAGGCATAAAAGTAACCCTTTTTAAGTACTAATGTTGGAAAAAGAGTGTTTTTGTCTTCCTTTTGTATTTTCAGGATGAAATGAGCTCAAATTCACAAAAGAAGCAAAAAGACAGCTAATTCTAACATAAATACAAGAAAAGGAACAAAAGTAGACTGCCCGAACCCTCAACGGCATCCTCCCAAGCAAAGAAGAGAAAACAGAAGACTGAACACGCCCCGTGCTCAGCCAGCACAGGGCCGTGCCCAAGAAGCAACAGAAAAGACAAACCTGTAGAAGCTTCTATTGCCCACCACGGGGCCGTGTCCAGTGAGCACGGGGGCGTGGCGAAAGTACAGCAGGCGCATTAATTGTAATTGCGAATTACAATTAATGAAGAGAGAGAGTGTCAGACGGGCACGGGGCCATGTCCAGCGGACACGGGGCCGTGCCCAGCCTTCTGTTCAGCCTATAAATAGGAGTGCTTGGTTTCATTCCAACTCATCCCTTGGCACACCACCTCTCTCACACTTCATCCACCACCCACCACCACCATAACACCATCATCCACCACCATCATCCATTGTCCATCGTAGAGTGTGTGAGTCGTCTCGGGATCCAAGATTGATCGTAAGAGTTCTTGACAATCAAGGCCATGTTTGCCTAAGTCTCTTACATCACTTGGTGAAGACAAGTGTTTAGTATAATACTTTTTATTTTTAATCTTTTGCACTTTTTATTTGGTTTTGTATTAATGACTTTAATAACTAGTTGCTTATGTTGAAGTTGATCTTTCCTTATCGTTTGTCCGTGGTGTCTTGGCATTATTTTACTGTCTATATAAAATAAAAGATTTTCACCATTCATATCTCCACGGTCTATATGGAGGTATGTTGGCTACCTGGTCGGGGGTTAAGGGAACGGTTTGGTAAGGGTCTTGCCCTTGTTCAGCGTTTAGAGGTCCTGCAAGGGACCTGGGTCAAATTTAGTAGGATCTCCTTCAATGCCCATAGGTATTGGATGGCGGGGATCCAAACTCTTTGACCCCATCATAAGTTAACTACTATTAATACTATAACCCGGCTATTTAGGACTGTATCCCTGCTGACTCAGACTACTTAGCCGAGGGTAACGTCACCGCCAAAAGCGGGGCCTACCACAATTTGCATTAATAACTTAATTCATTATCTTCCAATAATCCAACCCTTTAGGATTGTATCCTTGCTGACTCAAACTACTGGGTTGAGGGTAACGTCGCCTTCAAAAGAGGGGCCTACTACAATAACTAAGATAATCTCTTAAACAAGTGCAAAAGTGCGAAAATAATCAAAAGTTATACTAATACACGAGTCAGATCCAAGTGATTCATCTTGTCTATCTGTTTTTATTTTATTTTTATTTTTCAGCATTTAGTTAGTTTTTATTTTTCTAGTTTAAAAACCTTTTTTCTAACCTTTTGATTTGATTAGACGTTGAGGATAAACCGGTACTAAAAGCTCTTGTGTCCTTGGACGACCTCGGTATCTTACCAACACTATACTACGTCCACGATGGGTGCACTTGCCCATATGTGTGTTTAGTGTTAGTAAATATCGTGTTTTATAAATTTAAAACTTGGCTAAAAGTGTAAAAGGGCTTAAAATATATATAAAAATATAACACACTTCACGCACATCAAGTTTTTGGCGCCGCTGCCGGGGACACAAGGATTTTAAGAAAGCTTAAAATCGACGGCCTAATCAGTTCTTCAAAACCTTTTCAAAACGCGCGCACATTTTTCTGCATTTTAGTTTAGTTTGCATTTACAATAGCCTGAACACGGGGGCGTGCTCGCTGAACACGCCCCCGTGCTGCATATTTTTAGTTAGATACCCAGATACAGAGTCTGAACACGGGGCCGTGCTCACTCAACACGCCCCCGTGTCCAACGTGACCAGTAACTTTAATTAAAACGCCCAGATACAGACCCTGACCACGGGGCCATGTTCACCAGACACGGGGCCGTGTCTAGCTTCTGTTTTCGTCTTTGTTTTTGTTTTCTGGTCCCGAGACTCAGTTGTGGTCTGCTGAGTGATTCTTATGGATCAATACTCAGGAGGTTACAACTACACCTATGATGAGGATGATTATAGGGGTAATTATTGCGCTAATTGTCGTAACACACGCTCGGTTCAATATAGTAACTCATATCAACCATCCAATTCATACAACCCTTATGAGGAGCCCAGGTACGAGCCATCAACTTCATACACATCCTATGAAGACCAAAGGTATGAACCTCCTCCCTCATACTCATATTTTGATGAACCAAGGTATGAACCTTCATACTCATACTTTGAAGAGTCAAGATATGAGCCACCACCTTCATACTCTTATTATGAGGAACCATGGCGTGAACAACCCACCTCATATGAGTACTATGAAGAACCAAGTTTCGACCCTTATCCATCATATGCTTACAATGAAGAACAATGGTGTGAACCATCTACTTCATATGAGTACTATGAGGAGCCAAGGATCGAACAACCGGATTCAAGCTTTGAGGATCCAAATTCTTTTTCTCTCACCGAAGTGACCAATAGGATATTAGAACACATTAAAACTATCGAACGTTACATGAAAGAATCTTGCGCAAGGGAAGAAGAGTCCCGCGCAAGAGAAGAATTAAATTATAATAATAACCTAGAGATAGTTGAAAGTGTAAAAATGGAATAACAAGAAAGTGAAAAACTGACACACGAGTTAAACAACGAAAAAGGTGAGTCCGATAATGTTAAAATGCAAGAAGAGTCTAATTTTGAAGAAATTAACCTCTTGTCACCTACTTTCGAAAATCATTGTTTAGTAACCCCTCATGCTAAGTTTTTAAAAGAGTTAAACACTAGTACTAAAATCAAAGAAATAGTGAGTGTTAAGTTAACTAGTGATCAAACTTCGCTAATAAAAGAAGACCCTTTTGAAATTAGCATTACACCGGTTCCATGTTTCTTTCAAAATTCATTTATTAGTAATATCACCATTGATAAAGATCTTTGTGTTAACATAATGCCTAACTACATTTTTGAAAAATTAAGTACTAGTGATTTTACTCCACTTCAAATACCCATTTTTCTATCCGATCGAAAAGTGATAAAATCAATCGGTGTAGTTGAAGATGTTTTGGTTCAAACAAATCAAATGGTAATCCCAACCGACTTTGTCATCCTCGATGACGCTCCTTTAGTCTTGGGAAAACCTTTTGTACAAACTCATAAAGCTTTGAAAAACCGGAAATTCAACAATCTACCTCTTCAGTTAGGGGCATTCAAAAGGAGCATAGATCTTGAGCGTTCAATGAAATATCCTTTTGGCAATAATGACCCTCTAATTGAAGATGAAGCTGAACCACCCGATACAACTAAAGAAGATGACCACTTTGTTGAAGAAGAGATCGCCATAGAACAAACCTTTAAGGTTCTTGATCTAGATGAGCCACAAAATAAGGTGTCTTCTAAAGACTCACCCATTGAGCTCAAAGAACTTCCTAAAGGTTTGGAATATGCTTTTCTAGACAAAGATGGTAGTTTACCTGTAATTATTTCTTCTAAATTAAGTAGCATGGAAAAAGAGAAATTAGTTAATCTTCTTAAAAAACACAAAAACGCGATCGCTTGGAAGCTTGTAGATATTAAAGGAATAAGTCCTTCCATGTGCACGCACAAAATTTTAATGAATGATGACTACAAAACAGTAATTCAACCACAACGAAGAGTGAATCCCAATGTTCAAGAAGTGGTTAAAAATGAAGTCATCAAGCTACTTGACGCCGGACAAATCTACCCTATCTCCGATAGTCCGTGGGTAAGTCCCGTCCAAGTAGTCCCAAAGAAAGGAGGTATGATGGTAATAACTAATGAGAAAAATGAATTAATACCAACAAGAACCGTCACAGGATGGAGAGTTTGTATAGACTATAGACGATTAAATGAAGAAACAAGGAAAGACCACTTTCCTTTGCCCTTCATTGATCAAATGTTAGAACGACTATCCGGTCATAAATTTTATTGTTTCTTAGATGGTTTTTCAGGTTACTTTCAAATACCGATAGCACCAGAAGACCAAGAGAAAACAACTTTCACATGCCCCTACGGAACTTTCGCATATCGACGCATGCCATTCGGTGTATGTAATGCACCTGCAACATTCCAATGTTGTATGGTAGCCATTTTCCATGATATGATAGAAAAGACAATGGAAGTCTTCATGGACGACTTTTCTATCTTTGGAGACTCATATGACCAATGCCTCGATAATCTTGAACGAATGCTATCCCGATGTGAGGAAACTAACCTCGCCCTTAACTGGGAAAAATGCCATTTCATGGTAACAGAGGGAATAGTACTCGGTCACAAAATCTCAAGCGAAGGAATGGAAGTCGATCGAGCAAAAATAGAAACTATTTCTCGATTACCTCCACCATCCTCCGTAAGAGCAATCAGAAGTTTCTTAGGGCATGCCGGATTCTATAGAAGATTTATCAAGGACTTTTCGAAAATTTCAAGACCTCTAACAAAATTACTTGAAAAAGATGCACCTTTCATCTTTGACAAGGAATGCAATCAAGCATTTCTAACCCTCAAGGAAATGCTAGTCAATGCACCTATCATGATAGCGCCCGATTGGAAATTTCCTTTCGAAATCATGTGTGATGCAAGTGACTTTGCCGTTGGAGCAGTCTTGGGACAAAGAAAAGAAAAGCATTTCCACCCAATTTATTATGCTAGTAAAACGCTTAATGATGCACAAGAAAATTATACAACTACAGAAAAAGAATTACTAGCAGTGGTGTTTGCTTTTGATAAATTCCGTTCTTACCTTGTTCTTTCTAAAACTGTAGTCTATACAGACCATGCATGCAGCTATCAGGTACCTCTTCAAGAAACAAGACGCAAAACCCCGTTTGATCAGATGGATTCTACTCCTCCAAGAATTCGACATCGAAATCAAGGACAAAAGAGGAGCAGAAAACACTGCTGCAGATCATCTCTCACGCCTAGAAGACCCAGCTTTGAAAGCGACCAGGGACGAGCAAATCAACGAAAAATTTCCCACAGATGTGACAACACTGCCGCCATCTCTATAGCTGCAAATCCTGTGTTTCATGATAACACAAAACACTTTGAAGTTGACCTTTTCTTCTTAAGGGAAAAGATTGTTGCAGGTATCATCAAAACAACAGGCATTCAATCTGAATTCCAACTTGCTGATCTCTTCACAAAAGGTCTCATGCCAAGGAGTCACGACGAAATGTGTAAGTCTTTAGGTTTGCAAAACCTGTTTAAACATTTAAACTGAGGGGGGGTGTTAAAAATATTCTAATTTTTTACATAATTTTCAGTTAAATGTTTGCCTTTTTTAGTTTTCTAACCGTTGCCTTTTTTCTCTTTTGTGATTGAGGTTGTTCCGGTTTTGCCTTGGGCTCCTTATCCCTAAATAGGCTGGTGCTTGTTTACTTTGGGCTTGAGGGTTTCATGTGACCCGGCTATATATTGTGCCTCCTTGGGATCCTGGAGACACGAACACACTGCTCCTTATCGAACCTGTGTGCATCTGCTTTCAGTTCTTCCTCACACGTACATTCGTGAGGGTGCTCTTGATCTCTTCTTTGTTAACCTTTTGGTTATACTTGTACACCAGTCAATCTGTGATGACCGACTGATTTCTTTGTACTGTTTTTAGTGAAGAAGTTCTAATAAATTGGTATTTTCATTTGTTGATTCATCCCTAAAGTTCTGACATACATATCAATTGCAAGTGTCGATGAATAGTGCCAACCACAAATTAATTATTAAATAATATTAAATTAAATAATCATAAATAACAAGTAATGAAGTCTTATTGTTTATTTTTTATTTTAAGTTTCAATTGAGTAATTCTTAAAAATATATATATATATATTTGTTTAATTTATAAATAAGTTATATATATAATTGAGTTTATCCTTACCGTTATGAATGGAACGATACCATACTTACAACGTAGGTACCAGTATTCTTTTTTATGTTTTTCTTGATATTTCTACCAGTTTCATGATGAACCGATTTGATTCTAACCGAATTACAACATTACCAATTGCTACTATTTTATACCGAAATAAGTTTAGTCGAAGACGGAACTGTATTCACCCATATATTCGTTGTTTCTTTCGATTGCTATATCGAGTCGATTATAATTGATTTTTTTTGTTCTTTGTTGTGACAAACCGAACCAATACTATTAGAACAACTTTATTGGCGATATAGAATACTTTTTATATCATAAGCAATGAGTGTCGGTGACGAACAAAACTTATATTGTTCGAAAAACATCGATACCACGAACATCAGTGCCCCCGATATTTGTACATTTTAAGAGGGTGTTTGGGATTACGTTTTGAAGTGATTATTTGATTATTGCGTTTGTAAAACATAAATAATCTAAAAAAGTGTTTGGATGAAAAAATGATTATCTACCTCCAAAACGCAGTTTTGGAGAAGCATGTACCTACATGCTTTTTCAAAATGCAGTTTTGAAAACTCAAAATCTATTTTGAAAACGCAACCCCAAACACCCCCTAAATCTTTATCAATATTCATTTTTAAAGTTTTTGATCAATAAAAACGTATTTCAATTATCATTTTGGACATATTATGAATTTATTTTTAGAGGTTTATCTTTTGGTCGCTATACAAAGAACCGATAACAGTACCGACCCCTTATTGAACATAACTAATACAGAACGACTTCTCGCCATAACGCGCGAGGGAAATCCACTAGTTACAACTAAATTTGGCGAGTTTTCCGATAAAATATAAATAGTAGGGTTACAACATATTTTTTAATCAAATATAAATACAAATACAAGCTTTACAACAAGTTCTCGCATCAACCGATCACATGGTCCTGAAAATATGCGACTCGAGTTGCATTCGGATGATACATATAGCCAATTTTAATTACGACACCACCAATTCTAACGTAGACGCATGTGAAATTTGTATTTAACACGACATTAGCACATGTGTATATTTTGAAACAATGCCCCCAATACAAGAAAAATCCCTTATAGGGACGAAACCTTTAAAAAGTACATAAGTCATCTCTATAGATTACCCTATAGAGACGATATGTTGTTTCTAGAGGGGTTTCGTGCTTTTTGAGTTAGGTTACCCTATAGAAACGACATGTCCTCTCAATAGGGTGAAAATATTTTTTTTATATTTTTTATATTCTCTACTTTAATGAATTAGAAACCCTAAAAAATGTTTCAACTTATAGAGACGACATGTCATCTCTATATTTTAAATTTTTTTATTATCATTTGTTAATAATATTAAAAAAAAAGTTAAATTTATAGAGACGACAGTCGCCTCTAAAAGTTTGACTAGTTAAAATGAATATCATTTAAACGGCAAAATTTCCCATAATCCGACAAAAAAATTTGAAAAGAAATATTCTAACATATAGGGACGACAGGGGAAATAACTTTGTTTTGTTTTTTATTCTAAATTAATAAATAATTAAAAAACACACTTGTAGAGGCAACATAAAATCCTATAAAGACAACAAGTCTTTGTTATAAGTGCGAAAGTTGATTTTTTTTATCAAAAATATAATCCTATAGAGACGACATATTGTTTCTAAAAGTTCTAAAACTTTGTTTTTAATTTTATTTTTTTTGTAAAAAGGACGATAATCCTATAAAGACGGCATATCCTTTGTAAAAGTTCTTAAAGGTTTTTGTTATTTTTTTTTTTGTAAAAAAAGGCTATAGCAACGACTTATCGTTTCTATGAGGAAAAAATATTTTAATAATTTTTTTTTGTTTTAGGAAATATTAGTTTTATTTTCATTTAAATTTTAGAGTAAACTGTCATTTTGGTCCCTGAGGTTTGGTCACTTTTGCCACTTTAGTCCAAAACTCAAACATTTTGCATCTGTGTCCCTGTGGTTTCAGTTTTATTGCCATTTTGTTCCAAAAGTGAAATCATGTCATATTTGTCTTATAAAATCCTGCTATTTTGTCTTTCTCCTTAGGGGCAAAATAGTCATTTTAATTTTTATTAATTAAAATAATAAAATTAAATAATCCATTTATGTAAAGGAATCTATTGTCATCTCATCTTCTTCAACAAGAACACCCAAAACCCTAACCCTAATTCACCTTCAAATTACAGTTCCAATACATCAAATTGATTCCTGATTATTAGAAAACCAGATTTGCGTGTTTGAATTCAACTGATTTCAGCAAACAATGTCTACGATTGTGTGCAGAAAGAGATCGTTCTTCGAAGACCTGCAAACGTCACCAAATTTTGGTTCGAGTGTTGCTGTAACACGCCGTGTTTTCAAAAGTCAAAGTCAAAGTCAAAGTCAAGATTGACTTCTTTGACGGTAAGTAGTCTATTTTATGTTTACGTTAGTTATATTATGTGGAGTAATTAATTACAATCGAATTAATCGAAGATTATTTATCGATGCGAACCGCTTTACGACTGTGAATAATAGGAAGTAACAATGCGATAAAGTCAATTAATCAATAATCGAGCTAATCTAATCATCATCGAACTCGAGACTCGAATTACGCGAACTTTGGTGTTAATATATGTTTGTGTGCCTTATGTGTTACTTGTGCATGTTTACTTTATGTTATGTGTGGTAATCAATCGAAACTCGAATCGAAATCGAAACTCAATCGAACTCAATCGAAATCGGATCATGATAATTGGTGAAGAAGAGATAGCGCGAGATATAGACGATTGTATGCTAGATATAGTGGTTGGGACTAAAAGTAATTTGAATAGGAAACTCTATCGTATTCTCATCAATCGCAATCGAGATCGAAATATCAAAAATCGTCGCACCGAACACTCGAATCGTGCAGCTGAACGATCAGGCTACCAGCCGATCGAACAGCCAGCCGATTGGACTACTGTCTGCTCGGACAGACTGTCCGATCGTGCTGCCTGACCGATCGGCCGGCACTTTCCTCTTATGGCATCCTATAAATACCCCTTGTCACTCTCAAACTTTCTACTTTTGGAAACCTCTGACCGACCAGCTTGTGCTCCCCTCTTTTTCTCAGATTCCTCTCGATTCTGGTAAGATTTCATCCTAAATCTTGTACTTTCTTGATCTACACGCAGTCTTACACCTTTTTATCTTTCAAATCTTGATTTCTAACCGTGAAATCATCAAGATTCAAGTGTTCTATGGTGATGTCATCATGGTGTTCTTGAAGAACTTCATGTTTGGCTTCAATCCATCAAGAATAACTTGGATCTAGCCGATTTCCACATAAACAAACAAGGATCTTTCATAGATCTAAACATTTACACGGTGAAAAGGATTGAAAGATGGTTTTCCAACTTTCTTTCAACTCTTTTACACTCAATACCTTCAAAACTGATAGAAACGAAACTTGTGCCGACTTACAAATCATTCCGGTGGTTGCATGACTCAAGATCTGGATTCTATCCACGAGGTTCACAGATTTCGGGTTGAACGTTAAACTCTGTTCCGAACAGTTCACCGGCCGAATTTAGGTGATTCCTGTCTGATCAGGAGGAACAAGTAAGAACGAGGGTTCTGTGGTTCAACTTGTGGTCAAAACACCTCGATATAACGTCAAACAATAAGAACAGCCAAGTGTTAGACGAACAGGATGATCAGGTCAGGATGCTGACCGATCGGACTGCTGTCCGAACGGACAGCAAGCCGATCGGACAGTCAGCCGATCGACCAGGCCAGCCGATCGGCTAGCACATGGTCCCACACTTGAACAATTCATTGAAGTCTAGTATTGAACGAACTGCTATTCAATCGGACTACCGTCCGATCGAATTACTCTTCGGATCATGAGATACTATACTTCAACACTTGGTCGATTTTCAACTTGTTCAATGCACTAGAAGTGCCATCCGATCGAACAACCGTCCAATCAGGTGACACCCTGCTAAGAACTTGTCTGCTGAAGTACCTAACCGATCGGTTAGCCAGCCGATCGAACAACCGTCCGATCGACCGACCTGAAAGGTAAAGATACTTCAATGTTTTCAAATGCTACAACGAAAACTTCAAAAGTCAAACCATCATACACAAACACATCCTTCTCAAAGGAGGAAACAATCCACTCGAACAGCCATCCGATCGGCCTATCGACCGACCAGACTGCTGTCCGAACGGACTGTCAAGCCGAACGGCCAGCCGTCCGATCGACCAGCTGTCCGACCCTCCAACACTTGTTTTCCGTTTTGCGCGTTGCTCATCGTTATGCTATCGAACTATTCAGGCTAACCCTATTCTCAAGTGCTCCCTTCAATCCATCAATCACTGTGAGTATACTCGAACCCTTTTTGCTTTAGCACTTTTGGGTGTTACATACGTTACTTATTCTAAATCACAATCGACACACTACTCAATTACTTTAAACGCTAACCGTTACTGCATGTATTACGTGACTAAATGAATGCTTGTTGTTATGTTTACATGTGGAATGCTGTCTACCTGCCTTAACGATGATAGTACTATAGTTTGGACTCAGCACCCGTTCACACGGGGGTTGTTAAGGACAATTACTTGCATGGATTACGGTGGTAATCATGTATTGCGAACTGCCTCGGGCAGTCAACCCGCAGTCATTGGTATCGATAGATCCATGTCGATAATTAACATGCTTCGTTTTCCTCTGTGTACGTGCTGGTTATGCGTAAACTATTTCGAACTCTATTATGCTATTATCAAACTTGTATGCTCACCTTTACATTTTATGTATTGACTTTATTTTAACGTATGTGACAGGTGTTTAAGATGCTTATCTGCTAGGAAAGCGAGGCTAGAATAAAGCTCTAGAGCCCAACAAATAGTTGTCTGTAGTGGTCAAATTATGGGTCTCTAGAAGCAGATAAACAATTGTTGTATTTATATTTAAATCTAAGTTGTCGGAACAGAATATTTGACTAGATGTTATCTGTAATAATTTGTTTGCTATTTGAGGTACGGTATGGGACCTATTATAAAAACTGAATAGTAATGATAGTTGTTGTGGAAACTTCTGGACAATCTGTTTCGCTCAGTGCCATGCCCCGATGATTCCGCTATCGGTTGGGGTGTGACAGATTGGTATCAGAGCCATAACTATAGGGAATTAGGCTAGACTCGACCTAGTCCGGGTCGAAGTCTTAGAGACCTAGACTATAGTTAGGAACCAACAGACCGAGCTTATGTGCAATAAATCCTGCTAATTCTCATCATCACCGCACTCAAATTTTCAATAATGAGAAGGCGATTTAGTCAAGATTAGGTGTGAAAACCGCAAACTCTCGACTAAATTGCTGGATCAATGTTATTTTTATCAACTTATCAATGATCTCTTCATTATGCTTTTTCAATAACAAACGCTTGTTCAACGGGAGATTATACCAAATCAGGAGTGAAATCCATATTTTGATGAATAATCTCCTCAATTTTACTAAGAACAAGGAAGAAGTTGCTAAGCTAGGGGTGAAACCCTAACCTTGATAACTTGTTCCGACTTTTATTTATCTCACCAAGGCCTCGACGGACTCCAACGACCTGAACTCATGAGTATGATCTAGGGAATACGTGCTGAATGCCCAAGAATCGAGGCGGAAACACGATCCCGAATGTCGAAATGTGACGACAAGTCTATTGAGAATAGTCGAATCACTTTGGGTAGTCGATGTCTAATAGCCGCAGACAATCTATTTCCCGATTTTTATGTGTTTCGATTCTGAGCCCGCAACTGCCGACTCTGATAATTCGTCGATTTTATGTGTTTTAAGTGTGTTATTCTGTTAATGTGTTTAGTTTTGATACTTATTCGATTATTGCTCTCACTTCGATCGACACACATGACCCGCATTGCTCTCCTATCTCAAAGCGCTAAAAAGTCGCTACAATCTAGACGACATTATGCTACGATATACGCTTATACTATACTCGACATGCCATACGATTATACTATACTACTCGATATGTTATACTATTCGATATACTATACGCAATCGACACGCGAGCTTTGAATGGTAGGTTTATGTATTCTGACTGCTTCTGTGTACTGATAGGAGGATTATGTGATATTATGTGCCTCTGTGATCCTGTGCTCTATGTGCTTATATGCTTCTGTGATTATGTGAATCTGTGATTTCGTGCCTATGTGTTTATGTGATACATGCTTCAACGTGTTCCTGAGCTTTAGTAAAGTAGTAGATGTGTGAGGTGAGATTCGATTTTGATGTGTGTGAGACCTACAACGATGTCTGTTGCAGACCATGTCGTCATCCGGACACCGAACCCCACTTACCCGCCAAGAAAAGAGAGACAGACGTCTTGCTGCTATCATCGCCAAACAAGTAGCTAAGGCTGTGAGCGATGTCTATGAAAACATCAGTAAATCATCTGAGGAGTCGAGAACTGTCACACCCCGATATTTCCACATGTCACCGGTGGGCCCGGTGGGGAGTATCGTGACGTAGTTGATATCATCATGGTCAAACATACACAGAATAGCACAGCGGAAGTCTTGGAATATAAAATATTATTACAAACTCAAATGTCTGAAAATATCAAAGTATTTATTATAGATGAGTCTGTAATATCAATCCACAAGAGGATCACTATAGAATGTTTAAAATGAAGCTTAGCAGACTTTATGGCATCTTTAAGGATTTGCAAGATCCTCTTTTTCGACACCGAGCAACTCCCAGCCTATTACGAGTAGTACCTGCCACTTAGCCTTTTGAAAATACGTCAGTTTTCACTGGTAAATACAGTTTAACCGACTCATTTGAAAAGAGTTTATGAAAATTGATTTTAGTGCACAAGGCACAAAACCTTTTATAACTTGGGACAATTCTTAATAAAAATCTTGTATACTGAATTACATGTTTACCGTACATCTGGGGCCCAGTATAGAGACTAAGACATGATTAAACGACACACCACTTTTAAAACCCATAAATGAGTTATCCCCAACTTGTGGGTAATTAATAATTTATTATTGGCATCTTTTCGGTGTATGCCTACACCGTGCGCATAAGTCGTGGCCATTTACAAATGAATGAGTCAAGGATATATCCAGGACACGGTCGTTAACCCCCAACGTTTAAGTCATTAACAGAACAGTATCAAAACAGGTTTTGTGGATTTACTAGCCACAATCCGGCATTTGATTGATCCACACCCGACCAAGCGGTATTAATCTACCGTATCCCAAGCCCGTATAAGGGAAAATAAGTTAAAAGTATTTACCTGAGCTAATACTTGATTCACAGCATAATAACTCAGTCGTATCCAATCTATCTAAATGCAGGTAGCTTTTACCGGGTGGCTCTAGTCTGGAGTGATGGTAATATATAACAAATTTCAGAATGCTAATGGTCTTATTTAAGTCATAGACTTAGACCGGCTAGCTTGAAGTATCTAAAGCGGTACGACACGCTAGATTAAGCGATGACCGGAATAGAACGTTACTTAGACCCAACAAGTTTGGATACTTGTATAATATGGGTAAACTAAACACATTCCAGATTTTGAGACAAAAACGATAAGGTTAAACCCGTTTCGGCGAATATACGTAAACTAGTTACATAAACCGATCCGAACGCGTAAAATGCGTAACGGGTAACCAAATGAATCATATACAAGTTCCATATGTTATTATGCTTAGAATATGTCAATACATCAGTAGGATATCAACATATACGCCCAAAAAGTATTTAAAACCATTTTAAGTCCCGCAAGGGCATTTTGGTAATTTTAATACTTATAAATGAGATTTTATAACAAACTGAAGTTCTGGTCCTTTCTAATCAGTAAAATTATTTATTTTATCTCATTACATCAGTAAGATATCATACATATGTGAGGTTTACCATTTATGGCCAAACTATGTCCCGAAAGGGCATTTTGGTCATTTCACATATGCTTTTACGGGCATTTTTGGAAGTCTGAGTTCTCGACTTATACCTACTGTAATAATATTAAAATTTGTTTAAGAATTCAGTAGGTAACAAGTCTTAGGTGTTAATGATGGTTTAAAACCATACTATGCACCTAAATAGCGTAAAAATCGCTAATTGACGATAATTAAGGGGTTTTATAGAAATCTGAGATTTTGATCACTTTTGAATGCTTAAAATAATTTATTTAATAAATAAAATCAGTAGAAAAAGGTTTGGCATTCAAATCATTTGTAAATCTCATTTTATGCATGAAAAGGGTATTATCGTTATTTACCGAATAATACGAGAACTCTATGATATGATTAGTTTATAATCTGATCAATAACTCCAACAATCCCTAAAAATAATATCTTAACAGTAGGTAATGAGTTTCAGGTCAAAAACCAAGTTTAAACATGCTTTATGCAAGATATCGCAATTTACTTAGTTAAAAGCTTCTAATTACGATATCGAGCATAACTCCTATTTGGGACCAAGAACTGATGTCAAATGTTCGGGACAAGCTTATATATCAGTTACAAAGGTTTTTGTCCTCTCACATTTCCAAAAATCTCATTCTTATGTCAAAAGGGTAAAACGGGCGTTTATAAGCATAATAGCGGAAACTAGCGTATAATTCAAACCACAAGGAATCATGCAATATAACTCCAGGGGGTTATACTATTGAATCATATGGTCCTAACGGAAGCTTAAAACATGGGAGAATCAAGCTTAATCGGGTCAGAACTGAAAAGTCAAAGCAAAGTCAAGCTTTTGCGACTTTCGGTTGTGAACCGACCTTAATCTTAGAATTGTCGAGTTGGACCAGCTTAGACATGTTCTAATAATCATTTCTAAGTTATTAGAGTGTAAAAATATAATTTATAACCTGTGCATCCATGGTTTTAATTAATACCCACAAATCTGCCAAGTTTGACTTTTTACCTAAACGGTTTGACCCGACAATTAACTAAGCAAACGAAGGAATTAGGAGGTGCCCTTTCAGGGGTTAATCACCTACCTAACTATGGTCTTATACCCACTTTCAATTTGGTCAGTGGCTGGACCATGAGAGTATAAACTGAAAGTCAAAGTAAATGTACGATACTTGACTTTTCGGTTTGAAAGAACATAAACCTGAACTAGTGAGTGGGCTAAGGCACTTACATATGGTCCATGCTATCTTTTCTACTAAAATTAAGTTCCACTTCAGCTCCAAAGGCTCCAGATTTGAGAGATAGAATGATAGAATGAAAGGTGTGGTGAAAATGGGTAAATTAGCTTCCTATTTATAGTTTTTGGTTGAGGATTTGATCAAGACATGTGTTATATGGATCTCTAGGATCATGGCAGGTGTCACAACAGCTGGCCAACTTGTTTTGGAGCCCAAGGAATCGATTTTGATTGGTTAGAAGTGAATGGAGTAGTCACCAAGGAAGGAGAAGGGCAGCTGTCATTTTTTTGCTGATCAGACCTGCATACGGACCGTATGGTCCTATGTATACGGTCCGTAAGGACCTAGTCTGCATACTAAAAGTTTCATTAGTTGGCAGTTTTGGCCCCTGAACGCGTATCGTTGAGTTTTTGGCACTTCTAACATCCGTTAACTCCATTTCAAGGCTCCATAAGGAAGTTATAGTATATTTAACTTCAACCATGCTCAAAAATATGCCGGGTGTCGGTTCGTTTGGTCGTACGGTCTCGTTGTTCGGCTAATTACGACGAAACACGGACGGACGCGAAAAACGATCCAAACAACGCGACGAATGGAATTTTATCAAGCCAAACACTAAAACAAAATATTTTAGTGCTTACATAATTTTTTGGGTGTCCGGGGATATTCAGAATGCGAGATATGCGCGAAAGTGCAAACTTGTGCACTTTTTGACACTTTTAGTCCCTGCATGACATAAAAGTTTATTTTTGCGCACCATACACCTCTAAGCCTATATCTAAGCTATATAAAGGATAAATAGGGTATGTTTAACTCATGGACATATTCCGGATGGTCCGTTATCAAACGATTTGACCTACATTTGCAGTTTGACGCAATTAGTCCCTTAATTGCGCAAAGTGGCGCGAAATACCGTTTATTGATATCCAAGCCTTCTATAGCCCATAATGGGCATCCCCGAATGTATGTCCAATTATTACAACGCTCTGGTTCGCTTAAAAGACCCCCGAGAGGCGTAGATTCAAAAGTTGACGCTTTTGGTCCCTCTAATGCGCAAACTTGCGCATATCATCATTTAATAGCGTCGAAGCCTTATCTAGTCCATGTTAGGCATTCTCGAGAGTATTATAATACAACACGATGCTTCGGGTTTGTTAAAAGATCATTCAGAGGTGTAATTAAACATGTTGACGCTTTTAACCCCTCTAACTTTCAAACTTGCGCATAACTTCACTTATTGGCATAAAAGCCTTACATAGCCGATAATTGGCATTCCCGAGAATATTATGAAACATAATGAAGCTCTCGGTTTGTTAAAAGGTCATTCGGAGGTAAGAATTAACATGTTGACACTTTTAACCCTTATTGCGCAAACTTTCACATAATTTCGCAAACGGCTCCTCTCGTCCAACAAGTGGCTCATTTGAGAATATGGACACCGTATAAGGTCACTTAGAGGCCTAGTTTAGGCATGTTGACACTTCCAGTCCTTCTATAATTGAGGTTTTTGATTTTTGACGAAAATAGTCCCTCATAGTCAATGTTTGACTTTATTAGGGTTTATTACACGTGTCAACTCATTATTGGACACGATTTTACGAGGTGTTACATCCTCACCCCCTTAAAAGAAATCTCGACCCCGAGATTTGCTCAAAAAGATGGAAGCACTTTCTGTTGTGTAATGGACTTAACTTCTGCAGTAGATTGGGGACTTCTACGGGTACCCCAATTGACCTATTCAATAGGTACATGCTCCTCTTCGGAGTTTCTTGACCTGTCGATGCTTGATCGATATAGGTCTTTCCATAAACCTCAGGTTTTCATCAACCTATACGTCTTCATGAGACATTTCTAGCGATTTATCAGCTAGGCATTTCTTTAAGTTAGAAATGTGGGACACGTCGTGAATTCCACTGAGCTCCTTAGGCAAGTTTAGCTTATGAGCTATATTGCCGTCACATTCGATGATCTCGAATGATTTATACATCCAAAGCTTAACTTGCTCTATATACCGACACGTATTGTACTTTTTTTTATATTTGATATTTTCGGTAGAGCCTTGTTCCCCATTTGGAACTTTAAGAGATTTGCGCCTCTTGTTCGCATTGCTCTTCTGCCGATTATTGGCAGTTTTCAGATGATTATGGATTCATAATATCCTATCCATCGTCTTTAATATAAATTCTAGATCCTGAAAATTGAGTTTTCCCAATCTCCTGCCCAACAAAGGGGCGTTGACTATTTTCTCTAAACAAGGTCTCCAATGGAGCAGCCTTTATGCTTATAACACGCTTTTGGGTTAAAAGAACCTTTTCAGGGTGAGATAGTTATTCCAACTATTACCCGAATCAGTCTTAAGGAATCAACTATCCTCTTGGTTAGTCGAACAAGTCGACGATCCTAGGCAGCTAACAACGATTCTTAATCGTTTCTTAGTTAGGTTGCAACAACCAATGCACAAGTGTATTACATCACGCTTTCTTTTGTCCACCATAATCAGAGCTCTTAAGATGATGAGCTAAGCTATACAAGCCTTTCTCCAAAAACTCATCTGGTTAATTCTCAGTTCTTCCATTTCCGTTAATGCTTACCAATATAGGGTTGCTGTAACAGGTGCAGCTCCTAACAGGATGTCAATCCAAATCTCATTTTGCCTCTCAGGAGGTAAAACAGAGTATCTCTACAGAGAGGATAATCAAGTTTTCCAAATATGATAGATGTAGCTTCAATCTTCGGCCTTGGTCCACTTACCGTCGATTGTGCCATGCAATGACATATCTATTTTACGAGTGCACGGATGCCTTAAGTAGAGACACCTACTTAGGCATTTTATTATGGATATCTCCTTTGAATACCACTAGCTGACTTTAGTACAATATGACCATCGATATATCTTAATGGCCCCATGCATTAAAATTCCATACTGATCAGGCATGGACATAATCTATGGGACGCACCAGGATACACAAATCCTCATATGGCGCTTTTGTCAATCATAGTTGGCACTCGCAGTTGATAGAAATCAATGAGAAAAGAAAATAATTAAAAATAACATATATTGTCGTACTCTATTCAAAGAAAGAGTACTCTTAGATTATACAGAAAGATCATTGACGATAACAGGAGAATCGGTCTCTCAGATTTCATTGGTAAGTTCTACCTTATACTTAGCAATCTGGGGTTCTTTTGAGTATCATCATAAGTTTTCCAAGCTTATGGTCTACGAAAGACTTATTATTGCCCGCATTTGAAACAGGATATTTGGCAGAGATTATCATTGTCCAAATGATAAGAAATGTACTGGATGACATCATGTACTGCCTCTTGGCATTCATCAGGTGAGTTCAGGCATTTTCTTTCTTAGCCTTTCAAGACTTAGCTGCACCTTCTTTGGCAGCTTCATGGCATCAAATTCTAATGTGGCCTTACTCACTATAGTCATAATAGACTGTATTCCACATGTCCCTATATTCATGGGACTGACGACCAGTTCCTTTGCAGATGTCATACTGCTTTGGTCCTTGATCTATTCGACACTGTCCCCAGTGTCTCTTATAACAAGTCTTACATACAGGCTTCTTACTGAACTTATGATAGTTCTTATTAAGCCCGTAATTTTCTCTTTTTCTTTGATTTTTTTCTGGGAGTTATCCTCCTCCCTTGTTCATTCTTCACAATCGAAGTGCGAACAAAATTCTTTTCACTAGCAATTGATTGAGGTTTTGAATGGAATTCAGAGCGAGAAGCATTTAGCTCTTTGAATTGCTTCATGATCTTTTCCATGGTCTTTCAAACTGCTGTGTCAATTACAGCTTGGAGATTAACTCCATTAATATTGAGGTTTACGTTTGTAGTATTATTAGCTTCTGTCGCATCAATAGCATCGCGACTGCTATCCTCCTCATTCGAGTTTGCCATACTCGGAACTTGGTACTAACCACCATGTTAAGCAATCGTTAGTCATCACCCTGATGACCTGTCATAGATCAGCCACGGTATCCATAACCGCATAGGCTATTATTTTCCAAACATTCCTAATGAATGTTATTTAAATGTATATCCATCACATTTAGCCTAGGTCACAAAAGGACCATTAACGGCGCTTAGGGTTTGGAATGAGTCCATTATCTGTTTGACAGAGGATCATAATGTCACAACTGTCTTTGTCACAAGGACGATTATGAATAGCTCGAAGGCTAGCCTTGCATGACTTTTATTATAGTTATATACGTATATAGCATAAATGCCCGTCGCGAAGGACGTAGCAATATATGGCATAAAGCCTAGTCATGAAAGACATAGATGATTATATGGCACAAAGGCCTTGTCGCAAAGGACATTTATCAATGCTGGCACAAAAAGCCTGTGACTAGGAATGTTAACACTTAATATGTCAACTTGTAACGAATGACAAATCATAGAACATTGGCTTGTCATTGATGAGTTTAAAACATCACTCATTGATTTTCATACATCATCATTACATTTGATGATATTAGTCATGATCGCGCTGATCATATAGACTGCTAGGGTTGAGTTATACCCACCACTTTGTACAGAGAATCTTGAAGATCACCACTAACTTTGTCTTATCGACAATAGAGTAAAGTGTAGCCCGTTGGCATTTCATCACAAGGGATACTATTATTATGATCATCATATTGATGATACGAGTCAGGATCGCAATGATCATATAGACTTATGGGATTCGAGCATGGCTCACCCCCTTTGGCAAGGAATCATAAAAGATTACAATTGCCTAGTTTCAGATGGACAATATAATATAGCCCTTAGGCAAAACATTATTAAGGATGTCAGATTTAATCATCGTACTGATGATTTTAGTCGTGATCGCATTGATTATGCAGACTATTAGGCTTGAGCACGGCTCATTACCTTGGACAGGGGATCATAAAGATCACAATGTCAATATCATAGAGACGTTCTTATATAGCACAAGGCTTGTCTCGAAGAGCAGTTAGATGGCATAAAAGGCCTTGTCACAAGGACATAATCAATGATCTCTTGGATCAGTGATTTCTAAGGGTCGAACATAGTTCATCGCCTTTTGACAATAAGTTTATAAAATAGAACTATTATTGTCATGAATACATCTTCGCCCAATGGCATACATCCAAATTGGATGTTTTGATGCATTCTTCATACTGTTGTTTGATAGCCGTGACTCGTATTGATCACATAGGCTACGAAGGTGGCTTGGAAAAGTCCAAGTACTTTTGGAAGCTAGTGTGGTCTCTCAAGTCACACAGCCAGGAATGTTAACATGTTCTCAGATGTTAACAAAGATTAATTATCTTAAGAGGGTTTTACCATCATAGCCATGTTTATAAACATATAGGCTAGGTTATACCATTATGAGGATCTTTTTGAAATATATTCGCTGATCGATAAAGTTCGAGTAAATTCAGAACTGTTGTTGGATAAAGGGACGAGACGAATACCTACATAAAATTTTCAAAACTTTCCTAAATTATTAGGAATTTACAATAGTGCCTTAAACAGGACTTTTAGTAATATATTTGTCCGCAGGGGACTTAAAGAAAAATATAAGTCCGTTCGAGGACTAGAAAATATTACAAATCCAAATATGAATTAAAATGAAATATCAATGTCCTCAAAAGGGACTAATTCAAAACAGCGTATCCCCACAGGGATCTTAATGAAATAACATGTCCATGAAAGGACTATATTGGTACAGCGTGCACACAAAAAGGGCTTTGCCGTACAGATGTCCTCACAGGGACTAAATAAAAGAGATGGGTCCTTTTAAGGACTTAAAAAGCAAAGAATATTACGAAGGAATGATTATCTGATGTCTTCCTCGCTCCATTCGATTGTTTCTCTTCTGTGTTTACCATACATGGTGAAAGTACAAAAGACCTTGGTGAATAATGCAGATATTCCAATCAGGATCCGTTACGGAAATAGAATTCAAGAATTCAATGGTTAAAGAAATAATATGGATCACGAATTGGGTTTTGACCGATACAATCCTAGTCTGAAGTTTCAAACTTGAAGATAAGAAACAAGGATTATCAGCAAAAACAGGAGTCTCAGGGACCCCCTGGTATGGACTCCACTGGTACAGACTTTAAAATTTTGAGCCTCAGGGACCACCGGTATGTACTCTGAAGTCTGATTCCAAATCAAATGGGTTTGGTTGTGGGAGTGAATCCATAAAGGTCTTCCTCCAAACCGGTCGCACGCTTATTCTAGCCGTATGGTGAAACTTGGCATTCATTGGCTTTGGATGAGGAAATTTTCCATCAACGGCTTCCTTGCTTGGCGACTTATTTAAAATACATAAAATCGAAAACAGTGTTTACTTAATAGGGATGAGAGTATTCCTATGTTAAGTCTAGACTCATAGGGTCTAAGGAATATGCTACTGTGTCATTGAGATTAAACACAAAAGACTAGTGTTTAATTCACTCAATGTTGGCTCTGATACCAACCTGTCACACCCCGATATTTCCACATGTCACCGGTGGGCCCGGTGGGGAGTATCGTGACGTAGTTGATATCATCATGGTCAAACATACACAGAATAGCACAGCGGAAGTCTTGGAATATAAAATATTATTACAAACTCAAATGTCTGAAAATATCAAAGTATTTATTATAGATGAGTCTGTAATATCAATCCACAAGAGGATCACTATAGAATGTTTAAAATGAAGCTTAGCAGACTTTATGGCATCTTTAAGGATTTGCAAGATCCTCTTTTTCGACACCGAGCAACTCCCAGCCTATTACGAGTAGTACCTGCCACTTAGCCTTTTGAAAATACGTCAGTTTTCACTGGTAAATACAATTTAACCGACTCATTTGAAAAGAGTTTATGAAAATTGATTTAAGTGCACAAGGCACAAAACCTTTTATAACTTGGGACAATTCTTAATAAAAATCTTGTATACTGAATTACATGTTTACCATACATCTGGGGCCCAGTATAGAGACTGAGACATGATCAAACGACACACCACTTTTAAAACCCATAAAGGAGTTATCCCCAACTTGTGGGTAATTAATAATTTATTATTGGCATCTTTTCGGTGTATGCCTACACCGTGCGCATAAGTCGTGGCCATTTACAAATGAATGAGCCAAGGATATATCCAGGACACGGTCGTTAACCCCCAACGTTTAAGTCATTAACAGAACAGTATCAAAACAGGTTTTGTGGATTTACTAGCCACAATCCGGCATTTGATTGATCCACACCCGACCAAGCGGTATTAATCTACCGTATCCCAAGCCCGTATAAGGGAAAATAAGTTAAAAGTATTTACCTGAGCTAATACTTGATTCACAGCATAATAACTCAGTCGTATCCAATCTATCTAAATGCAGGTAGCTTTTACCGGGTGGCTCTAGTCTGGAGTGATGGTAATATATAACAAATTTCAGAATGCTAATGGTCTTATTTAAGTCATAGACTTAGACCGGCTAGCTTGAAGTATCTAAAGCGGTACGACACGCTAGATTAAGCGATGACCGGAATAGAACGTTACTTAGACCCAACAAGTTTGGATACTTGTATAATATGGGTAAACTAAACACATTCCAGATTTTGAGACAAAAACGATAAGGTTAAACCCGTTTCGGCGAATATACGTAAACTAGTTACATAAACCGATCCGAACGCGTAAAATGCGTAACGGGTAACCAAATGAATCATATACAAGTTCCATATGTTATTATGCTTAGAATATGTCAATACATCAGTAGGATATCAACATATACGCCCAAAAAGTATTTAAAACCATTTTAAGTCCCGCAAGGGCATTTTGGTAATTTTAATACTTATAAATGAGATTTTATAACAAACTGAAGTTCTGGTCCTTTCTAATCAGTAAAATTATTTATTTTATCTCATTACATCAGTAAGATATCATACATATGTGAGGTTTACCATTTATGGCCAAACTATGTCCCGAAAGGGCATTTTGGTCATTTCACATATGCTTTTACGGGCATTTTTGGAAGTCTGAGTTCTCGACTTATACCTACTGTAATAATATTAAAATTTGTTTAAGAATTCAGTAGGTAACAAGTCTTAGGTGTTAATGATGGTTTAAAACCATACTATGCACCTAAATAGCGTAAAAATCGCTAATTGACGATAATTAAGGGGTTTTATGGAAATCTGAGATTTTGATCACTTTTGAATGCTTAAAATAATTTATTTAATAAATAAAATCAGTAGAAAAAGGTTTGGCATTCAAATCATTTGTAAATCTCATTTTATGCATGAAAAGGGTATTATCATTATTTACCGAATAATACGAGAACTCTATGATATGATTAGTTTATAATCTGATCAATAACTCCAACAATCCCTAAAAATAATATCTTAACAGTAGGTAATGAGTTTCGGGTCAAAAACCAAGTTTAAACATGCTTTATGCAAGATATCGCAATTTACTTAGTTAAAAGCTTCTAATTACGATATCGAGCATAACTCCTATTTGGGACCAAGAACTGATGTCAAATTTTCGGGACAAGCTTATATATCAGTTACAAAGGTTTTTGTCCTCTCACATTTCCAAAAATCTCATTCTTATGTCAAAAGGGTAAAACGGGCGTTTATAAGCATAATAGCGGAAACTAGCGTATAATTCAAACCACAAGGAATCATGCAATATAACTCCAGGGGGTTATACTACTGAATCATATGGTCCTAATGGAAGCTTAAAACATGGGAGAATTAAGCTTAATCGGGTTAGAACTGAAAAGTCAAAGCAAAGTCAAGCTTTTGCGACTTTCGGTTGTGAACCGACCTTAATCTTAGAATTGTCGAGTTGGACCAGCTTAGACATGTTCTAATAATCATTTCTAAGTTATTAGAGTGTAAAAATATAATTTATAACCTCTGCATCCATGGTTTTAATTAATACCCACAAATCTGCCAAGTTTGACTTTTTACCTAAACGGTTTGACCCGACAATTAACTAAGCAAACGAAGGAATTAGGAGGTGCCCTTTCAGGGGTTAATCACCTACCTAACTATGGTCTTATACCCACTTTCAATTTGGTCAGTGGTTGGACCATGAGAGTATAAACCGAAAGTCAAAGTAAATGTACGATACTTGACTTTTCGGTTTGAAAGAACATAAACCTGAACTAGTGAGTGGGCTAAGGCACTTACATGTGGTCCATGCTATCTTTTCTACTAAAATTAAGTTCCACTTCAGCTCCTAAGGCTCCAGATTTGAGAGATAGAATGATAGAATGAAAGGTGTGGTGAAAATGGGTAAATTAGCTTCCTATTTATAGTTTTTGGTTGAGGATTTGATCAAGACATGTGTTATATGGATCTCTAGGATCATGGCAGGTGTCACAACAGCTGGCCAACTTGTTTTGGAGCCCAAGGAATCGATTTTGATTGGTTAGAAGTGAATGGAGTAGTCACCAAGGAAGGAGAAGCGCAGCTGTCATTTTTCTGCTGATCAGACCTGCATACGGACCGTATGGTCCTATGTATACGGTCCGTAAGGACCTAGTCTGCATACTAAAAGTTTCATCAATTGGCAGTTTTGGCCCCTGAACGCGTATCGTTGAGTTTTTGGCACTTCTAACATCCGTTAACTCCATTTCAAGGCTCCATAAGGAAGTTATAGTATATTTAACTTCAACCATGCTCAAAAATATGCCGGGTGTCGGTTCGTTTGGTCGTACGGTCTCGTTGTTCGGCTAATTACGACGAAACACAGACGGACGCGAAAAACGATCCAAACAACGCGACGAATGGAATTTTATCAAGCCAAACACTAAAACAAAATATTTTAGTGCTTACATAAATTTTTGGGTGTCCGGGGATATTCAGAATGCGAGATATGCGCGAAAGTGCAAACTTGTGCACTTTTTGACACTTTTAGTCCCTGCATGAGATAAAAGTTTATTTTTGCGCACCATACACCTCTAAGCCTATATCTAAGCTATATAAAGGATAAATAGGGTATGTTTAACTCATGGACATATTCCGGAAGGTCCGTTATCAAACGATTTGACCTACATTGGCAGTTTGACGCAATTAGTCCCTTAATTGCGCAAAGTGGCGCGAAATACCGTTTATTGATATCCAAGCCTTCTATAGCCCATAATGGGCATCCCCGAATGTATGTCCAATTATTACAACGCTCTGGTTCGCTTAAAAGACCCCCGAGAGGCGTAGATTCAAAAGTTGACGCTTTTGGTCCCTCTAATGCGCAAACTTGCGCATATCATCCTTTAATAGCGTCGAAGCCTTATCTAGTCCATGTTAGGCATTCTCGAGAGTATTATAATACAACACGATGCTTCGGGTTTGTTAAAAGGTCATTCAGAGGTGTAATTAAACATGTTGACGCTTTTAACCCCTCTAACTTTCAAACTTGCGCATAACTTCACTTATTGGCATAAAAGCCTTACATAGCCGATAATTGGCATTCCCGAGAATATGATGAAACATAATGAAGCTCTCGGTTTGTTAAAAGGTCATTCGGAGGTAAGAATTAACATGTTGATACTTTTAACCCTTATTGCGCAAACTTTCACATAATTTCGCAAACGGCACCTCTCGTCCAACAAGTGGCTCATTTGATAATACGGACACCGTATAAGGTCACTTAGAGGCCTAGTTTAGGCATGTTGACACTTCCAGTCCTTCTATAATTGAGGTTTTTGATTTTTGACGAAAATAGTCCCTCATAGTCAATGTTTGACTTTATTAGGGTTTATTACACGTGTCAACTCATTATTGGACACGATTTTACGAGGTGTTACAAGAACTGAAGCTCCCAAAGATGCTACCTAGACTGTTTTCAGCTTCAAACAGTCTAAGGCATGCGAACCAAAGGAATTCACCGGAGAAGATGGCCCAACAACTATGTTTCAATGGTTTGATTCCATCGAAGTCACTCTGCGCCAAAGCGGCTGTCCAGAAAAACTCCGTACCCTAAACGCAACCGGCGTCTTCCAGTTCCGAGCTCTAGACTGGTGGACGTCCGAGCGAAACAAACGTGGGAATGATGCAGCTTATGAGCTGACATGGAAAGAGCTGAAAGCCATTATGATGGACGAATTATGTCCTCCCCATGAACGCCAAAAGCTGGAGGACGAGTTTTGGAACATTAAGCAGAAGGATGGAGATAACGCAACCCTAACCGCTCGCTTTAAACAGCTTAGCATCATCTGTCCCGATCAAGTCAAGACGTCAGACATGGCCATCAAGAAGTACATTCGAGCTCTACCCGATTGTGTTGCCGATTTTGTTCACGCCGCGAAGACCTCATCAATTGAAGAGACTTACTTGCTTGCCGTCGAGATTAACGACAAGCGAGTAAATGTTGGTTTCTGGGATAAGCCCTCCAAGTCTCTGCATCAAGCCACCACTGCATCGACCGCCGAAACCGCCACTGCTCAACCATCCAAGTCATCACGCCGCAAGAATAAGCACAACAACAACAACAGCCCCAGCAACAAGAACTGTGCTGTCACTACCACTGCTGCTCCTCTGCAAGCCGTGCCGGCTCAGCAGCAGTCTCATCATAGACCAGCACCAGTTACTCAAGCGCCTCCAGCAAAGCGTGCTTACACAGGTCCCCACCCGCTCTGCCCGACATGCTCATATCATCATCCGGTGGGTCTTGCCTGTCGTTTCTGCGCTCATTGCAATTTGTACGGTCACTTCACTGCCAACTGTCGCTATGGTCCGCGTAACACCGCAGCTCCTGCCACTGCTCATCAAGCTCTACTCCCAGCCCCGCAAGGCCAATACGCAGCTCAGGCCCCCGGCGATCAATGCTCGAGTCTGCTTTGCATGTGGTGACCCTAACCACTTTGCAAACATGTGCCCGAACAGGGTTGTGAAGCAAGAGCCCCAGCAGCAGCAGCAACAGCCTCAGCAGCAGCAACAAGCAGCACACGCCAGAACCTTCAACATCAATGCTCGACAAGCCCAGGCTGACAACAACGTGGTTAATGGTACGTTCCTTGTGAATGGTATTTATGCATCATGTTTGTTTGATACTTGAGCCGATAACTGCTTTGTGTCGTTCGAATTCGAGAAGCTCCTTAGTCGTAAACGCTCTTATCTCCCCTCGTCATTCGAAGTTGAAGTCGCTACTGGAAGAACGGTCGCCGTTAACTCTGTTCTTCGTGATTGTACCCTCGAGCTCAACAATCACATCTTCCCAATCGACCTCATTCCGTTGCAACTCGGAAGTTTTGACGTCATAATAGGCATGGACTTTCTTCGTGAAAACCATGCTGAAGTTGTGTGCTTCGACAAAATGATTTGATTCTCGCTCGCGAATGGTGATCCATTGTGTGTCTATGGCGAAACTGCTTCGAAAGGTCTCAAGCTCATGTCATGTATCCAAGCTAGCAAGTATCTCCTCAAGGAAAACAGAGCTTTCTTGGCCGACATTGTAGCAGCGGAGAAGGAAAAGAAAAGGAAGACAGAAGTCAAAGACGTTCCCGTGGCTCGTGAATTTCCTTAGGTGTTCCCTGATGATCTTCCTGGACTACCGCCAAGTCATGATATCGACTTCCGTATCGACCTCATTCCTGGAGCTAACCCCGTAGCCAAAGCCCCTTATCGACTCGCGCCATCCGAAATGCGGGAACTCTCGAACCAACTTCAGGAATTACTTGAAAAAGGATTTATTCGCCCGAGCACCTCTCCTTGGGGCGCACCAGTCCTCTTCGTTAAAAAGAAGGATGGGTCGTTCAGGATGTGCACCGACTACTGGGAATTGAATAAGTTAACCATCAAGAACCATTATACCCTACCTCGCATCGACGATTTGTTTGACCAACTGCAAGGTGCAACGTGTTTCTCTAAGATCGATCTACGCTCAGGCTATCACCAGCTATGCATCCAGGAAGAAGATATACCCAAAACCGCTTTTCGCACTCGTTACGGCCACTATGAGTTCGTTGTTATGCCTTTTGGTTTAACCAACGCACCCGCGGTTTTCATGGATCTGATGAATCGCGTGTGTAAGCCGTATCTTGACCATTTCGTCATCGTGTTCATCGACGATGTCTTGATCTATTCCAAGTCGAAAGCCGAACACGCGCAACATCTACGTTTGGTTCTCAAGTTACTCCAGGGGAACCAACTCTATGCCAAGTTCTCCAAGTGCGAATTCTGGTTAGAAGAGGTTTAGTTTCTGGGTCACATCGTAAATAGTCAAGGTATCCATGTCAATCCTGCGAAGATTGAAGCAGTTAAGAGTTGGATTACGCCAAAGAACCCGTCTGAAGTCCGTTCTTTTCTCGGATTAGCGGGCTATTATCGACGATTTATTGAAGGATTCTCCAAGATCGCTATGCCGCTTACCGCTCTTATGCATAAAGACAGGTCTTTTGTTTGGGGAACTGAACAAGAGTCTGCTTTCCAAACCCTCAAGCATAAGCTTTGCAATGCTCCTGTTCTCACATTGCCCGACGGGAACAACGACTTCATTGTCTACTGTGATGCTTCCAACCTTGGTCTTGTTTGTGTTCTCATGCAACGAGACAAGGTTATAGCTTACGCTTCTCGACAGCTCAAAATCCACGAGAAGAACTATACAACCCATGATCTCGAGCTAGGCGTGGTTGTTTTTGCATTAAAGATTTGGCGACACTACCTGTATGGTATCAAGTGTATGATCTTCACCGATCACAGGAGTCTACAACACATCTTTGATCAGAAAGAACTCAATATGCGTCAACGCCGATGGGTAGAACTCCTCAGCGATTACGACTGTGAGATTCGTTATCACCCAGGCAAGGCAAATGTCGTTGCCGACGCGCTCAGCAGACGGAGTTATTTGCTCAGCATTCACAATACCCAAGCCCAACACGATCTCAAAACCCTCATCCGCGAAGCCCAACATGCTTGTTTTAATGAACGCACCTTGAAGAAGGAGAGAATCTATCACGATGGAGCTCAGCTTGTAAGCAAATCGAATGGGATCTTCTATTTTCTGGACCGAATTTGGATCCCTAAGCGGACCGAATTGCGAAAGATTTTAATGGACGAAGCCCACAAATTTCGGTATTCTATTCATCCCGGTGCCGATAAAATGTACCAGGATCTTCACTACAAGTACTGGTGGCCGGGCATGAAAAGGGATATCGCTCTCTATGTCGGAAGATGCCTGACTTGTGCAAGGGTGAAGGCTGAACATCAAAGACCCTCTGGCTTACTTGAACAACCGCCAATTTCTATATGGAAGTGGGAGAGTATAGCTATGGATTTCATAACAAAGCTTCCGCCCACGTCATCAGGTCACGACAGCATTTGGGTTGTTATTGATCGTTTGACCAAATCAGCCCATTTTTTGCCAATACGGGAAGACTACAAAAGGTAGAACGATTAGCCCGAATCTACACCGACGAGATCATTTGTAATCATGGTACGCCTCATGACATCATCTCTGACCGTGATGCTCGGTTTACCTCGCGGTTGTGGGAAACGTTTCAAGCAGCTCTCGGTACGTCGCTTAACTTAAGTACCGCATTCCATCCCCAAACCGACGAACAGACTGAAAGAACGATCCGTACTCTTGAAGACATACTCCGTGCCTGTGTCATAGACTTCGGTGGCAATTGGAATAAATACCTGCCGTTAGTCGAATTCTCATACAATAACATTTATCATACCAGCATCCAGATGGCACCATTCGAGGCTTTATATGGAAGAAGATGTCGATCGCCTATTGTGTGGCACGAGATCGGTCACTCGCAATTAACCGGTCCTGAGCTATTGCAAGAAACGACTGACAAAGTCCTCCAAATTCGAGACAACTTGTTGAAAGCTCGAAGTAGACAGAAAAGTTACGCCGATAGAAGACGCAAGCCCCTGGAATTTTACGTTGGCGACTACGTACTCCTAAAGGTATCACCTTGGAAGGGTGTGGTCAGATTCAGCAAGAAAGGGAAACTAGCGCCTCGATATGTTGGACCTTTTAAGATTCTGGAAAGGATCGGAAAAGTCGCCTACAGACTCGAACTACCGGAGGAACTTAGTAACGTCCACCCGACTTTCCATGTGTCAAACCTCCGAAAATGCCTGGCTGAGCATGATCTGATTGTACCTCTCGACGACCTTCAAATAAACGAAATGCTACACTTCGTGGAGAAGCCTGTCGAAATCTTGGATCGCCAAACCAAGCAACTTAGACGCTCGCGCATTCCTATTGTGAAAGTTCGATGGGAAGGCAAACGAGGCGCAGAGTTCACTTGGGAACTCGAAAGCGACATGAAGGCGAAGTACCCGCAGTTGTTTAAGTGAAAGTCTAGAGAGAGAGTAGCAAAAGGCGATTCACGGTGTTGCGCAGCTTTCAGCCTAATTTCGGGACGAAATTCCCTAAACAAGGGGAGGCTGTAACACCCCGTGTTTTCAAAAGTCAAAGTCAAAGTCAAGATGGTAAGTAGTCTATTTTATGTTTACGTTAGTTATATTATGTGGAGTAATTAATTACAATCGAATTAATCGAAGTTTATTTATCGATGCGAACCGCTTTACGACTGTGAATAATAGGAAGTAACAATACGATAAAGTCAATTAATCAATAATCGAGCTAATCTAATCATCATCGAACTCGAGACTCGAATTACGCGAACTTTGGTGTTAATATATGTGTGTGTGCCTTATGTGTTACTTGTGCATGTTTACTTTATGTTATGTGTGGTAATCAATCGAAACTCAAATCGAAATCGAAACTCAATCGAACTCAATCGAAATCGGATCATGATAATTGGTGAAAAAGAGATAGCGCGAGATATAGACGATTGTATGTTAGATATAGTGGTTGGGACTAAAATTAATTTGAATAGGAAACTATATCGTATTCTCATCAATCGCAATCGAGATCGAAATATCAAAAATCGTCGCACCGAACACTCGAATCGTGCAGCTGAACGATCAGGCTACCAGCCGATCGGACTGTTGTCCGATCGGACAGAATGTCCGATTGTGCTGTCTGAACGATCGGCCGGCACTTTCCTCTTATGGCATCCTATAAATACCCCTTGTCACTCTCAAACTTTCTACTTTTGGAAACCTCTGACCGACCAGCTCGTGCTCCCCTCTTTGTCTCAGATTCCTCTCGATTCCGGTAAGATTTCATCCTAAATCTTGTACTTTCTTGATCTACATGCACTCCTACACCTTTTTATCTTTCAAATCTTGATTTCTAACCGTGAAATCATCAAGATTCAAGTGTTCTAGGGTGATGTCATCATGGTGTTCTTGAAGAACTTCATGTTTGGCTTCAATCCATCAAGAATAACTTGGATCTAGCCGATTTCCACATAAACAAACAAGGATCTTTCATAGATCTAAACATTTACACAGTGAAAAGGATTGAAAGATGGTTTTCCAACTTTCTTTCAACTCTTTTACACTCAATACCTTCAAAACTGATAGAAACGGAACTTGTGCCGACTTGCAAATCATTCTGGTGGTTGCATGACTCAAGATCTGGATTCTATCCACGAGGTTCACAGATTTCGGGTTGAACGTTAAACTCTGTTCCGAACAGTTCATCGGCCGAATTTGGGTGATTCTTGTCCGATCAGGAGGAACAAGTAAGAACGAGGGTTCTGTGGTTCAACTTGTGGTCAAAACACCTCGATATAACGTCAAACAATCAGAACAGCCAAGTGTTAGACGAACAGGCTGATCAGGTCAGGATGCTGGCCGATCGGACTGCTGTCCGAACGGACAGCCAGCCGATCGGACAGTCAGCCGATCGACCAGGCCAGCCGATCGGCTAGCACATGGTCCCACACTTGAACAATTCATTGAAGTCTAGTATTGAACGAACTGCTGTTCGATCGGACTACCGTCCGATCAAATTACTCTTCGGATCATGAGATACTATACTTCAACACTTGGTCGATTTTCAACGTGTTCAATGCACTAGGAGTGCCATCCGATCGAACAGCTGTCTGATCAGGTGACACCCTGCTAAGAACTTGTCTGCTGAAGTACCTAACCGATCGGTTAGCCGGCCGATCGAACAACCGTCCGATCGACCGACCTGAAAGGTAAAGATACTTCAATGTTTTCAAATGCTACAACGAAAACTTCAAAAGTCAAACCATCATACACAAACACATCCTTCTCAAAGGAGGAAACAATCCACTCGAACAGCCATCCGATCGGCCTATCGACCGACCGGACAGCTGTCCGAACGGACTGTCAAGCCGAACGACCAGCCGTCCGATCGGACAACCATCCGATCGACCAGCTGTCCGACCCTCCAACACTTGTTTTCCGTTTTACGCGTTGCTCATCGTTATGCTATCGAACTATTCAGGCTAACCCTACTCTCAAGTGCTCCCTTCAATCCATCAATCACTGTGAGTATACTCGAACCCTTTTTGCTTTAGCACTTTTGGGTGTTACAAATGTTACTTATTCTAAATCACAATCGACACACTACTCAATTACTTTAAACGCTAACCGTTACCGCATGTATTACGTGACTAAATGAATGCTTGTTGTTATGTTTACACGTGGAATGTTGTCTACCTGCCTTAACGACGATAGTACTATAGTTTGGACTCAGCACCCGTTCACACGGGGGTTGTTAAGGACAATTATTTGCATGGATTACGGTGGTAATCATGTATTGAGAACTGCCTCGGGCAGTCAACCCGCAGTCATTGGTATCGATAGATCCATGTCGATAATTAACATACTTCGTTTTTCTCTGTGTACGTGCTGGTTATGCGCAAACTATTTCAAACTCTATTATGCTATTATCAAACTTGTATGCTCACCTTTACATTTTATGTATTGACTTTATTTTAACGTATGTGATAGGTGTTTAAGATGCTTATCTGCTAGGAAAGCGAGGCTAGAATAAAGCTCTAGAGCCCAACAAATAGTTGTCTGTAGTGGTCAAATTATGGGTCTCTAGAAGCAGATAAACAATTGCTGTATTTATATTTAGATCTGAGTTGTCGAAACAGAATATTTGACAAGATGTTATCTGTAATAATTTGTTTGCTATTTGAGGTACGGTATGGGACGTATTATAAAAATTGAACAGTAATGATAGTTGTTATGGAAACTTCTGGACAATCTGTTTCGCTCAGTGCCATGCCCCGATGATTCCGCCATCGGTTGGGGTGTGACAGTTGCTCAGATCTAATGGTCAACGATCATCTCCACCTCTCAATCGACGGGTTTTTCAAGGGCTTCGATGGTGGTTTTCAGGTGATGCGATGATGGTTTCAGGGGTTCTACCCCACTTCTTCCCCAAATCACCATCATCACTACCACCCTCAATCTCTCTATACCCAGATCTCTCTCTCTTCTCAAACAAGCACCACCACCACTAAGCACCTACCACCACCACACCTCCACCACCGAACACCCACTAGCACCTACTAAACTTCCTGATCTACCTTCAATCACCTCACCTCACCCCAATCCCATAACCCCCAATTCACACTCCAAATCAATCTGGAGCAGCTGAAAATCAGCCAGGAGCTCGCACTGGGCTCCCATGGCAACAACTTCAGAATCCTAACTACTATATACTACAATTGCTCCTTCACAATCGATGTTTAGGGAAATCATATTCGGCTTTTGTTCCAAATGTAAATTTGAACATCAAAACACAAAACTGGACTTACGGGTTGCGATAGGTTATAAAAGCGGAGATCGTTTGGCGAAGTACGAGTTCAACGCAGCAAGGAATGAAGAACATTGGCTGGGTCGTAAAATTTGAAGGTGAATTAGGGTTATGGTTTTGGGTGTTCTTGTTGAGAAAGATGAGATGATAATAGAGTCCTTTATATAAATGGATTATTTAATTTTATTATTTTAATTAAGAAAAAATAAAATGACTTTTTTACCCCTGAAGAAAATGACAAAATAGCAGGATTTTATAAGACAAATATGACCTGATTTCATTTTTGGACCAAAATGACAATAAAATTGAAACCACAGGGACCCAGATGCAAAAAGTTTGAGTTTTGGACTAAAGTGGCAAAAGTGACCAAACCTCAGAGACCAAAATGGCAGTTTAGTCTAAATTTTAACACAAACTTTTAGATACGACATGTCGCCTCTACAAGCTTTTCAATAGGGACGAGACATATAGGGACGATTTTTATGGTCTATAGAGACAAGGATATAGAAACAAATTTAATAGACACGACATGTTGCCTCTATAGGGTAAAACAACCTATAAAGACGACATGTCGTCCCTATAGGCCAGAGTTATGTCCTCTCTAAAAGTTTTTTTTTTCTTGTAGTGCTCGAAAATTAAGACTTTTGAACTAATACATTTCTAACAAATTAAGTCTTACAAATGAAAGCTTTAAATATAGTCCAACTTTCACTGTTTAGACTTGTATATCACATGTGTGTTTAGTAGGTATTTCCTCACACTACTTTTCACTTTAAGTGATGATTTGTAACCATGATATGTTAAACTTATTTTAGGTTAGAGTCTCGTCACTACAAGAAACTGGGCTTTTTGCGACAAGCCCTTTAGCGACGAAATGAAGTCGTCGCAAAGGTCATGTATAGAGAAGAAAATTGATTGCTATACGTTTTTAACAAAATTTCATTTTTCAGAACCTATGGCGACGAAAATTGGTTGCGATAGGTTTGGCGGGTTGGGGCGAAATTATCCCACTTTGGGGAAATATGTGTTGAGACGAAATTTCATTTCTGTAGATGAAAATTATTTAGTTTTTTATTTTTTATTAACTCAAACATTTGGTTGCGATAGGTTTGGCGGGTTGGGGCGAAATTATCCCACTTTGGGGAAATATGTGTTGAGACGAAATTTCATTTCTGAAGATGAAAATTATTTAGTTTTTTATTTTTTATTAACTCAAACATATTCTACTTTAACTTAAAAGGCTATGTCGGTGGGGTGACCAACCGGCATTCCCTTACACCCCAAAACTTTTCCCATTTTGCGTTTCAAGCCCCTCAGCTTTGCTACTCCCCTAAACTTTTTCAATATTTCATTTCAAGCCCCTGAGTTTTGCTACGACCCCTCCACTTTTAGAGTAATCAATTTTAGTCCCTTATCTAACTTTACTATTCTTCTACTTTAACAATTGGCATTTTTAGCCCTTAGCTTTTGACTAATTTCTATATTACTTAAAGTACAAAGTTGAAACCACCCCTCTTTGACTTCCAAAATTTCCACTTCTAGCTTATAGTTTTGTATTTCATATTTTTTGCATATAGATCAATTTTCCTTTTATTTACTCTCTACTTTTTTAACTTGCATTTTTTACCTATACTTTGGTAATTTACGTTTATTTCACATATGCTTTATACCGACCCCTCAACTTTTAAACTTTTCTTTTTACATTTTGACGGAAATTTGGTATACGCTTTCGGCCTTTATTTTGTATGTTTCCTACATATGAATCGGGTCAGATATAATACGTTTTGACTTGACGGTATAAATTGGAGTTAGTCGAGTCGCAAATAATACGTTATGATTGTACACTATAAACTCGATTTGCTTTACATTTTAATCCAATTACAACACATCTATAGGTTACATTGAGTTCAGTCGGATACTTTGAAACGCACATTATTATATGATTAACACATCACATAACGCTTGGACTAATCCGTTCGACGTTTGTGATGTACCCGCGCCGCAACGCGCGCGGGTCTTATTACTAGTTAAGATTAAAAGGGAAAAAATTTGTTTGGAAACAACAATGAATAGGCGAGGTAAGGGACTACATGCAGCGACGACGTAGGAAACTTTCGAGATTGTGATGGTGTTTGCGACTAGGGATGAGATTTCGTGACTGATCACCAGTACTGTGATACCAAACCTATCCTGACCGAGCATCGACGGTATTAGTACCGGTATTTGTTTTCCATGATTTCAGTAGTAGTATTTTGTGGTTTTGGTAATTTGCATTATACTAATACAGTACCGGTCCAATACTAGTACTGATTGCATCTCATTAGCAACGTTGGATACACTTGGCTTTGTATCTTATATTTAAGGATTTGCAAAATTATATTATATATATAATTATATGTATAATTATATGTATAACAACTAAAAAGTGGGCTAATAGTACTTCACTCTTGTTTGTCCACGTATCCCAATATTACAGTCATGGTTTTCAATTTGTTTTTTAAATATAATGATCTCATGTTTTAATGATTTACTAGTTTTTTTACATCGCGGTTGCGGCGAAACTGAGCAAATGATAATGTAAAACAAGCTTGATTTGAAAATAAAGCATTATTAAACTGAGCAAACCATTAGAACGATTTAGTTTATCATCGTACCGGTTTATAATACCAAATAAATACTTTATTTTGAGTATAACCTCGTTTTAACAAAACTTATAACGGAAACAATTATTAAAAAAAGGTAAAGGAAATAGAGGTTTGAAAAATATGTTATTAAAAGTAATTATAATAATAAACTATTATAGTATATTATATAATAAAATAATAAAAAACTATATATTATTATAAAAATAAAGTCCGTCCCTCGAAATCAATATATACTAGGTTTTTTTTTTCAGTCGCGCGTTGCGGCGAAACGGAGCAAACGATAATGTAAAACAAATGTTATTTGAAAACGTAGAATACTGTTTAGAAAGCCAAACCGTTAGAATCGGTTCAGTTTAACATCGTACCATTTTACGATAGTAAATAAATACTTTATTTTTTAATATAAATTCGTTTTTAATAAAATTTATATTAATCGAGGGTAAAACGTAAGCTCAATTACGTACTTAAGTTTTTAGAAAAAAATTAACGAAGATAATTTATTAAAGAAATATCAAATTAATTCATAAAGTAAAAGTAAATTTAAAAAAAGAAGAAACTATTATGAAAAAACAAAATAAATGATAAAGAAAATATGGTTTTAGAAAAAGAAAAATAAAAATACATTAAAGGCTAAAATTAAATAGAAAAAAAATAAAATATTTTAAAAGTTATAAATTAATATTAAAAAATATATATTAATATAATAAAATATTAAAAAATATATTAATATAATAAAATATTAAAAAGCAATATATTATTATTGAAATTACTATTCATCATCCTTCGAAAACTATATATATATATATAATATATATATATATATATGTATAACATAACCTATTTATATTTACTTTTTTCTTTGTTTGGTGAGTTTTTTATATGAAAGACAAAGAATATATATAAGGTTTAGTAGATTAATTGATTTATCTACAGACTTATTTGATGTAATAAACTAAATTTTTATATAACTCTATAATCCTTTTCTGAAAGGCTCAAATCAAATCGATCTTCAAAATATTCAAATAGTAAAAAAAACTTTAAAATTAAATTACCGTCGCAATGCACAGGGCGGGGATTTGAGTAGGTCACGGTTTTACTGGATTTGAGTAAGTCATGTTCTATACGATTTTAAATTACGATTAAGCTGTTGTGAATTATCGTTGCAATGCGCATGATTTTTTACTAGTTAAGAATTAAAACAACTAAGTTTTATAATGGAAAATATTTATTAATTTGTATTCGGTTATCAAATATTAAATTTTGTAATAATAAAAACAACTAAAGTGTATATTGATAAAATGCTTAAAAAGAAACTCACATGCCAAAATACAACAGGTTACATATGTTAGAAATGAGAAATCACTTAAATATATATGATTATTTGGTAGCAAAATATAAATTTGCTAGGTTTATGAAGAATTAACCCTGTGTTACTTACAATTGTAGTGAATTTTCGTTATTGGTTTATAAAATTAATAGTTTCTTATTACTTTATGAAGAATAAACATGATAGATACCACTAAAAAGTTTCAGACAAGCACACGATTAAATAAATGAACAAAATTCCCATTTTTCTTTCTCCTCTTCATATTCAATAACAAAAAGTTTCGACAATTAAAAAGAAAGTGTAAAACAAGACCCGTGTGCTCAAAAGAGGATTAATGGTATCAAATTTAGAACAAAATAAGACATCAATAAAACTGAAAAGAGGATTCTCAGTTTTCTACTTTTCATTACATGCATGCACATAAAGATTATAGGTGATGAATGTGGTAACTATTATTTGTTTTTTTTTTTTATGTACTTGATTGTAGAATAATGCATGTTTTACTCATTGGATGTAACTCAGAATAGGTTTACTAATCTTCATAAGTCAAATGGGTAAATTTATTCCTTCATCAAAAAACTATTTTTTAAAAATTATTTTATCTTTTATTTCGACTTGTATTAATATAAATATATAATCTCCTAAAGATTGGTTGTGAGTATCTTTAAGTTTAACTTGTCAAGAGGTTGATCTAAATATTATTTAAACTAGTTATAAAACCATCGCCGCGTTGCGGCGATCTTATTTTGTTATTTAGTCTGTGTTTATATGTGTTTGAAATCACTACGAGCGCATTGCACACGGAATTGCTGACAAGGAAAAAAATGTAGAAAAAACACTAAAAAGTAACCGAAAGAAAATCAACTAAAAAAGTTGTATGGTAATGATGTTGTTCGGTAGAAACCCGTAGTCAGATATGAGCAAATAGTAACGGGTACCGGTACCGAATTTCCTGAACCGAAAGATCTTAAGTACCAGTTCAGTACTGACGTTTGGCGTTCGTGGTACCGGTTCGCTACCGGTTTTTACCTTCATATACCGATACCGTAACCGGTATTTTCTGTACCAATACCGATTCGGTATCAGTTGGCACCGAACTAATCACTACCCCTGAAATTAAAAAAAAAAGTCGTACGATACCGTTGTTGTTCGTATGGTACCCGTGATCAGAGATGAGCAAATGGTACTGGGTAGCAGTACCAAATTTCTCGAACTAAAAGATTATCAAACTCAATCCGGTACCGACTTTGTCGTTTTATGTATTACGTTAGTGCTGATTTTTACCTTCATGTACCGATAACGAACCGGTATTTTTTATATAAGTACCGGTTTACACCAAATTTATCAAAATTAAAAAGTAAAGAAGATATAAAAATAATAAAAATTATTATATTATAATATAACTTAAAATAATAAAACTTATTATATTATAATATTACTGTTCATTTCATTCTTCTATATAGGAGAATACAAAATACAAAATACAAAATATGAGAAAAGTTTTGAAAAATTCTAGCTGATCTATAGTTTGATTATGTATCGACCATGATATTATCCAAAGCATTTTTCCCTCACATATTTCTAGCCATTGTGCTAGGTCAAAATTTGATTTTTAGCTTTATGTATAAATCACAAACACCAAAAAAGTCCATAGGAAATATGCCGCTTTGACCAAGCCATCTTTTTATTTTAAACGGCGAATTATTAAGTATATTAATAAACCTAGCCAAGAGTTAACACAAAAACCTAGCCATCTTGAAATCTCACTGCTTAGTTTTTAAAGATTATATCATTCTGAATAAACCAACATGTCCGGTGATAATTGATAAATGTTGATGTCTCTAAAATTGTCCTCACACGTTCCTACTACTCATAGTTACGGCTTTACAAAAAGCTCGTAGCTTGGAGCTCGTTCGGATTTAGCTAGGAAAAAGCTTGCTCGATATGGCGCGGTTTGAAAGTGAGCCGAGCCGGCTCGGCTCGGTTAGAAAGTGAGCCTAGCTCGGCTCGGCTCGTGACGAGCCAAATTGGCTCGGTTTGGCTCGCTTGTTAGCTCGGCTCGGCTTAGCTCGAATTATTTTACTTATAATATATTTTATTTTTATATACATCTAATATATTACAAAAAAAGTGATTATTTTTACATGTATTTAGGCTTATGGTTTGATATCTATGACATATTTAAAGGTTGATTGTCATGCTAATGAACAAATTTTGAATTTACTTGAAATATAAAACTTATTTTGCGCTGTTGAACGTGATTTTGACTTGTAATGTATTAGGTTGAACAAATCTTGAATATGTTCTTTTGAGGTATTGAATAATGTTTTAGAATACTAAATTTTGAGAGCTATGTATTAATTTTTATTTTTAAAATCGAGTCAAACCAAGCCGAGCCGAGCCAGCTCGGTTTAAAACCAAGTCGAGCCAGAACTTAAATTTTCAGCTCGATTTCAAATCCGAGCCAAGCCGAGCCAGCTCGGTTTATAATTGAGCCAAACCCGAGCTTGCCCTAGCTTGACTCGACTCATAAAAAACCCTAGTCATAGTTACCATCACCCAGAACACCAACCCTAACATTGTATTCTTTTATGTCATGCAATGATTTATAGTCCAGTGAGCAACAATAAGAAAATGATACTATAACTTATTTGGATTTGTTGATCACCACACATACCGAACATTTATTTCGTAGAAGTCTAAAACGAATTTATCATTTCGAAACTTAATGTCTTTGGTTTGAAATTGTAAAAAAATATTAAGAACTAGGGTTTTTTTCAAACACGTGTATATATTTCAAAGTCTACACTTCTTGGTATTTACTTTGATTAAATACCAATTCCTACCCAGCATTTGGCATTTCATAAATTATATCAACCCAAGCGAAACAAATATTTAAAACCAATGTTGTAAAACAAGGTCTTCGAGGTCGAGTACGCCTCGAGTAATCGCTAGAAGGTAGGTTGTTGAGTCGACTTTCTTCAACTCTGTCAAATTACTCAAAATTGATCAAACGCGCTCAACCTCGACAGGTATCAGATCTAGTAGCTAGGTCAACTCGAGCCGAATTTGACTTAAAAAAATAAAACTTAATTCCTATGTATATCATATTAAAGAAGAAATATCATTTCCAAACGAATGAATATTAATTTTTGAAGTACTATACTATTTGAAGATATATTTTTTATTTATATTGATATTCAGATATTTCATTATAAGTCTTGGTAAATTTATAATATTTGACATATGTATAATTTCACAAAAACGAATTTCTTTATAATTTAATATTTCTTAGTCGACCGACTAGGGAGTGCCTAGCGACTTTTGCAACCATGCTTAAAAGTCAGTACTAAAACGGTTTCTCGATAATAGTTCCCAAACATTATAAATTTACAAAATGATAAAATGACATATGTAAAGACTGATTATGTTTTAACAAACTAAGAGGATTACTGGTGCCTCGCAGCGGGATTTCAGTCAGTAACGGTTTGGTTTGGTTTGGTTTGGTTTGATATAATGCTAGTACTTCGTATAGAAATCGAAAGACATATGTCCAAAGGATATCCACTCGTGTTTTATACCGATCGAAAATCCTAAAAACCAATACTGGTAGTGTACATATGTTATTCGGTCGGTATCTGTTCAGTTCATCGTGGTACTGTTACTGAACCTGTGCTCATTGTTGCTTACAATACCAAAAAAAAATACTCTGTTTCGAATACATTTTCATTTTCAATAAATTTAAACCGCCACGTCCATAAAACCACAAAAATGAATATGTTGTAGCGGTTTGGTTCCTCACATAAAGAAAAAAAAACAACTATTTCACCCGTTCGAATAATGGGTATCGAATCATTGATAAAATTAACTACAGTGCAACGCTTATTCAAATATTTAATAAAATATGATGTTATATTACTAAAATAACGAAAAAGGTAAACAACGTAACTTTATATAAATAAAACTAATTTGCGAGACAATTTTGTTACTAAGTTTGTTTGTGTTTCGAGCCTTTGTAAATTACTATTCACCACTCGAACAGGCTATTTGTATGTTTCCCTTCTCCCTGTCATCCCCATCCACTACCTTATCATCATGTCACATTTCCCATCCCCTTTCCATTCGTGTGGTTCCACTTCCCTACCTTTCATCTCCTTTTTATTAATATTATTTTTTAACATTTCATTTAAT
The DNA here is from genome assembly GCF_002127325.2 of Helianthus annuus. Taxonomy (NCBI): domain Eukaryota; kingdom Viridiplantae; phylum Streptophyta; class Magnoliopsida; order Asterales; family Asteraceae; genus Helianthus; species Helianthus annuus. The sequence goes on along the minus strand of NC_035444.2, from coordinate 76,948,989 downwards.
TCATATTTCTTAAACTAAAAAAAACAAAAATTAAACATTTCTTTACACACTACAAATTCGCAACATTTTTGTGCGTAGAGAAGTTATACCAAATGCTTAAGGAGGTTTTCAAAAAAAGAACTGGTATTAGACTTTTAACCCACAATTATTTGATTTTATACTTTCAACCCAAAAGCTTCATCTTTTGCAATTTAACCTCACAATTTTTTTACTTTCAACTTTGTTTCTCCGTACTATTCATATTTCGCAATTTTTTTGTTTTACGATTCGTTCTAAATTCTTGTGAGTTAACACGTGCGTGTGTGGTTCAATGTTTCTGCGTTTCGTTCTAGTTTTTGCGGGTTAACACGGCGCAACGTGCGTGTGTGGGTTAACATTTTTATATCACCTATTTTTTCCCATTTGATAGGTCTGTCGCAACGCGCGGGTCCTAAATCAATTGAGTTTTTTATATATGTTTTACGTTTCGGTCTAATTCCATTGTATTAACACACCGCAACTTTAGTGTTGGTAGTCGATGACGGTTGTGTGACACTGGTGCTATTTGACACGGTTTATGCCCCACCACAATATTAAATAGAAAAGTACAAATTAAAAGAAAAAAAGCATAATTTATTAAAAAAGATAATTGAAAATAGATGCATAATTCAAGCACCCCCGCTTTCACTCCAGCTTGCACCCGTAAGCCATCTTTTCGCAATTTTGTCTTTGATCTTAGTCACCACCACCTGGTTTTAGATGGAAGTTTCTCGATATCAATAGTCATGAAGTTGCGTCGCACGTCCAAACGAACGACACTATAATCCCCTAAGTCAGTCGTCTTAGACATTTTTTCTTATGCCACCTCGTTCGGCACGGAAGCCCATTTCAAACAAGCAATCAAAATTTCCCACTACCTAAGAAATTGAAAGGGCCCATGTTTCATGTTGTATTTATCTAGAGCCATCTTCGAAACTAAATCATCACTTGTACCACTTGGCCGATGGACATACTTATTGTTTTAGTAATCGACAAACCATCCGATTTTCTTGTTCATGTCTCCATACTTCGAGCTATGAAGGGGTATGGTCCCAGATCTCGCGTCAGCATCGACCGCGAGTGACCATTACCCTTATCAAAACCCCCACTAGCTAACAACCTACTTGTGCCCATGCGAGAACGCGTCGGCACAAGGGTTGAATCCAATCTATCTAGTAACGAAGGAGGACTTACATGGAATATGAGAACGGTAGAGTGATGCGACAGAGCATCACATCTGGTGTACGAAAACGGAAGTATTCACAGCGATGCGGCATCGCACCGCGTCCAGTGAACACTTCTATCAATACAAGAAAGCCTTACCTTAGGCATAAAAGAAGACGAACGTAACGGTGCGGCTGACACCGCACCATATGGGCATTTTCGTCACCACAAGGGATGCAGACAAATAGTCTCCGCGGACGACGATGCGGCTAGCACCGCATCTCGCGTATTCCTTGATCACAAGTAGGAGACGCGGTAACTTCAGATGTTACCGCACGTAGCGATGCGGCTTGCACCGCATCCTATGCACTCAAACAAGTGGGACTGACACCACAGTGCAAGTGGCACCAATGGCAGTTCCCTGTCAGAGCTACGTAAGCAATGGACTGACGTGGCGTAACCTCCACAACCGACAAGCCTGACACACCTGCAAAGGTGCAGCACGTCGTCAGTCCATCCATCATCATCCTCCTTCACTCCTCGGCTATAAATACCAACCCCAAACAAGGTTTGAGGTATCTTTTCACAACTCTCTCACTACTACTACTATCTTACTTTGCTTCCCAAGCAAACTACTGATTCTCACGCCGGAGAGTGGTAACAAGGAGCACCCCCCACCCCATCCTCCTTGTTACGAGTCACGGCTTGTTTCCTTGTGCAGGAGATCAACCACCGGTGATCCAGCCAGCGATCCTCGAGAGGAAGGGATTAACCCTTCTTGACGAGACCAGTGTGTTAAACCTGCCCGGTTAACCATTGTTTCATCATTGGCGCCCACCGCTACTCTTAGCATTTTCTAAACCATCCTTTTTCCTCTCTCACGATCATGACAGATCACCAAAACAACACTGCGGATAACCAAAATCCTCCAATCCCATCCCCGGTAGGGGTCAATGCCTCGACCTCCCAACCCGGACACATCGGCACGTCCACACAAAGGAGTCCCTCCTTTATGTTTGGACATGACTTATCACAGTTCCCATCTGTGATCCCACCAGGTATGACCGTTCATACCTGGTACGAGCAGCAGGCAGCCATGCTGACCGCAGCATACAACCGCGCTTGTACTGAAGCGAATATACGAGCTGGGCTTCCCCCAGCACCGCACACCCCTGTTGAGCGTATTTTACAATACGACGGCAGGATACATTCACGCCCGGCTTCAAGAAGCCGACGTGAAGAACGGGGATCGTCTTACTGTTCGGTCCACACCCTCAACGAGGATGATTCCTCATACGGGTCCCATACCAGAGGACCAGTGCATACGCGCCTTGGCCCCCATGGCGAGGACAGGAGGCGGTCAACCTCCCGACGCGGCCCAGGCATTCAGAGCCGATTGGGCCCACAACCATACACCGAAGGGTACGGTCATACCGACCCTGACGACCATAGCTACCGCGGTGATTCACATGACACCAGCAGCAGACCGGGAGGACGCAACTATGTTCCTCCCAGTCACCCCCGCAACACATACCTTAGGGCGGCAAAGCGCCCTGCGAACGAGCCATACAGGCCAAAGGCAGTGGTCGAAAATTCCAAGTTCGGCACGCGGATTGCCAACGCCCATGTCACCACGACAAAGTTCCCATTCAACGTTGGGAAATACAGTGGTTCGACCGACCCGGACGACCACATGAACATCTTCATGGGTGCGGGCATCAACGGCCAGTGGGATAAACCTACTTGGTGTATTTTTTTCCCCCAGACCCTTACGGGCCTGGCCAGGGCATGGTTCGATTCTTTGCCAGTGGGATCACTGGATTCATTCGAGGACTTGCGTACCAAGTTCCTCGCCCATTTTAGCCAGCAGCGACGCCACGAACGTGACTCGTTGGACGTCATGAACATCTGGCGAAGAGACGACGAATCGCTCGAAGCATTCGTCGTCCGATACAATAAAGAGTGCCTGGAGATAGGTGACGTGGCAGACCAGATGGCACGAAACCACTTCATCCGGGCCGTCAAAGACAGAGAGATGATCATGACCATCTCTGGCAAAGAGGGTTTGCCCAAAAAATGGGAAGATGTCATGACCGCGGTCAGGACATACGCCCAGACACAGCGGTCACTTGAACCGCATGTGACGAAGGCAAAGCCCCAAACCGAAACATCCCACCAAGGGTCCAAGCGTAACAATAAACGCAACCGGGACGTTGGAAATCGCGATATTTCCAAACCGTATTTCCCGCGAACCAACACGTTCGACCCAAAGAACTACAACCCACCCGAGACAGTCGGGCATCAAAAAAGATTCTCGGGACCGCAACTGGACCGAGATCACCATGTCGCCAAGTGAGGTCCTCCTTGCGGACCCACAGTTCTTGCGACCGGCCCAACCAATGAAGTCCAAGAAAAATCAGGACCTCACACTCTACTGTGAGTACCACAAGGACTCGGGCCACACCACCAACAACTGCATCAGTCTCCGACTGGAGATTGAGCGCGCCTTAAAGGAGGGGAAACTGCAACACCTTTTGCCAGGTGGGTAAAAACCCACCAAGCGCATTACCCCTCATGGCGAAGATACCTCCTCCGGGAAGAGAACCATGCACGTGGCTTCCACCCACATGATCCACGGAGGCAAGGGCAGGCCGCGCAAAGCGGCAAGAAGGCCGGAATGTGACTGGAAAGACGAGCAAGTCGTCTTTCCAAAAGTCCGAGGCGGACCGCGCGATAGGCGCGCCGTCGTCATTTCAGGCCAACTGGCACACTACTGCACCGAGCGTCTATTCATCGACCCGGGCAGTACATCTGATATAATCTACGAACAATGCTTCAACCAGTTCGACCAGGAGGACAAAGATCGGTTGCAAGCAGTAGATTACCCGTTAACCGGGTTCGCAGGGGAAACTGTCTTTCCCCTAGGCCAGATTACTTTCCCTGTGCGTCTTTCCAGCGGAAACCGCACAAGGACAGAAGAGGTAAACTTCATGGTTTACCTCACACCTCCAGATATGACGTACTCCTCGGGAGAGAATCCCAAGGAGATTTCAATATGATTACGTCCGTCCCCCACTCTGCGGTTGGTTTCCCAACCGAATCAGGGGTCGCGATAATCTATGCCCGCAGGGACGTCATGATGTCGGACGAAGTACGTCCGACCAAGGTCGCAAGGCCCACTCCCAACGACCAACCAGAAAAATGGGTTCTCAACGCGAGATACCCAGAACAAAAGGTCACATTGGGTCACGCCTTATCCCCGACCACCAAAGCGCAACTGAAGCAGCTTCTCTTCAGGAACCAAGACATCTTCGCGTGGACACCCGCAGACATGACCGGGGTCCCACGTGATATTGCGCAACATCACTTGAATACCTTGCCAGGTATTAAGCCAGTGATCCAAGGCCAACGCCACCTTGGGTCAGCTAAAAATCAGGCGATGCAAGAGCAGATCGAAGAACTGCTCTCCGCAGGCATCCTGCGGGAAGTCAAATACCAGACGTGGTTATCCAACCCAGTCATGGTAGAAAAACCGTCCGGGGGCTGGCGCATGTGCGTCGATTACAAAGACCTTAACAAAGCCTGCCCCAAGGATTGTTACGCGCTTCCAGAAATCGACGAAAAAGTCGATAATCTCGCACCATTCAGGTGGAAGTGTTTCCTCGATTGCTACAAAGGGTACCATCAAGTACAAATGGCAATCGAGGATGAAGACAAAACGGCATTCCGGACTCCCACCGGAAATTACTGCTACACAAAAATGCCGTTTGGGTTGCGCAACGCGGGCTCAACCTACCAAAAGTTGATGAACGACACTTTCCGCGGCCAAATAAGCAAAAGTGTCGAAATCTACATGGACGACCTGGTCGTCATGAGCATGGAAGAGGATACCATGCTCACAGATATTGAAAGAACATTCCAAACTCTGCGCAGCGTTAACATAAAGCTCAATCCAGGAAAATGCTCGTTTGGAATGGAAGAAGGCAAATTCCTTGGGTTCATCGTCACTAAAGATGGATTCAAGGTAAACCCGGAGAAAGTCCAGGCGATCGAGCGCATGCCATCGCCTTCATCGATGAAGGATATGCAACGGCTAGCCGGCAGGCTAGCGGCACTTAACAGATTCTTAGCCAACCACGCAGCTAAGTCTTATCCGTTCATCAAGACCCTGCGGAGCTGTTCAAAGAAAGAACAATTCCAGTGGACCGCAGAGGCTGAACAGGCTTTTCGGGAAATGAAGGAGTGTTTGATACAACTCCCAACTCTAACCGCACCACGCAAAGATGAGCCACTCATATTATACCTATCCGCCGCGGATAACGCGGTGGGTGCGGTATTAATAGTGGAGCGAAAGGGGGTTCAAACACCCATCTATTACATCAGCAAGATGCTCAACGACCCAGAGACGAGATACTCAATAATGGAGAAATTGGTGCTAGCATTAGTGCACGCTTCAAGACGGTTGCGACGCTACTTCGTAAACCACGTCATCACAGTGCTAACCAATTACAGGATCGGCCCGATCCTATCCAAACCCGACATCTCTGGGAGATTAGCAAAATGGGCAATCGAGCTGGGCGCGCACACGATACACTATAAACCGCGCCCCGCGATTAAAGGCCAGATCTTAGCTGATTTCGCCGCCGAAGTACCGGTGAATCGCATCCAAGAATGCGAAGAAGCACAAACTCCTGCACCAACGCCATCCTCCTCCGAGACATGGGCACTATTCACAGATGGTGCCTCCAACGACGAAGGTGCGGGTGCAGGTCTGCGACTCGTCAGCCCTGACGGCCAAGAGCTTACATATGCAATCCGCCTCGAATTCAAAAGCACAAACAACGAGGCAGAATATGAAGCCCTGTTAGCGGGGCTACGTTTAGCAGTCAAAATCGGCGTGCAACATCTGGAAGCACACGTCGACTCTTTGTTAGTTGCAGGCCAAGTACGCGGCGACTATGCCGCAAAAGGGGATATCATGATCCTCTACCTCGAGCAAGCCCTGCAACTAAAATCCAAATTCGCTTCGTTCAATATTCGCCATATTAATCGAAGCGAAAACAAGTCCGCAGATGCACTATCAAAACTTGCATCTACCAGCTTCCAACACTTGGCAAAGGAGATACGCATCGAAATCCTGCAAAATCCTTCGGTACCCCTGCGCCAAGTCAACGTCATTCAATACGGTTCAACATCATGGATGACACCTATTATCGCATATCTACAGTCAGGTGTGACTCCCGAAAGCAAATCAGAAGCACGCAAGCTACAATACAAAGCGTGCCATTATCAAATGGGAGACGGTATCTTGTACCGCAAATCATACCTCGGGCCACTACTACGATGCGTCAACCCCCAGGATGCCACATACCTCATCCGAGAGATACACGAGGGCATATGTGGCATACATGCTGGACCACGCATGGTAGTGGCCAAAATCATGAATGCCGGGTATTACTGGCCCGGCATGCACCTGGACGCCGTCAAAGAGTTGCGCAAGTGCATTGACTGTCAACGTCATGCTCCAAAAACCTTGCGGCCAAAGAACAACTTAGTCCCCGTCACAACTGCATGGCCCTTTCAGAAATGGGCAATTGACGTGGTGGGACCATTCCCTGACGCTCCGGGTGCGGTTAAATTTATCATAGTAGCGATTGATTACTTCACAAAATGGGTAGAAGCGAAACCACTCGCCTCAACCACTGCTATGATAACGAGGAAGTTCATTTGGGAACACATCATCTGCCGTTTCGGTTTACCAATGTGCATTGTCACCGATAACGGCACCAACTTCGCTGCCGACGAATTCCAAAAATGGCTAAAAGAACTACATATTGATCACATATTCTCATCAGTCGCACACCCGCAAGGGAACGGCCAAGTTGAGAGTATCAATAAAAGCCTAGTCGAAGGGATCAAGGCGCGGTTGGGAACGGCCAGGCGTGGCTGGGTCGATGAACTCCCAAGTATCTTATGGGCTCACCGTACAAGCCCAAAAACAAGCAATGGGGAAACACCCTTCAGCCTAGTCTACGGTTCAGAAGCGGTGATCCCCGCAGAAGTAGGTCTCCCCTCTCCTAGAATGTTGGCTATTGAAAAACTAGACAACAACATGGAACGCAGGATCGATTTGGACCTCTTGGAAGAAAGGCGCGAAAACGCTGCCATCAATGAGGCCAAATATAAATCCAAACTTGAAAAGTACTACAACGCGCGCGTCCGCGTTTGTACTTTCAACCCAGGAGACTCCTTCCTACGCGACAATGAGGCATCTAATGCCGAGCGCCCAGGCAAACATGCCCCCAGGTGGGAAGGACCCTACCTCATCAAAGAGGTCTTAGGGAAAGGCGCGTACAAATTACAAACGCTAGAAGGCGAACCTATCGCACGAACATGGAATGCTCAACAGCTTCGACGCTGTTATATGTAAGCCATGTTCTTACATTTCTCTATGTAACCTATCGGGCCGCAGGCCATTTGCAAATAAATAAATAAGCAATTTTATACATTATTGTTTGTTATTACTATTACAAATGCGTGTTCCACTTTGCGGTATCCCAAAAACAAATTGGCAAAATCTTCATTCGCGATACCCATACAAAGTGGTACCACACACAAATATTGTAATAGGCCAGCAAAAGGCAAAAAGACTTGCATATTTATCCGGCCGGATAAACAAGTTTTTGTTAAACACTTAACACAATTCCTGAGCCCAAAAAGGCAAACAATGGAATTGACGCGGACTCATACGACAAAGGTATGGAGTACACTTGACCCCATTCACAAATGGGTAGAGTTCCGAATATATAAGCTTTTACAAAGCTTACACAATTCTAAAAACCCTAACGCGGTAAATACCAGAATTGACGCGTACTCATACAACAAAAGTATGGAGTATACTTGACCCCGTTCATAAATGGGTAAAGTTACGCATACATACGTTCAGACATGAAAGAATTAAAAACACTTGTATAAACTGAACAAAGAAACTTTGTATTCAAAAAATTCAAGCACCCACATGATGCTTAATGAATTTACATAAAGTTCCTATTCTATACAAGAGGAACACAAAAAGGAGGCACACTAGCCAACCTAAACCCTATTTTGTGCCGCTGGTTCCCGCATCTCCTCCGGCACCACCAGCGGGTTCTTCCTCTTCCGCATCCGGATAAAGCATCCGCAAGCGGTCCACATAGTCCGCAGCCTCCAAACAATCGTCCAGTTCCCCTACACAGGCAAGGGGCGTATCATAAAAGGAGGTTTCGGCCGCTTTAAGAAGCGACTCGGTGTCCACACCATGGAACCCGGATCACTTATCAGTATAACCGCCTGCGGATAATACGTTGATATGCCCAATGCAGCGGTTATAACCAGCTTTAAAGCCAGCATCGCGCGCACGTTCCTTAACCAGGTCCAAACCAGATGCGGTCTCAGGGGCATTCATGATAGCCTCAACAATCTGCAATAAAAGAATCATAAGTCTTGGATACTAATCCAAGCAAATGTAAAGGCAACGGATACTTACACGCGCGATACCGTGAGTCTGCAACCACTCACGGTCAGCCTCCAACTGGTCAACAGAGGACACCAAGGCATCCTTGGCCTCAATAGCGGCATCAGCCCGCTCCTCCGCAACCGACACGCGTGCAGTAAGGTCTGTAACCGCGACCTCCCGGGCCTGAACCTCAGCCTGACAAAACAGTAAACAGTTTACACGATAAACATTTACGAAACAAGGAAGAAAGTAACAAAGTTAAAGAAACATACCTGCAGGCTGGTAACAACTTTGTCCAAACGAATGCGCTCCACATCCGCCTCTTCAAGAGCCTTAGAAGCACGGCTCTCCCTCTTTTCAGCCTCCTCAAGGGCTTTCGCGGCACGAGCCCCGGCTTCTTTGGCCTCTTCAAGCGCCTTCAGGGCGTCGGCCTTCGCCTGCAGCGCTTTAACAGAAATGGCCTCAGCTTTCTCCTGGCTCAAGGTAACGTTCGCCGCCTTGGCATTCGTCAACTCCTGCCGAGCATGAAACAGAATGTCATTCTGCTTAGCCCAAGATTCTTTCCACTTCTTGCGCTCATTGGACATTTTTTCATTCCAACTCTTGCGCTCATCAGCAAGAAGCTTAGCAAGGGTACGCACCTGTTTCAGCTGGGCAGTGGCAGCCCATTCAGAAGTCTGCTTCTGCTTCTCAAAAGCAGCCTTGTCCTTCTCGAGCTGCTCCGCGCCCGCACGAGCAGCCTGGACCAACTGTTCCGCTTCCGCCCGCATACGAGCGGCCTCCTCCTCGCGGCGACCCAATACCTTGTAGTCTTCCAAGATGGCATTCGCCACAATAGAAGACCCTACTAACATTGTTGAGAGCTGGTTTATGCGCAGCTCACGGGGTGCAGCGCGGGCCCGCTCAACTTCAAAAGGGGTGCCTAGACCACCCAGAATCTCCTTGCATGCCGCAGGGTCATTAGAAATATCATCCCCCTGCATAACAGTCCAGGGGGGTCGGTGATATACAGCACTTCGACCCTGGGTATAAGTGCGATAATAATACTCCAACTCAGACTCCCCAGGCTGAATTGGAGGCCCATCATAACCCGCACCACCGGCATCAGCACCGGTAACCTTCACACCAGCAGAAGAGCTCTGCGGCCCAGTATCAGCCTTCTGCGCCTCTGCATCAGACTTTTCTTTCCCAGCATCAGAAAACCGCAGATCCAAATTATCCCCGTCAGGGGGAGTGATAAGGTTGTTGGACGAATCCACGGTATCAAAAATCTGGGTTGCCACTTCCTCTGCGGTACCCTCTGTCCGCACCGTCGACTCCGACACCACCTTGGCAGGGGGTGTCGATGGCACTTCAGTTGCACCCGCATCCGTGGCACGCGGGGGTGACCCTGGAGCATCAAAGATAGAGACATCTTCATCTTGAAGCTCTACAAAAAACAAAGTCAAATAGCTATCAAAACAAGTTACACATAACAGTTAAGACAAGCTAGCCTACACTTACCAACAACAACCGCAGGTTTTTTCTGCGTCGGAGCAGACCTTTTGGTTACCAGTCTCCGACGTTTGGTTTCAACACCACCAGCAGCTTTCTGCTCTGGCCTTCTCTTCTCACCAATAACAGGGGGACCCGCAGCTGTCCCTCCCGCGGCCGTCTCTTCTGCCTGCTTCTTCGCAGCACCAGAACGCGACCCCGCAGCTGTACCCAAACCCTCAAGGGTATCAGATACTATCACATAATCCATGTATCGACGCAAAGAAGAGTGAGAGATACATGCCGCCTGCGGCACCAGATGAGGCACAACAGTGACCTCCTTTATCTTCTTTTGGCGAAAGCGCACGCCCTTCATAGTTTGCCTCTTTGGCACACCTTTCGCTTCGGGGTCCCCTAAGGCCCCAAGATCACCTGCATGGAATCAATCCAAAGGGTGAGTCAATAAAACAACATTATCATCACAAGTGAAAAAGCTTCCAAATTATACCTTTGCCTGGCGGCAACTCAACTGCCAGTGCGGCCTCAGTAGGCACCCGGAAGTTACTACGGATGATAGCATTACGATCCTCCTCACCATCCGCACAAACTACGGTCTCAACCGTACCAAGGAAATCCGGGGCAAACATCCTCCATGCGGGAGCATCCTCTGATAACAAACATAAAGTCAGTACCACAAAAAAGAATAGGGAACTTAAACACATGAAGAGTACGCACCACCGCTTTTCTCCCGCACCACGGGTCTCGAGTTCTTGTTCCTCCTCGTCAACATCATACGCAACAACCACAGTTGCGTGTTGGTCAGCTTCACAGACTCAATAGTCTGAAGCTGCGGAAACCACTGCACTGATTTCATGCTGGGCATCGCAATGGTCTCCCCTATGATCGTCTCGGTCACGTTCCGAAACGTCATGTCTGCAACAATGGCAGCGGCCTTGACGTAGAAGAATTTCTTCTTCCACATCGTCATCCCCTTGGGAGGAGTCATCAGCTTGGGGTTACCGTCTCTTTGACGGAAAGAAAAGAAACCCAATGACACAGTCATCTGACAAAACCGTCGGAAATCTCCGACGGTAGGCTCTATACCAAGAGCACGGAAGGTGAACTCAAAATTACGAATCCGAATCATACCAAACGGACTCACTTGAGAAATGTGGACCTTGTACCACTCCAAGACATCCACAACAAACACCGTCAACGGTAACCGGAGATTACAGTCACCAAAAAAGTCGGCCCACATGGTCACATAACCGGCCGGAGCGTCGGCACCAGTATCACCCTCCGATGGATACTGAGCCCCATACTCAGGGGGCATTTGGACATCAAGCATAAGACGATCAAAGCTTTTTCTGGTCCACTTTAACGCCGGTAATCCACCACCGGCAGCCCCCTCTTCTTCTTCTTCAGCCACTACCGGCTGTTCAGGGTTTTCACCCTCCACATTGTGTGGACTAGATGGTTCAGCCATCAAGAATATCAAAGAAACAGAAGATGGTGAACAGAAAAACTAGAAACCTCACCGGAATTTCAGAAAAAATCGTCGGAGAAGACAGATAGCAAGTTCTCTCTTAAACGGCAAATTTTTGAAATTTCGATCAAGTGAGGGGAAACCACGAACGGTTTCCCCTTATATACCCATCGCAATTAATGCGGAGGGAGAAAACAAATCGTCACGTTCAAAAAGAGCGAATCGTATGACACCACGTGTCGAGCGCCGTTTTCGCTGACGGTTATCATGCGCGCGTGGCCGCCCACGCGCCTGACAAAAGAGACGTTTACACTCTTTGCTACAGTGCATTTAATGCCTCGGGCAGTGCAAACGTCCTTTCATTTCAGCACATGCCAGGAAGATCTCACCAACTTCCACCAACTCACACGTGAGATCAGCCACGTATGCAACAAAAAGCGACTACATTATCCAATTATAAGCGGCATGCGGTTTCTCTGGTATACCGCACCGTAACCCATACCGCATGTCGTTTTTTAACATACCCCTAAAAATAGGTAAAAATATATATCTCTACACTATAAGGGGGTATAATACCTATCCGCACTACCCACGAGCACACGTGGAATATGCGGACATGACACACACGAGCCCGTTCAGGTGTGTCAGATGCTCAGGACCAGCGTAGTCCGTTGGACTGAACCGCATCTCAGACACAGGGGAACCGCATTTCCTTCATTCTCTTCAAGCTTCAAATCCCTCCTGTCCGGTTCACAACCGCAGAGGGTACATGAACACCTTCTTTAACAAAAGGAAGGAAGGGAATGTACGCGAACGCACATCAGCAACCCTGTCTCCTGAACCTTCAAGAGCTACATCCGAGCAACACACCCGCTTCGAGCAAATGTGGTAATGCAAAACCACAGACACTCACGAGGAGCTACGGACATAACCATAGCTTCCGCAGAGTGGTTGCTACGGAAGAGCCAAGCTCACTCCACATCACCGAGCAATGCTACTGCAAGGCAAACTCGGTATTGGAGCGGGAAGGTAAGTGGCTCCAAAACGAACGCAGATAAGCGCTCTAAACGAGCCCTCGTCGAACAACAAGCGTCCGAACAGCGGTAACAAGTCTGCTTATGACTTTGTTTGCCCGCCTATGGGCCGGATAGAATAAACAATGGTGGGCATACCCTTGCCTATGACCATGTTTATTTACCCATAGTACAAATATACATTGTTCGACCAAACATGGCCAACAATGACGCAACGAGGTAACCGCAAAGAACGTGCGGTTACTAGAGAGCTATGACGACGAACACAAAAACCCAACAAAAAAGGGATCGTCATCTCATGACTAGATGCTGAACATAGAGCTTGAGCAAAGCACTTACAAGCATCAACTACTTTTGATCCCAGTCTCAAAGATTGGTCCAAAAGTTTCTTTTCTTCTTCATGCACCAATTCAACAATTGGTATGAAGAAAAGACCACCTTTAAAGGATGGGAAACCTCTGCATACCTTCAAACCACCATCTCAGAGGTTGGTTCGAAGTTTGTGCAGCATTACTAACAAAGTCTCCAAGAGACCTTCGGCACAACAACAGGTGGCAAGCCACCTAGTGCCATAAATCGGCTGAGAATTTCGCGTCCGACGAGATTCCTTCACCGATACGGAAGAGGCGTCAGATGACCCTTCTAGACCTCCAGCTTGATTTACATACAGAAAAGACCACACATGGTCTAGGATCTTCTCCAGACTCCAAACTACCTTCCAAACACCATAGTCCAGTACTCCTCCCACATACAACTTGTATGTGGCAGCAACACTAGACTGGGGGGACTTGAAGGGGTATGGTCCCAGATCTCGCGTCAGCATCGACCGCGAGTGACCATTACCCTTATCAAAACCCCCACTAGCTAACAACCTACTTGTGCCCAGGCGAGAACGCGTCGGCACAAGGGTTGAATCCAATCTATCTAGTAACGAAGAAGGACTTACATGGAATATGAGAACGGTAGAGTGATGCGACAGAGCATCACATCTGGTGTACGAAAACGGAAGTATTCACAGCGATGCGGCATCGCACCGCATCCAGTGAACACTTTTATCAATACAAGAAAGCCTTACCTTAGGCGTAAAAGAAGATGAACGTAACGGTGCGGCTGACACCGCGCCATATGGGCATTTTCGTCACGACAAGGGATGCAGGCAAATAGTCTCCGCGGACGACGATGCAGCTAGCACCGCATCTCGCGTATTCCTTGATCACAAGTAGGAGACGCGGTAACTTCAGATGTTACCGCACGTAGCGATGCGGCTTGCACCGCATCCTATGCACTCAAACAAGTGGGACTGACACCACAGTGCAAGTGGCACCAATGGAAGTTACTTGTCAGAGCTACGTAAGCAATGGACTGACGTGGCGTAACCTCCACAACCGACAAGCCTGACACACCTGCAAAGGTGCAGCACGTCGTCAGTCCATCCATCATCATCCTCCTTCACTCCTCGGCTATAAATACCAACCCCAAACCAGGTTTGAGGTATCTCTTCACAACTCTCTCACTACTACTACTATCTTACTTTGCTTCCCGAGCAAACTACTGATTCTCACGCCGGAGAGTGGTAACAAGGAGCACCCCCCACCCCATCCTCCTTGTTACGAGTCACGGCTTGTTTCCTTGTGCAGGAGATCAACCACCGGTGATCCAGCCAGCGATCCTCGAGAGGAAGGGATTAACCCTTCTTGACGAGATCAGTGTGTTAACCCTACCCGGTTAACCGTTGTTTCATCATGAACCAATTTTTTTTCACAAACGTAGATGCGTGTATTGTAAAAAAAATTTCAAAAAAAAAGTTTTTGAGCACCACAAGTGTGTGTTTACGTGTACCGCAAAGTTTCCGGTAGGATTTACAGTACCCGTAAACACAAACTTGTGGTACTCAAAACTACACATACGACATTTGTTTTTTGAATTTTTTTTACAAATGTGTTTATAATACACGCATCTACGTTTATGAAAAAAAATTTGGTCCACCTCGCCCCGTACGGTGTAGTTCTCACGGTTCTTACAACTCGAGGTGGTTCTCATTTTAGCGGTCCCCTATATATATATATATATATGGCCGGTTAATGTACAAAATACTTTAACGTACAACGCGTACGCGGGGCATTATCAGCATGCGAATACTTGTAACTAACATGTGAATTGGGTTTTTTTTTCATAATAACATGCGAAATTGTTGGGTTTCCATACAAACATGCGAAAATGTTTTTTCATGTAAACATGCGATATTCTCTTTTACAATATGCGATATTGTTTTTTTACGTGCAAATTTTCGTTTTTATAATATGCGATATTTCTTTTACGGGTTTATAACATGCGAACTTGCTCGCGTACGCGTTGTACGTTAAGGCATATTGTACGATATATTTTAAATGATATATTCATATTTAAAATTGTTTAACATTTAATGTTTAAAATTCTTATATATAAAAATATTATATATATATATAGGAGTTGGGTGGAAAGTGTGTTTTTCCTAGAAAGTCTAGGAAGCAATAAGAACGTGACATGTGACATTGAAAGATTTTATCTAAAAGGGCATTTATGTACTTTCACAATCTATTTTTATTTTAGGAAATTATCTTCAATAACTAACTATACATAAATTTCGGAATTTTTTGTTTTCGATTTCTGATCTCACGTAATATCAATCATTCCTTCGTTTTCTTGCTGGAATCTATCAGCATGTTCTTGGTACTGAGTTTTAACAGTTTGTTCTTGGTGATGTGTTTTAACAGCAAGCAGATTCATACAGCTGTGTTTTATTATTCAGATTCATACAGTTGTGTTTTAACAGCAAGCAGATTCATACAGTTGTGTTTTAGCATTCAGATTCATACAGCTGTGTGTTAACAGCAAGCAGATTCATACAATTGTGTTTTGGCATTCAGATTCAAACAGTTGTGTTTTAACAGCAAGCAGATGCATACAGTTGTGTTTTAGCATTCAGATTCATACAGTTGTGTTTTGACAGCAAGCAGATTCATACAGTTGTGTTTTAGCATTCAGATTCATACAGGTGTGTTTTAACAGCAAGCAGATTCATACAAATGTGTTTTAACAGCAAGCAGATTCATACAGTTGTGTTTTAGCATTCAGATACATACAACTGTGTTTTAACAGCAAGCAGATTCATACAAATGTGTTTTATCATTCAGATTCATACAACTGTGTTTTAACAGCAAGCATATTCATACAAATGTGTTTTATCATTCAGATTCATACAGTTGTGTTTTAACAACAATTCAGATTCATGCAGCTGTGTTTTAACAGCAAGCAGATTCATACAAATGTGTTTTACATCAGCAGATTTCGCCCCAGCTTTCGATCGGCTTCCGGTAACTGTTCCGCTGCTATCTATCCTTTCCAAAGTTTCCTGCTTTTTGAATCTCTTCCCTGCAACCAGCAAAATACCGTCAATTACGAACAAGAATCACCCGTAATCGCTTTGTAAAACACGCAATACAATGAAAGCTTGATCTTACGTATATGGAACAAGGAAAATCTCTTATCTTCATCCATGATTTTAGATATTTTTGGTATGATTTTGGGGGTTTCCAAATTTGGGTTTAGAGAGAGAAAGAGAGAGAGAGAGAGGGAAATTGGCGTGTATTAAGGAGATGTGATATCTCTGACGGTTATTTTTGATTGGTTTAAAACACACATAAGGACGAATTTGCCCCTACTCATTTAAAATAATCTATTAAATATAGTTAATTATTACAAGATTGCCATTGATTTAATCTCAACCCTTAAACACACCAATCAGATGGACAAGATCGCTTCCTAGACTTTCTAGGAAAAACACACTTTCCGTAGGAACCCTACTATATGTATATATATATATATATATATATATATATATATATAGTGAAGAGTTCAAATGAGAAGAAACTTTATGTAAGAAGAAAAAAGAATAAATTTCAACCAATAAGAATGCTTCAATTTACTTCATTTAATATAAGTATTTAATATTACTATAAGGGTAATATGGTAAACCTACAAAGATCATTAATTAGTAGTATTCCTCTTTAATGGCTAACTACATTAAAATTTGTAACTTATCTTCAAAATATATATTATTTCAAAGAAATAAAATAAAATAATTTAGAGTGTAGGATAAATTACAATGTGTATATGATAAATTACAGGTTGTGTAGGATAAGATTCAACATGTGTAAGGTAAATTTCGAAAGGTGGAGGGTAACTTTTGAAGTGTGTAGTAAAAAAACATTAGTATGAAGGATGATAGATTTTATGACTAATTAATTAGTCAAAGATGATAATAAATGAGATAATGAAAAAGTATTTAATATTTTACAATTATACCCTTTGTTCTTTTTCTTCTCAATTAATTTTTTTTCTCAAATGAACCTTCTCATATATATATATATATATATATATATATATCAAAAGGGCATGATAGTAATTTGATAATTATTTTAATTATGGAATTTATTATATCCTAAACTAACTAATTAGAATTTTAAGGAAACTAAATATCTCTTTGATTTCAAATGCGAATCAATGATTATAAGACAATCGCTTCAACATATTCACATTCAGTTCATATTTCATCTAGTTCGTCACAATGTGTTTTATCACTAAAACACATCTACGTTGTGTTTTAGCATCCGGTAACTGATTCCTCACGTTGTGTTTTAGCAGTCCGTAATTGTAACTGGTTTTATTACATTGTGTTTTATTATAAACAAATTCTTGACGTTGTGTTTTAGCAGTCAGTCACTAGTTCATCACTTTGTGTCTTACCAATAAAACACAGTACTATAAACAAATCTAGATCTTATTTATCGTTATTTTTGGTATGATTTAGTGTTTATGGATGCGAGAGATTAGAGAGAGGGAATGAGAGAGAAAATCACGACAATTATGGAGGTGGTTTATGATTAGCAATTATTTCCTTATTTAAAAGAAGTTAAATGACACATCTACCTCCGTTCAATTAAATTAGCCTACTTTTAAGAAACATATATTACTAAAATGCCACCAAAATGATCTCAACCATCAAACACACTCATCCAATGATCAAGATCACTTCCTACACTTTGTAGGAAAAACACACTTTGTAGAGGAACCCCACCCTATATATATATATATATATAGGGTAGGGATATGGTAAAAAGTGTTTAAAATGTGAGAAGGGTAAGAAGTGTTTTAAACCATTGGATATTTGATCTAATGGTTGAGATCAATAGGGTATAAAAATGTAAATTGTGTTTTAACTAAAGGGACCTTATGTAAAATTGAAGGGCAATAGTGCCTTTTTCAATGTTTCAAATATGGTAACCGTATCCTACACAACCAAAAACACCTACATTCACTCCTTTTTCCTTAAATATTGGAATTAATGACCAAGATCTAAATCGGAAGCCTCTTTGTTTTATATAAGATTCAAGGCGTGGTGTATTACGTTTAGAAGAACTGTAATCAGATTCATGGCGTGGTGTTTTAAAAAATCTGGATAAATTGACTATGATTCAAGTCATGGTGTTTTATCTGGAAACCAGAAAACATTGTATTTTGATTATATCCATGGTGTTTTAACATCTGGACAATCAATACAAAACATTCCCAGATTTTAAATGTCACGGCCCTCGGCCCCGGTTTGACCCGGTCCAGAGCCGCGAGGCAGGAAATCCCGTGGTATTAATTTAAACGACAGCGGAAGTCTTTTTAAACAGGATCTTTTAATATTAAAACTGCCCGTTTTTAGGGATAAATCCCATAATTTACAATAAGGTGATTTCACTGCGAAATCTTTATTTCTCAAAACATGTTTCTTTATTTTTTTTACATTGAGCCACTTTTCTAAGCTTGTAGTGCTTCACGACACTTTTTCTTTGCTCACAACAGATCACCTGAAACATGTTTGAAAAAGGTTTTGTCAGCGGGGAAATACTGAGTGAATCATTTAGTTTACTAAAACGACTCATCTGTTATAATTTACAGTATTAAGAGAGATTACAATGTTTCTGATATCAACCCAACTACCCACAGTATTTGTCACTCGACTCATTTCGGTGACTGTGGTCATATCCCCCATTGGCTGCCCCAATGGTGACGAATATCACTAATTAGGTTCGCCCATCTAAAGTGATAACAACAGTAGTAATGTGCACAATACCCCACATACCGGCTGTAATTGAAGACTACATAAACTTCATCACTGTAATTATAACTTTGGAAAATAATTTGGAGTATTGTAAAACAGTTGATAAAAAGAGAATGACTCACGTTGCAGATTTAACGAGCAGAGTATAAGCCTACTGATTAGCCTTGATTAACCTAATTTAAATAACAATGCACACACAAACGGGTTAGTAACTAATACAGCAGTTACGGCAATTCACGAGATTAAACCCTCACAACGATTTACAAGTGCAATACTTAACAATTCAACGGATTCACAATGAATGACAGAGTATAGTCCGAGTTCGAACAGCACTCAAACATTCAAGTCGAAATCACGATGAATAACAAAGTATAAACTCAATTTGAGCAGCACTTAAACAATCGTTGGATAGTTACAATCAATCGGACGTTTGAATCGTAATAGCGATCGAGTTATTACCCTGATTGCGGCATCGATTAGTGATTTTGTGTGTGTTGTGGGCTGTTTCTGCTATAACTCAGTCTACGTAATGAGAATTTACGTCATTCAAAGGCCAAATTTCAAGTCCCAATGTCGGCTATTTATACACGAATTTGGACCCCGCTTACGGACCGTAAGCCTTATCCCTTACGGTCCGTAAGGGACACAACCTATTATAGGGTAGCTGGTTTCTGGGACTAGCCTTGCTGACTTGACAGAATTACAATTTAAAATTTGACAACGAGTTATTTTAGATAATCGTCAACTAGGGTTTACCCCCCCGAGTTTTAGGGGCCCTGATCCTGATTTCGATTGTTATGGAAATTTTAGGGTTTATGCAGAATCACTTGGGTGTCTCAATTAGGGTTTCTTTATTGGATAATTATCATACTAAGTATTAACTTTAGTGAGAGTTGTTACATCCTCCCCACCTTAAGAAAAATCTCGTCCTCGAGATTTACTGAAATAGTTGAGGGTATTTTCGCTTCATTTCTGATTCTAGCTCCCAAGTGTATTCTGGTCCTCTCTTTGAATTCCATTTGACCTTGACCAGCACTAGTCGTTTGTGCTTGAGAAACTTGACTTTTCTATCTTCTATCTGTAGTGGTTTTTGTACGAATTTCAGCTTTTCATTTACCTCTTCGTCTTGAAGAGATACTACCAGGGATTCATCTGATAAACATTTCTTGAGATTGGATACATGAAACACATCGTGTACTCCAGCTAATTCTTCTGGTAGTTGTAGACGATAAGAAACTGGTCTTATTCGTTGCATTACTGAAAATGGTCCTACGTCTCTTGGACTCAGCTTTCCTTTCTTACCGAATCGTACTACTCCTTTCCAAGGAGAAACTTTCAAAAGTACTTTATCTCCGTCTTGAAATTCTAACGGCTTGCGGCGATTGTCTGCATAGCTCTTCTGACGATCTCTAGCCGTCTTCAGTCTTTCCTTGATTTGTGTTATCTTGTCAGTGGTTTCTTGTACGATTTCTGGACCTGATAATTGACTTTCTCCTATTTCTGCCCAACAAACTAGAGTTCTGCACTTGCGTCCATACAGTGCTTCGAATGGAGCAGCTTCGATACTTGAATGATAACTATTGTTGTAGGAGAATTCAATTAAGGGTAAGTGGTTATCCCAATTACCACCAAAATCAATTACACATGCTCGGAGCATGTCTTCCATGGTTTGGATCGTCCTTCCACTTTGTCCGTCTGTTTGAGGATGATATGCAGTACTTAAATTGAGTCGGGTTCCCATTGCTTCCTGGAAACTAGTCCAGAAATGGGAAGTGAAACGACTATCCCTATCTGATACAATGGAGAGTGGGACTCCATGTAAAGATACTATTTCATCTACGTACAATTTGGCTAATCTTTCCATGCTAAAGGTTTCCTTTATTGGTAGAAAATGAGCTGATTTGGTTAATCGATCCACAATTACCCAAATCGCATCATTACCTTTTCTAGTTTTGGGTAACTTAGTAACAAAATCCATTGTTATGATTTCCCATTTCCATACAGGCATTTCCAACTGTTGTAGTAGTCCTGCAGGTTTCTGGTGTTCGGCCTTAACTTGTGAACAAGTAAGACATTTAGATACGTATTCAGCTATATCCTTTTTCATTCCTATCCACCAGAAATTGTTTCTTAAATCTTGGTACATCTTATTGTTTCCTGGATGTACGGTATACCTAGATTTATGAGCTTCTTCTAAAATCTTATTTCTTAATTCTCCCTGCTTAGGTACCCAAATTCGTTTCTTGTGGAATCTCCAAATTCCATCCTTTCCTTGTTCTAGTTCTTTTATGTAACCTTTCATTCCTTCAGCATCATCCTTGATTGCTGTTTCCTGAACTTTCTTCAATTGTTCCATTAAATCTACTTGTAAATTTAATCTAAGAGCACGGACTCGCTTTTGCTTCTCCTGATACTTACGACTTAAGGCATCTGCGACTACGTTCGCCTTTCCTTCGTGATATTGAATATCACAATCGTAATCGCTTAGGATTTCCATCCATCTTCTTTGCCTCATATTTAACTCTTTTTGCCCAAATATGTACCTTAAACTTTTATGATCTGTATAAATAGTAAACTTACTTCCATATAGATAATGTCTCCAGATTTTAAGGGTAAAAATTATGGCTCCTAATTCTAAGTCATGAGTCGTATAATTTTCTTCGTGCTTTTTCAACTGCCGGGAGGCATACGCAATTACCTTCTTGCGTTGCATCAACACACATCCGAATCCTAATTTTGAAGCGTCACAATATACTTCAAAATCTTCTGTTCGTTCTGGTAAGGCTAAAATTGGAGCATTCGTCAATCGGTGCTTTAAAATCTTAAAACTTCTTCTTGTCTATGTCCCCATTCAAACTTAACGGCTTTACAGGTCAACTTAGTCAAAGGTACAGCTATCCTAGAGAAATCTTTAATAAATCGTCTGTAGTATCCAGCTAAGCCTAGAAAACTTCTAATTTCCATAGCTGTTTGCGGGACCTTCCATTTGGTGATTGCTTCTATTTTAGCAGGATCTACGTGAATTCCTTCGTGATTCACCATGTGACCTAAAAATTGTACTTCTTGCAGCCAGAATTCACACTTTGAGAATTTGGCATAAAGCTTTTCCTTTCTTAACAAAATTAAGAGTGCATGCAGGTGCTTGCAATGTTCTTCCTGACTTTTGGAATAAATAAGTATATCGTCGATGAATACGATTACAAATTTATCCAAATATGGTTTACAGATTCTATTCATCATGTCCATAAATGCTACTGGGGCATTTGTTAGTCCAAAGGGCATTACTGTAAACTCATAATGACCATACCTAGTTCTGAAAGCAGTTTTAGGTATGTCTTCTTCTTGTACTTTCAGCTGGTGATATCCGGATCTGAGGTCTATCTTAGAAAAATACCTAGCGCCTTGAAGTTGATAAAAAAGATCGTCAATCCTAGGTAATGGGTATCGATTCTTAATTGTAACTTTATTTAGTTCCCTATAATCGATACACATCCTCATCGATCCATCTTTTTTTTTTCACAAACAACACTGGTGCTCCCCAAGGGGATGAACTAGGTTGTATAAATCCCTTGCTTAATAATTCATCTAACTGCTTCTTCAATTCTAGCATTTCAGTGGGTGCTAATCGATAAGGTGCCTTGGCTATTGGTGTAGTACCCGGAATTAGATGAATTCTAAACTCTACTTCTCTATCGGGTGGTAACCCAGGTAATTCTTCTGGAAAGACATCTGGATATTCTGAGACTATAGGGATGTCCTGGAGTTCCTTACTTTTAGTGTTAATGATTACAGAAATCATATACACCATTTCTTGTTTTCTTGAATAACTAGCCAACTTCATTACTGAAATGAATTTAAGTGGCTTTCGAGGTTTATCTCCTGTAATTAAAATTACTTCTCCTGTGGTGGTACGGATTTCTACAGAATTCTTATCACAAAGGATTCGAGCATGGTTGGCTACTAACCAATCCATTCCTAATACCACATCGAATCCGGCTAATTTCATAGGTAACAGGTTTTCAGAGAACTTATGACCTAATAGTTCTATCTTTCCTTCTTGCAAAACCTTATCTATGTTATTAGAATTCCCATCTGCCGTTTCGACTGTAAAAATCTGCCTAAGGGTGGTTAAGGGTAAGTTAAGAGCTTGGCAGAATGAAGTATTGATAAAACTTTGGTTTGCACCAGAGTCAAATAATACTTTTGCAAACACGTCATGGACTAAGAACGTACCGGCTATCACATCTGGAATGAGTTCTGCTTCCTGGGTGGTTAGCTGGAATGCTCGGGCATTCTTCTTTGTTGTTCCATTAGCTGGTTTGCCTTTATTGTCTGTGGTTTTGATTAATTTAGGACATTCTGTTTTGTAATGTCCTGTTTCTCCACAGTTATAGCAGACTATGGTTTTCTTTTTGCAATTTTCTTCGCTATGTCCCACAGATTTGCAAAAATTGCAGGTCACATTGCACCTCCCAAAGTGTTTCTTCCTACAATTTCTACAAAAATGAGGATTTGAGGATTGCCTTGTTCCTCTTTTCTTTGTAGTACCCATACGAAACCCTTGGGTAATCTTTTGAGCCAAATCCTTCTTTCGATCTTCCTCTCTTGTGCGCACCAGTTCATCCGTTAGGGTATTAGCTAATTCCACAGCATCGTCAATAGTGCGAGGTCTCGCAGCCTTAACGATGTTACGGACTTCACTAATTAGTCCCCAAATATAGCGAGAACTGAGTACCGGTTCTGGCGAAGCCAGTGTTGGTACCACTCTAGCATATTTAAAGAATGTCGAAGTATAACCGCGACACTCTACACCTACCATACGATGGCTTAGGAACTTATTCGCTATTTGTTCCTTTTCATATTCAGGACAGAATTTTCTTTCTACAAGATTCTTAAACTCTTCCCAGTTCATAGCATAAGCCATCCTTCTTCCTTTTGCTTGTAATACCGTGTTCCACCACTCTAGTGCCCCTTCTTTGAACAAATTCGACGCATACATGACCTGATCTTCTTCGGCACACTTACTTATTGCAATTACTGCTTCGGTTTTCTCTAACCAACGCAGCACTGCAGTTGCTCCTTCATTACCTGCAAATTATGCTGGTTTACAGGCAAGGAATTCTTTGTAAGTGCACCCAGGCGTTGCAACTTTCATTTTCTTAAGAAGTGGGGCCTGTCGTGGATTATTATTGTCATGATTGCCGCCTCCATTTACACTATGACTAAAATTGTCTTCCTGAGTACGTTTACTAGGAATGATTTGTTGCGGTTCAACAGGTTTCTGAGCAGCAGCCATGATTGCAGGAATAGCATTAGCTATCCCTTGAGTGATGATATTTTCAATATCTTGTCTAGTCATATATTGGTTTTCCTGATTTTGCTCAGATTGATTCCCTTCATTAACTGGTTCATTACTAGCGTTTTCCATCTGATAATTATTATAGATATAACTATTAGTATCAAATGATTGTAAATAAAACAATGGCAAGTAATCACATAAATCTTTTTCACAACACACATATATATAGCCAAAATTGTCGATGTTTCGACTTCTATTTTGTTTTATAGATTATATAGGCATCCATACACACTGTTTATCTTACAATGTTTTATTTCCCATTTTACAGAGTTATATTTTTCTACTACTGTTATTATACAGACATTCTTCCCAACCCCACTATTCTTTGGTTAACTGTCAGTTTAGTGGCGACGCTCCCTTTCATCGTATTTCCAGGAGATTTGTTCCCCCATTTCCCGGATCCTATTCCCTGTACCTATCAGCTCTTTACCAAACTGACGAAATTCGGCTAAGTTTTGCTCATTGGAGGATTGGGGATAGGTTCTGGATCAAACTGTGGGAGGAAGGAATAAGGACTATTAATCATGTTTTGGAACTGCCAGTCATTCGTCCACCATTCTTCCATTTGGCCTAAAGGTCGAGTATGGATTAGTGGGTCTGGAATAGCTGGTTCCAGATTTACAGGAAGTTGGATTTCGGCCGGGTAAGGATATAGATTATTGTGGATAGGGCTAATGACATCACAATTTGCCAGTAGACGGTCTATTTCGTCTTGAAATGTGATTTCTTCAGGTTGTCTAGAGCTCTCCCCAATTTCTATTCCTTTTTGTTTAGAACTTTCCCTGATTTCTATCTCTGCTGGCTTAGAACTCTCTTCGGTTTCGATTCCTTTTCCTTTGTCTATAGGGTTTTCTACTTTGGGGAGTTTCCTAGTGGCTGGCTTTCTCCTTCGCACTTTCCTCCATCCTACATATCTTCTTCTCTTTTTAGGTTTTACTTTTTCCAGCGGTGGAGCTTGGAATTTCAGAGGTTCCTCTATGTCAGCAACATAACCAGTAAAGTTGTGAGAGACTTCAATTGGTACTGGGTAGAGGTTGAGATTCTGAAATGCTTCCGATATCTCACTCATGCTGTATAGCATATATGCAAAATGCACAAAAATGCTAAGTTAAAACTTTGGAACAAAGTTTTACAAATAAACATTGAAGTTTTATTGCATACTAATTTGTACAAAAGACAACAGGAAAGAGAACACACTAGGATTTATTTATTTATTTATTTACTGGGTAGTAATTTCCTACTAGACCAGGTTTATTGGTAGTTTAGAGGTTTGCATTTTCTGCTACAGTAGCTAGCATATAAAGATTTGCCCATTTTTCATCTAATTTGTCTTCCCAAAGTGGACTATTGCCTAATTTTTGGATTTCCGGATTAAACCTCACTTTCTTGACTTGGGGTTTCTGGCCTTTTCTAATAATCGAATTTCTTTTCTCTGGGGTAAGAGGATTCTCATATTGTGCTTTCTGGACAAAAATCCCTTCTTCCAGATCTGCTGGGTGTTTTGAGGAAGAGATTCCTTTTTCTTTGGGTGCAGTATTTAATTTGTGGTAGATAGCAGAAAGCTTTTGTTTACCCATACTGTAACTTAACAATTAATCAGTTAATAAAACATATATTCACAGAATGGCAATTAGAATTCCTAAGTATTTCTTAATTACTTTAATAGGCTAAAATCAATAGTAAGCTTAAATCAGTGGCTCTGATACCACCTTTTTCCTGTCACGGCCCTCGGCCCCGGTTTGACCCGGTCCAGAGCCGCGAGGCAGGAAATCCCGTTGTATTAATTTAAACGACAGCGGAAGTCTTTTTAAACAGGATCTTTTAATATTAAAACTGCCCGTTTTTAGGGATAAATCCCATAATTTACAATAAGGTGATTTCACTGCGAAATCTTTATTTCTCAAAACATGTTTCTTTATTTTTTTACATTGAGCCACTTTTCTAAGCTTGTAGTGCTTCACGGTACTTTTTCTTTGCTCACAACAGATCACCGGAATCATGTTTGAAAAAGGTTTTGTCAGCGGGGAAATACTGAGTGAATCATTTAGTTTACTAAAACGACTCATCTGTTATAATTTACAGTATTAAGAGAGATTACAATGTTTCTGATATCAACCCAACTACCCACAGTATTTGTCACTCGACTCATTTCGGTGACTGTAGTCATATCCCCCATTGGCTGCCCCAATGGTGACGAATATCACTGATTAGGTTCGCCCACCTAAAGTGATAACAACAGTAGTAATGTGCACAATACCCTACATACCGGCTGTAATTGAAGACTACATAAACTTAATCACTGTAATTATAACTTTGGAAAATAATTTGGAGTATTGTAAAACAGTTGATAAAAAGAGAATGACTCACGTTGCAGATTTAACGAGCAGAGTATAAGCCTACTGATTAGCCTTGATTAACCTAATTTAAATAACAATGCACACACAAACGGGTTAGTAACTAATACAGCAGTTACGACAATTCACGAGATTACACCCTCACAACGATTTACAAGTGCAATACTTAACAATTCAGCGGATTCACAACGAATGACAGAGTATAGTCCGAGTTCGAACAGCACTCAAACATTCAAGTCGAAATCACGATGAATAACAAAGTATAAACTCAATTTGAGCAGCACTTAAACAATCGTTGGATAGTTACAATCGATCGGACGTTTGAATCGTAATAGCGATCGAGTTATTACCCTGATTGCGGCGTCGATTAGTGATTTTGTGTATGTTGTGGGCTGTTTCTGCTATAACTCAGTCTACGTAATGAGAATTTACGTCATTCAAAGGCCAAATTTCAAGTCCCAATGTCGGCTATTTATACACGAATTTGGACCCCGCTTACGGACCGTAAGCCTTATCCCTTACGGTCCGTAAGGGACACAACCTATTATAGGGTAGCTGGTTTCTGGGACTAGCCTTGCTGACTTGACAGAATTACAATTTAAAATTTGACAACGAGTTATTTTAGATAATCGTCAACTAGGGTTTACCCCCCCTGAGTTTTAGGGGCCCTGATCCTGATTCCGATTGTTATGGAAATTTTAGGGTTTATGCAGAATCACTTGGGTGTCTCACTTAGGGTTTCCTTATTGGATAATTATCATACTAAGTATTAATTTTAGTGAGAGTTGTTACATTAAAACACCATGACTATGATTCAAGTCATGGTGTTTTATCTGGAGACATTGTTCATGGCGTGGTGTTTTAAACATTTGGAGACATTGTTCATGGTGTGGTGTTTTAAACATCTGGAGACATTGACTATGATTCAAGTCATGGTGTTTTATCTGGAATCCAAAAAACATTGTATTATGATTACATCCATGGTGTATTAACATCTGGACAATCAATACAAAACATTCCCAGATTTTAAAACACCACGACTATGATTCAAGTCATGGTGTATTATCTAGAGACATTGTTCATGGCGTGGTGTTTTAAACATCTGGAGACATTGACTATGATTCAAGTCATCGTGTTTTATCTGGAATCCAAAAAACATTGTATTGCAATTTAAAGATGATGAAAAGAAGATATGAACAATATATTATTAAAAGATGTTGCGATTAAAAGATGAAGAAGAAGATAAAACAATCCGATGTATAAAATCGTAAAAACAAATATGTTTCCTAAAATTTCTCCTAAAATAGTTAACACATGATCTCATTTCCTTTAATTGACTTTAACTACCATTAGGAGTAAATTACATCATTACCCTTATTCATTAATATAATTGATGGATACATGTCAACACCAGATTATTTCTTACACTTCTCACACTTTGGGCACTTTTTACATGATCCTTTACCTATATATATATATATATATGGTGGGAGTTGGCTACAAAGTCCACTTTTACTACAAAGTGTAGGAAGTGTTCTAAGAGTGACATGTGGCATCTAGGGTTTCTGTATTAAAGGGCATAAAGGAATTCAATAATTAATTCTATTTTTGGAAGATACATCTTTTAAAAAATAAAATGCTATTTTTATGGAAACTATATATCTATTAACTATTCAAAATCGGTAGTTACATCCTTCATATCCACGATTGATTCATCCGAATTTCGAAACGTAAAAACATTAATTATTTCTTGACGTTGTGTTTTATTAGTTGATGGTTTTATTCGCATTGTGTTATATCAATTTTCACAATTAAACACACTTCTCACACATTTCGAAACATAAAACACATTCATTATTTCTTGACGTTGTGTCTTATTAGTTTTTTGGCTTCTTTACATTGTGTTATATATCAGTTACCACAATTAAACACGCCCCTCACCATAAAACACACCAGTATCTAAAATAAACAACAAAAACACACCAGTGTCTGACTCGATATAGACACCAGTGCCTGAAATACACAATATAAAATACACTTGTGTCTGATTCGATTAAACACAAAATAAAACACACCAGTGTATGATCCCACGATGAACAACTTGAACGGGGAATCTTTAATCTTGTTTTTTTAAGTGTAGAAGATGATAAGTGTGTGTGTGTGTGTGTGAGATAGAGAGAGAGAGAGAGAGAGAGAGAAAAGAGAGAAATGGAGAGAGAAAGAGGGAGAAGTTTCCAAAACTTAAGGAGTGGTTTTATTAAATGATAGTTACTTGCTATTTTTAAATCCCGCCAAATGACTCTTTTGTCCTCCATCAATTAAATCAATCCTTATTTAAAACATAAATATTACTAAAATGCAATCAAGATGATCTCTACCATTAAAAACACCCATCCAATGATCCAAAACACTTCCTACACTTTGTCCGCAGAAGCGTATCTGTACTATCAAGATTTCCCTAGATTCTGCGAATCTTAGAGTTGACCACGACCCCATGCCCGCTGAGCACGACCCCGTGGTGGGCAATAGAACCTTCTACAACTTTGTCTTTTCTGCTGACACTTGGGCACGCCCCCGTGCTCATTGAGCACGGGGCGTGTTCAGCCTTCTGTTCTCTTGTTTTGCTTGGGAAGATGCTGTCGGGGAGGCCGGGCATGCCACGTTTGTCCCTTTTCTTGTATTTATGTTAGATTTAGCTGCCTTTTTGCTTCTTTTGTTTGTTTGAGCTCATTTAATCCTGAAAATACAAAAGGAAGACAAAAACACACTTTTTCCAACATTAGTACTAAAAAAGGGTTAGTTTTATGCCACAATTGATGTAATTTATATGTTGCATTTTGTGCACATCAAATACCCCCACACTTGAATCTTTGCTTGTCCTCAAGCAAAACTCTTTATAATGTGGCTTTACACTCCCAAATGGAATGGGTAGAAGAAAAGGTTTTTGGGCTTGTCATTGAGTGTCGGGATTTCCAAGATTCTTTGTTAAGTTTTTATTTTTATTTATTTACAATCCTATTTGTCATGATTTATTAAAAACATTACATAAGATAAATTACTTATTAGGGCATAACATGCCTTTTTAAAATTTCATTTATATACAAGTTCACATATCTCACGGGGGATCACTCAACACTCGGCCGAAGATGTATTTTTAGTGAATCACTCGAGAGCGGCATGGAACTTACTCCTACCATAAGCTTGCCAAGGAATCAATCCTCCTCCTTTTTAACTATACACCTTTGTAAATATCAAGAGGACTTTTGGGGTGAAGGGTTAGGCTTGGGCTAAAGGAGGGTGGTTGGGTTAGTGGTTAGTAAAAATGGCGAAAGGCGTAAAAAGCATCGGTTTTCCGGAAGACTTTTTATTTTTCACAACCTTTTATTCCCTTTATTTTGATGAAGCAATTCTTTCAAACAAAGTTCTTTTTGATAAACTTGTTTGCTTATTTCTTTTGGCTTCATTATCATCAATTTTTTTTTCATATGCAAGTCATAAGAAAAACCGAGCCTTGTTACTAAAATAAGGGGTTTAAAAAGAAAAAGGGTTTTGGTGGGTAAAATGGTGTTTGTTTTGGGTTAAGAAATGAAAAGGTTTAGGCTCAAAGCGGTTAACTAGGGGGATTTTGGGTAAGTGGTAAAAAAAAAATAATGGTGTAGAAATAAAAAAGGGTTAGTCCTAATGCCTCCATCATTTACTTACTTGGGGGTTTAAGTTGGTAAGGACCGGGAATGCATTGTCGTGGCAAGTTCTAGAGTCGTAAGAACCAAGCGGCTATTCACACCAGAAACGAAAGATGAGCATTTAGTTTAAAGATATGTATTTGTATGCTCAATAAAGGCTCAAAACTCACTTTTTGTGGGAATGGGTTTTATGTGATCAAGTATATATAATCAAATTTTAACTAAACTTGTCATGCTGTTTCATAATTTTCTTATGTTGGTTCTTTTTACCACGACGCTATCGGTTGTAAATTTATAAAAATATAACCTTTTTTAGAACTTGAAATTCCCGATTTAAACCTAGACGAGTAAAAAAAATGAAAAATTTTTGAAAAAAATTTGGGGTGATTAGCGGTTCCAATAGAGTTTTGTGTAGGACTTGTATTTAGGACTTGCAAGATTCAAGGTTTTAGCATCCCCCCCACACTTAAATTACACATTTTCCTCAATGTGTCCCAAAAATAAGTTTTTAGGTTGATTGAATGTGTAAAAAGGTGTGAAAAAGCAAAATTTATGTTACTGGGTGTCTGGACACGGCCCCGTGGTGTCCGGGCACGGCCCTGTGTTCAAATTGCCAGTAACAGAAATTGTTAAAAAGAAACAGAAGCCTGGACACGGGGGCGTGTTCAGTGAGCACGCCCCGTGTCTAGTTACCTGAACTGGGCATTTTCTGCAGATTGTGCAGCACGGGGCCGTGTTGGGCGGGCACGGCGGGCACCATCTCGAGTGTGTTTTATCCATTACAACATCATCCAAACACCAAATTAACTAAAACCATCATTCATTAAAACATAGAGAGAATTACATAATAATCCTAAAAATTAAAAACAAAGTAGAAAAACAAAAGTTAAAAATCCTAAACTAGATAGGTCAAGTGATAAAATAATCCTAAGGAGCTCTTCTTTTACATTAAGAATCAAAATTCCGGAAATAATTCGCCAGTATCTAAAAGCCTTGTAGAACCCCGAGCCGAGAGGTGTTCCCTAGATGTCGTTAAAGCCATTCTTCTATCTCTCTCCGGAGGAAGAAGGCGGCTTCATTTTCCTCAACATCTTGTGGAGGGGGAGTGACACCAACTGGAACCCCTTGTAGTATATCGCGAGGAGGTCCCGGGTGTATGGTGTACCATTCGGCTGGTATGATGACTTCAGGCACTACGTTCCATGCCCTTTGGGTGATGATAGGTACCAAAGGAGGAGAGGCGAGAATGTTCAACCTTTGGTGCAAAAGGTTGACCTCTCGGAGACACCCTTCTAGTCCCACCGTTATGTGATTGATACGGTCGACCAACGCTTCTTCCACCCCCGTCATTTCATCAATAGCCTTTCTTAAAGCGTAAACATAGTTTACAAGAGAGTCCTCTACCGTTGATGACCTCCTCCCCAGCCGGTTGTTCCTTGATTGCGACGAAGACGTTCCACTAGTTCTGCTCGCCATTCTGAGAAAACAGACCGAAAAGGGTTCAATTCTTATGGAACAGTACCTCGGACACGGCCCCATGTTCAATGAACACGGCCCCGTGTTCAGCTGTCTGTAGGTTTTTAGAGCAAGGAATCTTGGAGTTTTAAATTATTTTTCCAATTTATAAGGTACTTTTAAGCATAAATAATTTAAAACAATGTTGTATGACTCATTTTAAACATGATTCCTTGAATAAAAACCTCACAAACATTACAATAAAGCTTGGAATCATGGAGATTTCAAGCTTTAATGGAGGTATTGAGTGAAAATTGAAGAAGAAGGCAATGAACAAAAGTGGAAAAGACAAGATGGTTGTTAAGAACCTTCTTTAGAATATACCTAGGATGGTATGAGTGAAGATCCCAGCAAATCTTTGTCTTTGGAGTGGTCCAAATGAGCAGGAATCTTGCTGCATTTATAGAAAACGACAGCACGCTGAACACAGCCCCGTGTCGGCTGGACACGGCCCCGTGTGCAGGCAAGGTCCTGACACATTTTGTCCGTATTCTAACAAAAAGTTAGAAAGGAATCTTTTGGTGGACACGGGGGCATGTTGACCTGGGCACGGCCCCGTGTCTAGAGGCTGTTCATGAAGTTTCGTCTATTTCTAAGGAACTTATCCGTATCGGGCGGTTCCTTACTGGATGGGACAATCCCGGAGTGCCTAAGATACGTTAATTGTTCTAGATTAAGACCAGAATGCAAGAGGTTATCGGTGAGGGTGATTCCTATGCTAAATGTAGGTGGACAAGTCCAACCCTTTCCTAGGCTCTCGTTAAAGAAGGTGTATGCCGAATCGCTCAGGTCTATGTATGCGCCGAACGAAGTCGATGGAGAGTCCTTCACGGCACAATCGGCACAGGACGACTATCGCCCAAGTCTTCGCTAGAGTTAAAGGTGATATCGGGAACAGCGAAGTTGTTTTTATTCGAATGTGATCACAACAATTCTTTTTGGGTATCGTCTTGAGATGAATCAATGAAGTCCATCTTCAGTTCTTTTAACCAATTAAGAATTAGATCTTCTAATTGAAATAGTTCATCAAGAAGCATTTCTCCTAGAAGGTCCGGTTGAGAGCATTCGAGGGAGAGATAGGGATTATTTTTACTTTCGCCCCTCTTAAGGCTACAGGAAAATAATGGGTCTATATAGTGGGGCTTATAATTTAGAAAATAACATTCTAATTCTATATGAGAGCCACCACATATTTTACACCACGTACCATAAGAGTGCCGAAAGTAAAAATTATCAGTATCACTCATGTTTGTGTCAGAAATTACCAACCGTCGGGATCTTACGGTTCTGTTTTCAGTAACTGAAACTTGGGCACGGGGCGTGTTGAGTGGGCACGACCCCTTTTCAGCTTACTGCCTGACTTAAAACAGGATTGCCAGTTCCAAAGATTGGGCACGGGGCGTGTTCAGCGGGCACGGCCTGTGCTGAGTTCTACAGAAGCTGAAAAATTAAGAAAATGCTAAAAAAAACAGAAAAATTAGAAAAAAACGATTAGGACGTTGATTCCTAACTTTCTTAAAATACTTGTGTCCTCGGCAGCGGCGCCTAAAACCTGATGTGTGCGTGGTGCTATAGATTTTTAATGTATTTTTTAAGCCCTTTTACACTTTTTTGCCAAGTTTTAAATTTATAAAACACGATATTTACTAACACTAAACACACATATGGGTAAGTGCACTCATCGTGGACGTAGTATAGTGTTGGTAAGATACCGATGTCGTCCAAGGACACAAGAGCTTTTAGTACCGGTTTATCCTCAACGTCTAATCAAATAAAAAAGTTAGAAAAAGGTTTTTAAACTAGAAAAATAAAACTAACTAAAATGCTGAAAAATAAAATAAAAGTAAAAACAGATAGACAAGATGAATCACCTGGATCCGACTCGTGTGTAATGTAACCTTTGTCATAGAGTGTTGGGATTTCCAAGATTCTTTATTAAGTTTTTAATTTTATTTATTTACAATCCTATTCGCCATGATTTATTAAAAACATTACATAAGATAAATTACTTATTAGGGCATAACATGCCTTTTTAAAATTTCATTTATATACAAGTTCACATACCTCACGAGGGATCACTCAACACTCGGCCGAAGATGTATTTTTAGTGAATCACTCGAGAGCGGCATAGAACTTACTCCTACCATAAGCTTGCCAAGCAATTAATCCTCATCCTTTTTAACTATACACCTTTGTAAATATCAAGAGGACTTTTGGGGTGAAGGGTAGGCTTGGGCTAAAGGTGGGTGGTGGGGTTAGTGGTTAGTAAAAAGGGCGAAAGGCGTAAAAAGCATCGGTTTTTCGGAAGACTTTTTATTTTTCACAACCTTTTATTTTGATGAAGCAATTCTTTCAAACAAAATTCTTTTTGATTAACTTGTTTGCTTATTTCTTTTGGCTTCATCTTCATCAATTTTTTTTTTATAAGCAAGTCATAAGAAAAACCGAGCCTTGTTACTAAAATAAAAGGGGTTTAAAATGAAAAAGGATTTTGGTGGGTAAAAGGGTGTTTGTTTTGGGTTAAGAAATGAAAAGGTTAGGCTCAAAGGTGTTAACTAGGGGGATTTTGGGTAGGCAGTAAAAAAAAAAAAAAAAGAAAAATAATGGTGTAGAAATAAAAAGGGTTAGTCCTAATGCCTCCATCATTTACTTACTTGGGTTTAAGTTGGTAAGGACCGGGAATGCATTGTCATGGCAAGTTCTAGAGTCGTAAGAACCAAGCGGCTATTCACACAAGAAACGAAAGATGAGCATTTAGTTTAAAGATATCTATTTGTATGCTCAATAAAGGCTCAAAACTCACTTTTTGTGGGAATGGGTTTTTAGTGATCAAGTATATATAATCAAATTTTAACTAAACTTGTCATGCCGTTTCATAATTTTCTTATGTTGGTTCTTTTTATCACGACGTTATCAGTTGTAAATTTGTAAAAATATAACCTTTTTTAGAATTTGAAATTCCCGATTTAAACCTAGACGAGTAAAAAAAAATGAAAAATTTTTGAAAAAAATTTGGGGTGATTAGCGGTTCCAATAGAGTTTTGTGTAAGGCTTGTATTTAGGACTTGCAAGATTCAAGGTTTTAGCACCCCCCCCACACTTAAATTACACATTGTCCTCAATGTGCCCCAAAAATAAGTTTTTAGGTTGATTGAATGTGTAAAAAGGTGTGAAAAAGCAAAATTTATGTTACTGGGCGTCTGGATACGTTCCCGTGGTGTCCGGGCACGGCCCCGTGTTTAGATTGCCAGTAACAGAAATTGTTAAAAGGAAACAGAAGCCTGGACATGGGGGCGTGTTCAATGAGCACGCCCCGTGTCCAGTTACCTGAACTGGGCATTTTCTGCAGATTGTGCAGCACGGGGCCGTGTTGGGCGGGCACGGCCCGTGCTGAACTTGCTGTAATGAAGAAAATTTTATCGGATGGCTCTGTTTTTGTGCATGGGGTGCTGGTTCAAGTTTCCCTTGTTATCCTATCATCCAAACACCAAATTACCTAAAACCATCATTCATTAAAACATAGAGAGAATTACATAATAATCATAAAAATTAAAAACAAAGTAGAAAAACAAAGTTAAAAATCATAAACTAGATAGGTCAAGTGATAAAATCATCCTAAGGAGCTCTACTTTTACATTAAGAATCAAAATTCCAGAAATAATTCCCCGGTATCTAAAAGCCTTGTAGAACCCCAAGCCGAGAGGCGTTCCCTAGATGTTGTTAAAGCCATTCTTGTCACACCCTGTCTTTTGCGGAAGCGTGGGTTTATTTGGTGTGACTTCTTAATACCACAACAATCAATCATAACAATACTATATGATAAAAACAAGAGATGTTCATCCATTAATAAGGTTTAGAAATACAATACAACATCATTTTTTAAATGTCGACACATAAAACAAAATACAACCATAACATGGTTTAAAACGTGTTCATATGACACAATAAAAGACTTGAATAAAAACATGGTTTAAGGACATGTAACCCGTCCAGGTAAGGGTTACACCTCCTGAACCTACTACCCTGGATGTCGTCTTTATTTAATACGCAGCTTGACACAAATGCAGACACTTGCCAGATCCCTTAGTTTTCCTGAAATACATGTAAGTTGAAAAATCAACAAAAGTTGAGCGAGTTCATGTGTATGTGAGTATGTATAAACCTTTAAAGTAAGTCTGTATGTAAAATGTCCTTGGTATGTAGCAGTAAGGAAAAAGAGATCACCATTGGGTTGCAAAGCCATTGATATGTGTGAAGTGATGTAGGAAGACTCAAACCTAGCGGATTTGTGCGTCGGGCACTTAGTCACCACATGGTCCACTCGACGGACTCAGGAGTGGGGCTCGCTACACCCAAATAGATCTATCACTAATGTCCCTCGGTCCTACAACGAGGATTAATGGCCTTAAGTCCCAACTACCCACTCACATGTTCTAAGTAGTGAAAACCCTCCCTACGCTAACCATACCATGTATAAAAATGTCCAAAGTAATTGTATCATGTATTTCACCCCCGAAGTTATAAAACTGAAAACAGTTAAGAGAAAAAGGGGGACATGAACTCACAGTATTGCGTCTTCAGTATGTGTAACCCAAGTCTCCTCAGCCAACACGACTACCTACAATGGTCTAATGTCTATTAGACGAACGGGTCGTGCCTTGTCTTAGTGTTTATGTTTTTGAGTTATGTTTCCGATATTATTCCAAGTTATAATGATTATATTTGGTTTTGGAATAATTGTTTATACAGTATTTCTGAATTAATACTTTTCAAGTATTCGTACTCGTATTTCCTTCCCAAGAATGGGGGTATCTTATACATGTATTTTCGTATTTGTATTTGTATATCTTGCCAAGTAACGGCGTCGTATTTCGGTGTATTGTTCTAAATAAAATATGTTAATATATTCCCAATATATTTTTTCAAAAACATTATATTTTCAAGTCTCACTTAGAAAATATATAACTTATTTTTCAAAAATAACGTATGTCAAAATATATATATTTTCCCGAAAATAATATATTTTTACTTCCTTCGTTTCCAAAATAATATTTTACCCAAAAAAAATATAGCGTATAAGAGTATTCTTCAGACAAACTACGTAAGTTACGTTTTAGTGTTTCGTATTGTAGCCATACTTGTGTAACTTAAATTATTTATTTTGCGAGAGCTTCGGTATTATTTTGGAGTCGTAATTTCACGGTGTTTTCATGTTATATTATTTTTACCATAAAAATAATATATCTAGTTCACAAACTAATCACATAATCACACAAGCGTTTTACTATAAAATATAAATTCTAAATATATATTTATCAAGTGTTATTTACGAAAATCCACCTCCGATACTTGGTAAGTTTTGAAATAAAAACCATGGCGAAATTCATTTTGAAAACCAAGTTAAAAATATATTTGTAACCATTTGTTATAAAAATCGTTCTAAGTGTTATATTTCTAGAAAAATTTCGCCAGAGTTTCCTCTGTAAATGGAGGTGTCCATGCTTTTAGCATATCATTTTCTTTTGTAAAAATCAATCAACAATCATCAAACCACAATATATATATATATATATATATACAATATTTAATCACTAATCTTGACAAAATAAGATTAAGTCATAAACTCATGAACTTGAAAGTTTTGTAAAAATATGTAGTAAGTCACTAGCACATTTAGTGGGTCTTGTTATCTTTAAAAATACTATTAGTTTCTTGAAAGCTGTATTTTTAGAGAATATGAAGTTTCACAACTTCTAGTCAAGATTCACAAAACTATTTCTTTATGAAATTTCCTTGTTACACAAGTGTTTATACACTTGTTTATTTACCAAAAATGCTTCTAGTTCATAAAATATCCGGGTTTTAGTAAAACTAATATTTTTTCACTTGGTTCTTCCGAAAGACCACTTGTAGATCTTTAGATCTACAAGTTTATAATCTTATTTTTCAAGAAAAAGTATGTTTATTCAAGTTCAAGGCTTATGAATGGATGGATACATCATCTTTCAGTTTTCTAACTTTTACATCCTACTAGTTGATGTTCTTGAACATGAACTAGTATGTCTAGATGATGATCCATCTTGTTTCTACTAACAAACAACATCAAATAATCACAACTACACAAGATCTACAAGATTTACACACATAACTTCTCTTTATCCATCTTTTATTTCTTTATGTTCAAGATTAATGTAAGTTCTTTAGAGTTTCTTAAGTTTTAACCATTCAATCAACTATTAACCACCAAAAACAAGATCAAAATGAAGATTAGAAGCACTTACTACTAGCACAAGGCTAGGGAAGAAACAAGGCGTAAAAGTAGTGGATAAAATAAATCTAGAGCGGTTCTTGAACTTTCGAGAGCACCAAGTCTACTTGTATGATCCCTTGCACCCTTGAGTATATGTAAAATGGCTAGAATGGAACTTGATGGTGGTGGTAGAGTGGTGATGGGTGGTGGCCATGACTCAAGGAAGGAGGAGAGAAGAAGAAATTTGCTTGATGTGTGTTTTATGAGAGAAGGTGATGGTCTTTAGTGTTTATTTATAGTCCATGTCTTGTGTTTACCCAACATACATAATGCTCCTACACCTCCAACATGTTTGAATAAAGTAATGAAAAGAATGTGGGGGTGTCCCCCACACCTTGTAACCGGTTCGAATGGGGGGGGGGGTATAGGGTTGGGTTGTGATGGAACTAGTTACAATTTAGTTAGGCTCTAAAGGTGTAATTAGTGTATTGTTGTGTGGTATTTAATATAAGGTGTGTTAGGGTGTTTGGGGACCCTAACTAGCTTAGAAAAATAAAAACAATGTGTTTGGCAATATTTTTGTGTTCCGGGTATAGTCCGGTTGTTTGATAGGATGTTAATCCGTTAAAGTGCTAAATAAAGCTTTAAAGTATCTTTTATATTGTTTTTAGTGACACATTAAATTCCCAATACTTTGGAAAGTGTCTAGGATTATTTTGCCAAGTTTTTGCACCTTACTAGCATTGTTAAATGCTGAATTTTGGTATTTAGTGTAGAATTTTGCATTTAAAATATGTTTTAGGCACTTCCGGTCACTATAACTATCACCAAGTGACGCAGTTTTATAGTCCTCACTTCTCTACACTCCCTACTAGTGTAGTAATCTACTCCTGGCTCATTCTGGCCTCAAAAACAATGTCTGTTTAGTGCTGGCATTGTCAGCATGTCCATTGGGTTATCCGTTCACTGTGCTAACTGTGCTTTGTGCATCAAGTTTGTCACTAATGTTTGTGTGTAATAAATAGAGTGACAATATAAAATGTGATTCATGAGTATGTATGTATCAGAAAACAGAAAGCCGTATAATCAACGGTTGTGATTAAGCACAGTCATTAAGCATAAATCGATATTAATTAAATGTACGGATGCATGCAAATTTGACAGTTGTCACAATTCTTTTATCTCTCTCGGGAGGAAGAAGGCGGCTTCATTTTCCTCAACATCTTATGGAGGGGTAGTGACACCAACTGGAACCCCTTGTAGTATATCGCGAGGAGGTCTCGGGTGTATGGTGTACCATTCGGCTGGTATGATGACTTCAGGCACTACGTTCCATGCCCTTTGGGTGATGACAGGTACCAAAGGAGGAGAGACGAGAATGTTCAACCTTTGGTGCAAAAGGTTGACCTCTCGGAGACACCCTTCTAGTCCCACCATTAAGTGATTGATACGGTCGACCAACGCTTCTTCCACCCCCGTCATTTCATCAATAGCCTCTCTTAAAGCGTAAACATAGTTTACAAGAGAGTCCTCTACCGTTGATGACCTCCTCCCCTGTCGGCTCTTCCTTGATTGCGACGAAGACGTTCCACTAGTTCTGCTCGCCATTCTGAGAAAACAGACCGAAAAGAGTTCAATTTTTATGGAACAGTACCTCGGACACGGCCCTGTGTTCAATGAACACGGCCCCGTGTTCAGCTGTCTGCAGGTTTTTAGAGCAAGGAATCTTGGAGTTTTAAATTATTTTTCCAATTTATAAGGTACTTCTAAGCATAAATAATTTAAAACAATGTTGTATGACTCATTTTAAACAAGATTCCTTGAATAGTAACCTCACAAACATTATAATAAAGCTTGGAATCATGGAGATTTCAAGCTTTAATGGAGGTATTGAGTGAAAATTGAAGAAGAAGGCAATGAACAAAAGTGGAAAAGACAAGATGGTTGTTGAGAACCTTCTTTAGAATATAC
Source organism: Helianthus annuus (assembly GCF_002127325.2). Taxonomy (NCBI): domain Eukaryota; kingdom Viridiplantae; phylum Streptophyta; class Magnoliopsida; order Asterales; family Asteraceae; genus Helianthus; species Helianthus annuus. Next base: position 76,909,039 of record NC_035444.2, on the reverse strand, counting down.
CTAGGATGGTATGAGTGAAGATCCTAGCAAATCTTTGTCTTTAGAGTGGTCCAAATGAGCAGGAATCTTGCTGCATTTATAGAAAACGACAACACGCTGCACACGGCCCCGTGTCGGCTGGACACGGCCCTGTGTGCAGGCAAGATCCTGACACATTTTGTCCGTATTCTGACAAAAAGTCAGAAAGGAATCTTTTGGTGGACACGGGGGCGTGTTGACCTGGGCACGGCCCGGTGCTAGAGGCTGTTCATGAAGTTTCGTCAATTTCTAAGGAACTTATCCGTATCGGGCGGTTCCTTACTGGATGGGACAACCCCGAAGTGCCTAAGATACCTTAATTGTTCTAGATTAAGACGAGAACGCAAGAGGTTGTCGGTGAGGGTGATTCCTATGCTAAATGTAGGTGGACAAGTCCAACCCTTTTCCAGGCTCTCGTTAAAGAAGGTGTATGCCGAATCGCTCAGGTCTATGTATGCACCGAACGAAGTCGATGGAGAGTCCTTCATGGCAAAATCGGCACAGGGACGACTATCGCCCCAGTCTTCGCTCGAGTTAAAGGTGATATCGGGAACATCGAAGTTGTTTTTATTCGAATGTGATCCCAACAATTCATCTTGGGTATCGTCTTGAGATGAATCAATGAAGTCCATCTTAAGTTCTTTTAACCAATTAAGAATTAGATCTTCTAATTGAAATAGTTCATCAAGAAGCATTTCTCCTAGAAGGTCCGGTTGAGAGCATTCGAGGGAGAGATAGGGATTATTTTTACTTTCGCCCCTCTTAAGGCTACAGGAAAACAATGAGTCTATATAGTGGGGCTTATAATTTAGAAAATAACATTCTAATTCTTTATGAGAGCCACCACATATTTGACACCACGTACCACAAGAGTGCCGAAAGTAAAAAATATCAGTATCACTCATGTTTGTGTCATAAATTACCAACCGTCGGGATCTTACGGTTCTGTTTTCAGTAACTGAAACTTGGGCACGGGGCGTGTTGAGTGGGCACGACCACGTGTTCAGCTTACTATGTGACTTAAAACAGGATTGCCAGTTCCAAAGATTGGGCACGGGGCGTGTTCAGCGGGCACGGCCCGTGCTGAGTTCTACAGAAGCTGAAAAATTAAGAAAATCCTAAAAAAAAATAGAAAAATTAGAAAAAACGATTAGGCCGTTGATTACTAACTTTCTTAAAATCCTTGTGTCCCCGGCAGCGGCGCCAAAAACTTGATGTGTGCGTGGTGCTATAGATTTTTAATGTATATTTTTAAGCCCTTTTACACTTTTTTGCCAAGTTTTAAATTTATAAAACACGATATTTACTAACACTAAACACACATATGGGCAAGTGCACCCATCGTGGACGTAGTATAGTGTTGGTAAGATACCGAGGTCGTCCAAGGACACAAGAGCTTTTAGTACCGGTTTATCCTCAACGTCTAATCAAATCAAAAAGTTAGAAAAAAGGTTTTTAAACTAGAAAAATAAAACTAACTAAAATGCTGAAAAATAAAATAAAAGTAGAAACAGATAGACAAGATGAATCACTTGGATCCGACTCGTGTGTAGTGTAACCTTTGATTATTTCCGCACTTTTGCACTTTTTAAGAGATTATCTAAGTTATTGTAGTAGGCCCCTCTTTTGAAGGTGACGTTACCCTCAACCCAGTAGTTTGAGTCAGCAAGGATACAATCCTAAAGGGTCGGATTATTGAAAGATAATTAATTAAGTTATTAATGCATAATGTGGTAGGCCCCTCTTTTGAAGGCGACGTTACCCTCGGCTAAGTAGTCTGAGTCAGCAGGGATACAGTTCTAAGTAGCCGGGTTAAAGTTTTAATAGTAGCTTACTTATGAGGGGATCAAAAAGTTTGGACCCCTGCCATCCAATACCATTGGGTATTGAAGGAGGTCCTACTAAATTTGACCCACGTCCTTTGCAGGATCTATACACTGAACAATGGCAAGACTCTTACCAAACCGTTCCCTTAACCCCCGACCAGGTAGCCAACATATCTCCATATAGACCGTGGAGATATGAATGGTGAGAATCTTTTATTTTATATAGACAGTAAAATAATGCCAAGACACCACGAACAAACGATAAGGAAGAATCACCTTCAACATAAGAAACTAGTTATTAAAGTCATTAATACATAACCAAATAAAAAGTGCGAAAAGATTAAAAATAAAAAGTATTACACTAAATGTAACAACTCTCATTAAAATTAATATTTAGTATGGTAATTAGCTATTAAGGAAACCCTAATTGAGAACCCCAAGTAATTCTGCACTAACCCTAAAATTTTCAGAACAATCGGAATCAGGATCAGGGCCCCTAAAACTCAGGGGGGGGATAAACCCTAGCCAACGATTATCTAAATAACTTGTTGTCGAAATTGAAATTTATAAAGCTGTCGACTCAGCCAGCCTACATGCACGAAGGGCTACCCTATGGAGTAGGGTGACCCCTCGCGTCACGCGACGCCCAAGGGGGTACCCCTCGCGTCACGCGAGGGGGGTCAAAATTTGTGTATAAATAGAGGGCATTGGCAATCGAATTTTGGCACAAAAACGACGTTAAAACTCTCTGTATACGCTGAGTTATAGCAAAAATCGTTCACAACACACACCGATCACGAATCGCTGCCGCAATCAGGGTAATAACTCGATCGCTATTACGATTCAACGTCCGATCGATTATAACTATCCAACGATTGCTTGAGTGCTGCTCGAATTGAGTTTATACTTTGTTATTCATCGTGATTTCGACTTGAATGTTTGAGTGCTGTTCGAACTCGGACTATACTCTGTCATTCGTTGTGAATCCGCTGAATTGTTAAGTATTGCACTTATAAATCGTTGTGAGGGTTTAATCTCGTGAATTGATGTAACTGCTGAATTAGTTACTAATCCCGTTTGTGTGTGTGCATTGTTATCTAAATTTGGTTAAACAAGGCTAATCAGTAAAGCTTATACTCTGCTCGTAACAATCTGCAATGTGAGTCATTCTCTTTTTATCAACTGTTTTACAAAACTCCAAATTATTTTCCAAAGTTATAATTACAGGAATTAAGTCTTTGTAATCACCAAATTACAGCCGGTATGTGGGGTATTGTGCACATTAATAGTGTTATCAGTTTAGGTGAGCGTACCTAATTCATGAAACGTCACTTTTAGGTGAACGGACCTAATAGTGATTGACGTCACTTGTGGGTGAACGGACCCAACAGTGATATGACCACAGTCACCGAAACGAGTCGAGTGACAAATACTGTGGGTAGTTGGTTGATATCAGAAACATTGTAATCGCTCTTAATACTGTAAATTATAACTAACTATGATTTTACATAAACAAGAATGATTCACTCAGTATTTCCCCGCTGACAAAACCTTTTCAAACATGTTTCAGGTGATCTGTTGTGATCCAAGAAAAGTGCCGTGAAGCACTACAAGCTTAGAGAAGTGGCTCAATGTGAATAAATAAAGAAACATGTTTTGAGAAATAAAGATTTCCCTGTGAAATCATCTTATTGTAAATTATGGGATTTTATCCCTAAAACTTTATATAATATATTAAACGGGCATTTTTAGTATTTAAAAGATCCTGTATTAAAAGAATTCCGCTGTCATCTAAATTAGATACCACGGGATTCCTGCCTCGCGACTCTTGAACCGGGTTAAACTGGGGTCGAGGGCCGTGACACTAAACACTTGTCTTAACCAAGTGATGTAAGAGACTTAGGCAAACATGGCCTTTGATTGTCAAGAACTCTTACGATCAATCTTGGATCCCGAGACGACTCACACACTCTATGATGGACAATGGATGATGGTGGTGGATGATGGTGTTGTGATGGTGGTGGGTGGTGGGTGAAGTGTGAAAGAGGTGGTGTGCCAAGGGATGGTTTGAAAATGAGCCAAGCACCCCTATTTATAGCCTGAACAGTAGCTCGGGCACGGCCCCGTGTCCATCCTCCTTCTCATTCTTCATTAATTGAAATTTGTCTGCATTAGTTGACCACGCCCCCGTGTCCGTTGAGCACGACCCCGTGTGCAGAAGCGTATCTGTACTATCAAGATTTCCCTAGATTCTACGAATCTTAGAGTTGACCATGGCCTCATGTCCGCTGAGCACGACCCCGTGGTGGGCGATAGAAGCTTCTACAACTTTGTCTTTTCTGCTGACACTTGGGCACGTCCCCGTGCTCATTGAGCACGGGGTGTGTTCAGCCTTCTGTTCTCTTGTTTTGCTTGGGAAGATGCTATCGGGGAGGCCCGGCATGCCACGTTTATCCCTTTTCTTGTATTTATGTTAGATTTAGCTGCCTTTTTGCTTCTTTTGTTTATTTGAGCTCATTTAATCCTGAAAATACAAAAGGAAGACAAAAACACACTTTTTCCAACATTAGTACTAAAAAAGAGTTAGTTTTATGCCACAATTGATGTAATTTATATGTTGCATTTTGTGCACATCAAATACCCCCACACTTGAATCTTTGCTTGTCCTCAAGCAAAACTCTTTATAATGTGGCTTTACACTCCCAAATGAAATGGGTAGAAGAGAAGGTTTTTGGGCTTGTCGTAGAGTGTCGGGATTTCCAATATTGTTTATTAAGTTTTTAATTTTATTTATTTACAATCCTATTCGTCATGATTTATTAAAAATATTACATAAGATAAATTACTTATTAGGGCATAACATGCCTTTTTAAAATTTCATTTATATACAAGTTCACATACCTCACGGGGGATCACTCAACACTCGGCCGAAGATGTATTTTTAGTGAATCACTCAAGAGCGGCATGGAAGTTACTCCTACCATAAGTTTGCCAAGGAATCAATCCTCCTCCTTTTTAACTATACACCTTTGTAAATATCAAGAGGACTTTTGGGGTGAAGGGTTAGGCTTGGGCTAAAGGTGGGTGGTTGGGTTAGTGGTTAGTAAAAAGGGCGAAAGGCGTAAAAAGCATCGGTTTTTCGGAAGACTTTTTATTTTTCACAACCTTTTATTTTGATGAAGCAATTCTTTCAAACAAAATTCTTTTTGATAAACTTGTTTGCTTATTTCTTTTGGCTTCATCATCATCAATTTTTTTTTCATAAGCAAGTCAGAAGAAAACCGAGCCTTGTTACTAAAATAAAGGGTTTAAAATGAAAAAGGGTTTTGGTGGGTAAAAGGGTGTTTGTTTTGGGTTAAGAAATGAAAAGGTTTAGGCTCAAAGGGGTTAACTAGGGGGATTTTGGGTAGGTGGTAAAAAAAATAATGGTGTAGAAATAAAAAGGGTTAGTCCTAATGCCTCCATCATTTACTTACTTGGGTTTAAGTTGGTAAGGACCGGGAATGCATTGTCGTGGCAAGTTCTAGAGTCGTAAGAACCAAGCGGCTATTCACACAAGAAACGAAAGATGAGCATTTAGTTTAAAGATATGTATTTGTATGCTCAATAAAGGCTCAAAACTCACTTTTTGTGGGAATGGGTTTTTATTTGATCAAGTATATATAATCAAATTTTAACTAAACTTGTCATGCCGTTTCATAATTTTCTTATGTTGGTTCTTTTTATCACGACGCTATCGGTTGTAAATTTGTAAAAATATAACCTTTTTTAGAACTTGAAATTCCCGATTTAAACCTAGATGAGTAAAAAAATGAAAAATTTTAAACTTCGAAAATGTTACGAAGATTTTCAAAACATCAGATCGCCGATCGGATAGCTATCCGATCGGATGACCATTCGATCGAATGACTATTCGACCAGGTGACTGCCCTTTTATAAGTTCAACACTTAAACAATTTGACAAAACTTCAAAGAATATCACACTTTCAATCGAATAGCCATCAGATTGAATGGCCATCGTCCGGATGACCATCCGATCGAATGACTTGAATTATACTACAACGAAAACTTCAAAAGTTTTACAAACGCTCACAACTCATTCGAATGGCTATCCGTTCGAATGGTCATCCGTCCGGATGACCTTCCGATCGACTCACCATTCGACACTTATCTCCCCAATGCACTGTTTACACGCTGTTCAACGCTTACGATATTGTTCTATGATCAGGCTAATCTCCCCGCGCTCCCTTCAATCCAAGTACTGTGTTTACTAGCTAAACACGCACTGTGAGTATACTCGAACCCTTTTTCCCTTAACGCACTTTTAGGTGTTACATACATTACCTATATCAAAGCACATCAACACACAACACAAACACTTTTATACGTTAACCGCTCTCGCATGTTATATGTGTCTCGATGGATGCTTGTATGTTATGTTTACACAGTGATTGTTGCATGACACCTTAGCAACGATAGTACTATAGTTTGGACTCAGCACCTGTCGTGGACAGGGGTTGTTAAGGTTTTACTTCACATAGTCATAGTGGTGATAATGTGTTGCGCATTCTACACTCGCAGTCATGTCGTTTACATATGTCATTGTCGATAGCTTACTTGCTTCACATTTCTATGTGTTACATGCTGGTTATGCGTAAACGCTTTCGCTATACTATATGCTATTAAACTTGTGTACTCACCTTTACGCTCTGTGTATTGACTTTATTTTAACGTATGTGACAGGTTGATTTACGATGCTATGCTTCGCTACGATGCTATGCTTCGCTTATCGGAACAGTCTATTTGTCTTTGAGAACAATATCTGTAATAACTGTTTTTACTTTATATGTTGATGGTATGGGACATTAATGATTAATATATAGTCATTAATAGTTGTTGTGGATTCTACTGGACAATCTGTTCCGCTCAGTGCCACGCCCCGATGATTCCGCCATCGGTTGGGGTATGACACATGTACCACAAGCGCGCTGAATGGGAGAAGCACAGGGAGCGCCTGAATGCTGAAGCAATGCTATTTGAGAAGGCGAAAGCCGAGCTTGCAAAGGAGAAGGCTGATTTTAAGAAAGAGAAAAAGTCAGAGGAGTGGGGTCTCCAAGGCGTGAAATTGAAACTTCAAGCAAGTGAGGACACGCTTGCTGAAGAGTGCCGCAAGTGGCGTGCTGCTTGTGAAAGGGACAACCAAAGAATGTTCGCCACGCACACTGAGATCACCAATCTCAAGGCGCGTGTTGAAGAGCTGACGAAGTCTGAAGCAGACTTCAAAGAGAGGTATGAAAAAGCTAAGTTTCACCGAGAGCACGTTGAGGTCCTTCATGTCAGTACCGTCTTCATGTATTAAATAAATAACTAGGTTAAGAAAATTCCATAACTTGTTCATTTTTTCTTTGAAGGCTTTGTAGGTTGAGTTAGAACAAAAAACGCATTGTTAAAGATAAGGACTTGGCTGGCAAAGAAGTTGAGATTGCTAGGCTCAAACATCGCTTGCGCGAGTCACAAAAAGCACTAGAGGTTGATAAGTAGAAGGGCGAGTCGCTGGAAATTGACCTCATGGCTGAGAGGGTAAAGGCTGAGTCTGCTGAGGAGGCGTGCAAGGTTAGCCAAGCGGCCTTGAATGTGGCTCAGGATAATTATGCCAAGGTTCAAGCGACAGTAGAGCCCCTTATCAACAACCTCGACTGGCTTTAGAACTATGGGATTGCCCATGTGAGTTTCTCCCTTTTTCCCTTATCTGAATTGTTAACTCTTTTCTTATTTGTTTTCGTTTCTTTGGACAGATTGCGAATTCTATCTTGAATTCCATTGAGCTTGACTGAGCGGTAGCTGCGCTTACTGTGGCTTCAAGAGCTGCTGGTCATTGCATGGGCTATGCCGAATGCACACAGCATGTCGAGACTGCGTTCGATTAATATATTGTCATTGATAGTTGTTGTGGATTCTCCTGGACAATCTGTTTCGCTCAGTGCCACGCCACGATGATTCCACCATCAGTTGGGGTGTGACAGATTGGTATCATAGCCATAACTATAGGGAATTAGGAAAGACTCGACCTAGTCCGGGTCGATGTCTTAGAGTTGACCTAGTCTATAGTCTAAGTTCCAACAGACCGCCTTGTGTGTAGGATCGTGTTCTTGACCTAACGAGTCGTTCAGAGGCAATCTCCTATGTTTCAGGTGCGGAATAACAAGAAACGTAGGTAGAAATAGCTTGTTCTTCACTTTAATCAACTGTTATATTGATTTAACAACGTTTACAACTCAAAGGTCACACCAGCAGCACCTCGGTATGGAAATCACCAAAATTACAAATGAATTCGCTTCAATGGTATATATAGTGTGAGGGTTTTGCTTGAAGTAACATGTTCACACAAGCGAAACCTTATGTGAACACTCAAGCGAAACCAATCACTTGTCATACAAGCGAAACCTTCAAAGACCATTTAAGCGAAATCTTCTCCTAAACACATACATTCTCCTAATTTCTCGTATATTTAGCCCTAATCTATACAATACAAAGTAAGACTCAATCCAAGACGAAATCAACAGATGTAGTGCACCTACAGACTCCCCCTCAGATGTTGATGGAGTCGTTCATCACCATGCTGTGACTTCACATCTTCTGTCTTGATCAGTCTCTTGGTTTTTCACTCTATCTTCATCAATTCTTTTGATCAGATCTCTTGATTCCTTAAATTCATCAATTTCAGGATTGAGATCCGTCTCTCATTTTACTCAGATATCTTCAGACTTCTCCTCTCGATTTGCTGGCATTTCTTTGATCTTCAACAACATCTTCAGGATCGTTGTCTGTCCTTCACATGTTCTTAGGTTTGATTTCCGGGATCGAAACTTGGCTCTCTTCCATTAGAAGTCTTCAAGAATCGAGACTTGGCACTCTATCTTTAGTTCCAATAAGATTTCTAAGTTTACTCACTTTGCGTGTAACAACAATAACTCTCTCTCATAACATTTTCATATGATGAACCACTTGTTGATTTGAAAACTATATTTTAACAATTTTACACTCTCCCCCTCACAACAATGTCATCATGTTTAGCACTCGAAACTTTGAAAATCAGCTTTCCAACATCAGTTGTCGAAAATCTTTTTGACATATCTGAACTTTAAGCTAAAACACACTAAAATCTTTTTGGATTTTTCAACGTAAAGAAATGAAATACAGAGAAGAAATATTTACATTCACTATTTTGTGAGTTCGTGTAAGAGGATCATATCAGTTTATAAGACATATCACTAACACCGTTAAGTTGATTTCATTTTCAGTTCTAAACAATTTACCTAGATTGTCAGTATATTGGTCCACTGAAATTTTCACACATTCAATTGATCCAAGATACGATATTAATGTTTTAAGAACTTAAACTTATCCGTGTGTCTCACTACTTGAGTATACTCCCGTATCTAGATCCCAATATTCAGTCTTACAGGTGAATATACCACAGCTGATATCTGTATAGGGGTTAGATGCGAGGGTCGTGAGAGCTCAGGTCGATACTTCCGTATACGCAGAGAGATGACGGCTTCGACTTTTGGTGTGTCCCCTTTAGAGGATCTTTTTGTTTCAACAGCAGCAACTATCAATTTAATTGTTTCATCAGCATGCTGAGGGCGATGCTATGTTTCAAGCATTTGCGGAAAGCATTATCCGGGGATTAGGTCAGTACTTCCATACAGCAGAAGTCCCGGGATAATACCCCAGATATCACTGAGCATAAAGACCTAGTATCTCAGAATAAGGGACCTTTCAAACAAGATTTCAGGGGTTACCTATATATCCAAGCTTGTGTTAACCCACAAAATAAGCAAGTTTGAAATTTAGTTTATATCTTGTCACAATTTACTAAATTTGTAAAAACGTACTGGCACATCTTTAGTAAGATTATTTATCACATTTTATCTTTACATTTCTTTAGCATGTTGTGACAGCCTACTGATGTACTATCATTCCTCTTTTCACAACAAAACTCATTTTTGATTTTATCATGTTTTTGTCTTTTTCAAATTTTCAAATGTTTTTGGATTTTCTGAAATTAAAAAATTTAAATTTCCCTACTCCCCCTAAAATGCAAACACATTTCAAAGGAAATTTGAAAATAACTAGTCTCTTGACCCGCTTGAAAAACATAGAAAACAATACAAACTGTACAGAAACTTGACAACCGACATCGAATCACATCAAATCGCCATTCACTCGGCATAAACAATCTGAACTCCCCCTTTCAACAAACCATTTTCTCATTTAGATCTCAACACACGTAAGTTTGTTTTAATCGAAATGATTTTTCCGGAAAATGAGTTTGTTTTTACTACTTTTAAGTTTATCACTTGTGAAGCATGGGGATATGGTTCATCATCTTGTTTATCAATCTCATATGAATAGTGAATCAAGTACAACTTAATGTCCCTGATTTACCATTTGTAAAAACAACCACTTGTAGGATCACAACCAATACCACATGTAGGAATAAATCATCTACATTTTACCCATCAAAGTGCTGATTCCTGCTTCGCACTTACCAACCTGGAAGCTCCGGCGTAGTCCTTCAACCTGTAAAATTCAAACACTATTCAAAATTTTTCAAACAAACTTTTCAAACACTAGAATGATGCCGATTCCTGATCCACGATATAAACTTGGGATCTCCGGCGTAGTCCTTCAACCTGTAAAATTCAAACACTATTCAAAATTTTTCAAACAAACTTTTCAAACACTAGAATGATGCCGATTCCTGATCCACGATATAAACTTGGGATCTCCGGCGTAGTCCTTTGACTATTATGGAAAGCAGACTTCCATCCAAGTCTTTTCAGACTTGATGGCTTTCAACTCTTGCTCAGTGGGGTTGTATGTTGCCTTTTTGGTAGCATAAAAATCTTTAACCCCCTTTGCTTTTCCACTCAACATTTTCCCAAAACTCTTTTTAACATTCCCGTTGAATGTTTTCTCGACATCAAAATCCTTTTTCTCATTGTAGAATTGATTTGAAATCTCTGTTTTACCAACTTTCTTTTTAACCTCCTCAAATTTCAGTGATGGAAAATCATCATCATTTACTGAAATTTTCTCCTCACTTTGTGGCTCTCCTGGCTTTGTGGAACCAGATTCATCACCAACATTCACATCAACTTTTTGAGCAACCCACACTTGATTATCTTTTCGTTTCTTTTCATACCTATTTATCTTTGAACACTCACCAACCTCATAAGTTGAATTTTCAAAAACTTTAAGTTTTTCAGTTGGTGGTTCAATATCAACAACTTCTTCTTTTAGTTTCTGAGAAACTCCCTGTTTTGTTTTGGCATTTTTTGTACAATTCCATGCAATGTGACCAGCTTCATTGCACTTGTAACAGGTACGATTCTCTCTTGGATGAAACACTCCAGTTCCATTCCTTCTTTTCTCAGCAAGAAACTCCTGGTTCGATTGTTTCCAGAACGATTTCTTTTGTTCCTCATCTGAACTTCCACCTGAAACAAATTCTGTTTTTGTGTTAGAATTTTTCTCATTTTCTGGTGGAACAAAACCAAGACCTTTCTTTTTGTAGCTACGATTTTGGTTAGGTTTCTTTTGAAAACCAGAACCAGAATTGTAACCTTTTTTCTTGTTGAACCGTTGTTGAACTCTTGAAGTATATTTTTTAGATTTTTCAAAACTTTTCAAAAAACTTTTAATTCAGCAATATTAATCTCTATTAGTTTGAAAGTTTTGTTAATCAATTCTGTTTTAATGCTCATAATTGGAAACTCTTTGTTGTAATATAATTTGTCAGAATCATTCAAAGTATAAACTACTTCAAATGCTTCATCATTCAAATTCTCTTTTGATAACAAGAACTCTTTACTATAAGACCATTTAACCGACGACTTTTCACTGTTCACTGATGAATTTGACCCTCCAGACACAGATTTTGACTCGGACTCCTCATCAGTATCCAACACCTGATCGACCACCTTTTTGATTAATTCAGACTCGTGATCAGTATCGGACGAGGTAAACGTGACATCAATGTTATCTGGTAAAACGTCAGTTGTGTCGGTTTTTAGCTTTATATTGACTGCTTTTTCAAGTTGCTCCTCGTTTGGTTTTCTAGGAGAGTATCCTTCCCAAATTGGAGGCGGACACTTGTTATAACTAACAGTCGGTTTCTTACCACAGTCTTTCTTTCCTTCGGCTTCTCATCTTGAAAAGCTTCCATACCTGCAACAGTTGGGTAAATACGATCAATGAGATAATCAGAACTAGAATAGCTAAGCAGTAAACGTCTAATCCTCTCATTTTCGATCTTCTCGGTCTCCAACTCTTGCTTCCATTTAGCACTCTCTTCGATGTAGAAATTGATGGCTTTCTACTTTGACATCATGACTGCATTCATCATCGTCAGTGCTTGTTCTCTTTCTGAGTTTGTCTTTTGGAGACCAGTTACTGTTTTGTTCAAGACATCATATGATTCTTTCACATAGTTAAGATTAAACAGTAACTGCTCTTTCTTCTTCTCATACTCAGCAATTATGTCATCTTTTGCTGCACACTCCTTGCAAGCTTCCAAACACTTCTCGCAAGACTTTACAACTTCAACAATCTTCTCAACCTCGATTGTTTTCACAACTTCAATCACCTTTTCTTCTTCTTTCACCTTCTCAGTTTCTACAATCTCTTCAGCAGTACTTTCAACATTTTCATTCTGAACAACTTCTTCAATCTTTTCTTATTGTTGTTCTTTATCAGCTCGTTTCTCCTTCAGTTTCTCCAAGCGTTCTGCAAAATAGAAATGAAAACTTTCAGGAGAAAGATGAGATTTAGCAACATTAATATGTTTCTCCTCTTCATCATCACTGCTACTATCAACTGGTGACTGATCAAACTTTACAGATTTTTCAGATTCAGCATCTGATAAACCAGAATCAGATGGTGTTTGATCAAATATAACTTCCTTTTCAGAACTAGCAACATGTTCAACATTCTCATCTGAACTCACTGAAATTTCCTCAACATTTTCTGAAAGTTCATCACTACTTTCCAAAATTTCGTCAGATGTAACAAACTTTTCATCCTCACTCGTTACATTCACTGCGATAGACTTCATCCATGTAGCAAACAAGTCTGGCTCTTTGACAATTTTGGCAATGAAAGCCTTGAACTCTCCTTTCTCATCAACAAACATATCCCAACTAAAACCTTCAGGTAGTTTCTTATCATCTTGATTGACTATGCATGCTGTTTTTCCATCAGATGATATGTAATTACTCCAGCTGAAATCTACCAAACATGCTCTCTTTGACTCCTCAATCTTCCTACCATGAGCCGTCTGTGAATCTTGTGATTGACCAACTTGCTGATAAATGGCTTTCCGGTAGTAGTCGTCTTTTCCGAACGGATTCTGAGCACCACTAGCTTCTCTGTTTTTGCATTCCCGTTTGAAATGGCCTTTCTCCCTGCATCAAAAACAAGTAACTTTAGATTTATCAAAACCTAAAGTAGATACATGAGCATCAAGAAAGTCATTTCTCCCGGTAATAGTCTTAAACTTTTCAGCACGCCTAAGAACACTTGCAAGACACCATTTGATATCCATGAGTTCCATTTCTTTGGTGTCTATCTGATCGTAATCCTCCTTTGTGAGCATAGGATTCCCGATCCGACCAGCTACAAGACCCTCATAAGATAATAACACAGAACCAAGAAGCGCCATGTGGTCTTTAGCAGTGTCTTCTGAAAAGCTTTGACCTTCTGGAAGATTTAGAGCTATGTTGCATTGAATCACATATCCATTTCCTGTCATTGTGCCCTGAGACTGAGAACTTGTCTTTGACTCTTTGGGATTGACACTCGGAAATGATGAGAACCTACTACTGCTGTTGCCCGAACCCTGATCAGCCTTTTCTGATGAATCCCCAGCACTGAATGCAGTTTGAATTTTTGGACTTCTCTCAGCTTCAGGAACTGGAATGCTACCTTTATAGTACATTTTCACATCTTGCTGACCACTCGGACTGTTCATCCTAGCAATCTTCTGCTGTTCCAGATCCTGACTCTCGATCTTTTCAATAAACTGTGAGATTGTCAGTCCGTCATAAACACCCGTGTTTTTCAATATCATCAAGTATGTTCCCCACTCTTTCTGTGGTAGTGCATCAGCCAATTTATCTACCCACTCTTCACGATCTTTTTCAACACCCAACATCGACAATGATCGCACTAAGTGACAATATCTCTCAATCAGCTTCTTTGTATCCTCTCCCGGTAAGCTGCTGAACAGATCAAACTCTTTCTTAAGCAGCGCCTTCTTACTCTTTATCATGTTTTCGCTTCCTTCAAACTTTACTTTAAGAGCATCCCATATCGACTTTGCAGTTTTGTCATGCTGTAGCAGAATGAATATATCTTCTTTAATCGCTTGCTGTAATAAACTGATCATCATCTTCTCGGCCTTGTACATCACCCGTTCCTGATCTGTGAACTCCGATAACTGTTTGATAACCTGCAACTCCGTTCTAGGTAACACATACTTCTTCAATATACACTCCCATGATCTAAGATGATTCGCCTGAACCCAGTTCTCGAACCGATCTTTCCACTCGTAATATTCTTCGATACTCATCAATTTCGGGGGCATTTGGGTAGTTCCCGTCTCGTTCTCCAAGTTCATGGCCTGAGCAATCGCAGTTGGAGTAGACAAAGTAGCGAATGCGTTGTAAAACTCGAAATCCATAATGATTTTGCACGTTTTTCAATAACAGTGACAAATAAGCGAAATTATAATGATTACAGAAGCGAAACTATTAAATGCACTTGAAGCGAAACTGTAGCTGACCAATGAAGCGGAACCTAATAAGCGAAACTTCAACACAGTCTCTTGAAGCGGAACCCTGAAGCGGAAATACTGATACTTGACCGAATAAGCGACACTCCAATGTAGTTTGAAGCGAAACTATCAAGCGAAACAACAAAAATTGTCTGTTTAAGCGAGACCTTGAAGCGAAACTACAAAGTATCCTTACAAGCGAAACCTATTTCGAAGATCATTTTGTCCATTTTTAATCCGAATTTTTGCATGAAACTTTCTAGGGTTTGTATTTGATCTATTTCGCACAATCTGTGAAATTTTGATCCAATTCTGACCGATAAAACTTTCTGATTTAATAAAAGAAGGTGTAGAAACACGAAAACAAGATGAAATCCAGCTAATTTCTGTAGAAAACCTCCTCCCAAGCTCTAATACCACTTGTAGGATCGTGTTCTTGACCTAACGAGTCGTTCAGAGACAATCTCCTATGTTTCAGGTGCGGAATAACAAGAAACGTAGGTAGAAATAGCTTGTTCTTCACTTTAATCAACTGTTATATTGATTTAACAACGTTTACAGCTCAAACGTCACACCGGCAGCACCTCGGTATGGAAATCACCAAAATTACAAATGAATTCGCCTCAATGGTATATATAGTGTGAGGGTTTCGCTTGAAGTGACATGTTCACACAAGCGAAACCTTATGTGAACACTCAAGCGAAACCAATCACTTGCATACAAGCGAAACCTTCTAAGACCATTTAAGCGAAACCTTCTCCTAAACACATACATTCTCCTAATTTCTCGTATATTTAGCCCTAATCTATACAATACAAAGTAAGACTCAATCCAAGACGAAATCAACAGATGTAGTGCACCTACATTGTGCGAGCCCAGTAGGGGTTCTGCATGAGCTTATTCTCGAACTCGCTAAAACTACATCTTTGTGCGAACACCGCATACTACAGCTTCGCGCGAAGGAGACCTTTCCTAAGGCCAGAAACTATTTAGCTTTTCCTAAAGCTAACACAACACACACATTTTTCGAAAACACTCGCATAACACAAACGAGTGATTTGGTCGAGAATGGGTGTGAAAACCGAGAACTCTCGATAAGATCACTCACTTCACGCGCATTTTACTATTAACATGAGAATTTTCGTTGAGTCAGGAGTGAAATCCATATCTCGATGAAATTCTCCCTCTCTATCTCGTGGTTTACCACACAACCAGGAATGAAGTTGTTAAGTTAGGGGTGACACCCGCATCTTAATGACTTGTTCCACTCGCTATATGGTTTTACAAAACTCTCACCAAAGTCTCGATGGATTCCAACGATTTGGATTACGTAGTAGCCGAAAGGATGCGTGTCGTTCTCCGTATGTCGGTGAGAGAGCATAGTCTATTAGGCCAAGATATGTACTCGAGGTCGTTGTGAATAGTTGAATCACTTTGGGTAGTTAATGTCTATCACCCAAGACGCTCTGCTTCGATTCTAAGACCGCAATCGCTGATTTTACACTTTAGTGCTTTTATGTGTTTTATGTGTTTACATAATTATATGCTTCAATTTTCGAGATCTCACGCTTCATTGCTTTTCGCTTCCCGCTGCACTATAAAGCTTAGGAACACGCTGTGCACGCAATCTAAAACGCTAACTAATCGCAACTCGAAATGAGAATTCTCGTAGGCTACACTCGACGCTTATGATACTCACTATGTCACTCGCTCACGCTACTCGCACTCGCACTCTCGAACGCGCTCGTGAAACTTGAAAGATAGGTGAATATGTGCAAAATATGTAAGTGAATACGTGAAAAATATAGGTGAATACGTGTAAAATATGTGCTTACGTGGCTTATGTGCTTATGTGCTAGTGTGCCTATGTGGTTTTTGTGCCTAGGTGACTACGTGCCTGTGTGTTTGATGTATTACTGAGCTTTACAACAACGAGGGATGTTTTACGATACGCTAAGTTTTTCAAAACGTAACCCGATATAATCGAATCTCATCTAAACCATGTGACAATGTCTGCTACAGACAATGTCGTCATTTGGTTCTCACACCTCCCGCGCTACTCGCCGCAACCATGATGATAAGCGCATCGCTTCTTTGGTCGCCAAGGAAATGGCTAAGGTCATACCTCAGATCGTCAGTGAGACCAACGAGGTGAAGAGCAGCTCCTCTGTTGAATCCAAGAGCGACTCTCCGAAAGCGCCCTTCAGCTATAAGCAATTCAAGGCCTGCGGTCGTGCTAGCTTCACTGGGGAAGATGGGCCCAATGCCATGTTTCAGTGGTTTGACTCGATTAAAGTCACTCTCCGTCAAAGCGGATGCCCAGACAACCTCCGCACTGTTAATGCAACTGGAGTTTTTCAGTCCAAGGCTCTGGACTGGTGGACTGCGGAGTGAAACAGGCGTGGTAACGATGTAGTCTATGGACTCTCCTGGGAGGAACTGAAGGAAGTCATGATGAAAGAATTCTTTCCCCCACATGAACTCCAGAAGCTGGAAAATGAGTTTTGGGGTATCAAGCAAGAAGGAGGTGATAATGCTGGTCTCACCGCTCGCTTTAAGCAGCTTAGTATCATCTGTCCTGGTCAAGTGTCAACTCCTGACATCACAATCAAGAAGTACATTCGCGCTCTACCCGATTGTGTTGCCGATTTTGTTCAGCCAGCTAAGCCTACCACCATTGAGGAGACCTACCAACTCGCCGCTGAGATCAATGATAAGCGAGTTTTGGCTGGTTATTTCAAGACCTCAACCAAGAATCTCCACCAGGTCACTGCTACTCCAGCTCCCGAAACCGCAGCACCTCAAGTCTCGAAGTCTTCACGCTAGAATCGCAAACACAAGGGTAACAACAAGAACTGTGCTGTCACTGCCACTCCTCTCAACGCTGTTCCCGCCCAACCCAACCAGAACCAGAACCGACAAGTCGCTGAACCTATGACCAACGCATCGCCTGCTAAGCGTGCGTACACTGGCCCTCATCCTCTGTGGCCTACTTGTCCTTATCATCACCCAGCTGGGATAGCTTGTCGTTTCTGTGTCCACTACAATCTATATGGACACTTCACAGTGAATTGTCGCACTGGCCCTCGTCAGCAAGCTCAAGCTCAAGCTCCTCCAGCACTGCCAGCTCCACTCCAGCCCCTCAGGGTAACCAAGCAGCTCCTGCTCCCACTCCTCATGCACGAGCCTGCTACGCATGTGGTGACCCTAACCACTTCGCTAATGGCTGCCCGAATCATGCGGTGAAACAAGAGCCGCAACAACCACCGCAACAATAACATCAACATCAGCAGCCTCAGTAGCAACAACAGCAACCACAGCAAGCAGCCTACGGAAGAGCATTCAACATCAATGTCTGCCAGGCTCAAACTGACAACAACGTGGTCAATGGTACGTTTCTCGTTAACGGTATTTATGCTTCGTGTTTATTTGATACCGGAGCCGATAACTGTTTTGTGTCATTTGAATTCGAAAAGCTCCTAAACTGTAAACGCGCTAACCTCCCAACAACGTTCAACGTAGAAATTGCCACCGGAAGAACCGTAACCGTTAGTTCTGCTCTCCGTGATTGTACTCTTGAACTCAACAATCACGTTTTCCCAATCAACCTCATCCCGATGCGACTCGGTAGTTTCGATATCATAGTAGGCATGGATTTTCTTCGCGAAAATCGTGCTGAAGTCGTTTGTTTCGAAAAGATGATTCCTTTCTCTCTTGCTAATGGCGACCAACTCTGTGTTATGGCGAAGTATCTTCAAAGGAACTTAAACTCATGTCGTGCATTCAAGCAAGCAAGTATCTCCGAAAGGAATACAAGGCTTTCTTGGCACACATCGTAGTAGTAGAGAAGGAAAAGAAGCCGATGGAAAAGGTACTTGTGGTTCGTGATTTTCCTGCTGTCTTTCCTGACGATTTACCTGGGCTACCTCCGAGTCCTGCAATTGATTTTCGAATCGACCTCATTCCTGGAGCTAACCCTGTCGCTAAAGCCCCTGTTAGTGCATGCGTCTGTCAACTTCGTCTTGTATCGAGTCTTGTATATAGATAGATTGATCAGGGCACGTATTTCGAGAAAGATGTAATTTCACATGAGTGGCTAATTCCGCATGAAAGTGCACATAAGTAATTCCGTACGGAATTAGATTCCGCATGGAATCTAATTTCGGTTGGGAGCTCTTTCATACGGAATTCCAGGCCTATATATAGCTGTTCATGCGATATTAGATGTATCAGTTCTGGTCAGTGTAACGAAGTGCTGCCGAAGTGCCGTCTCGCTGTATTTTGTCATCAGATCAATCAAAAAGGTAGTTTAAGTGATATTCTAGCTGAATTGATCTCAGTTTAACTGTTTCCGCCTTTCAAACTGAGCATAAACTCTTTTGATCGACTCGTTCGGGTCCGAAAACAATGCTTCAAGTGGTATCAGAGCTCAGGAGGAAGAGTTCATACCAATTCAGCTGCAAATTCTGATTTCTACACCTTCTTTTTCAAATTGAACAAGTTTCCACGGTTAAAATGATCTGAATTTCACATATATCATTCAAAACAGTGTTTTAACAAAACTTTGAGAAAATTGGACTATAATTCAATCTAAAATTGAAAAATTTTGTAATTCCGCTTGAAATTCAGAATCGAAATGATGACATCAGCGTGATTCCGCACGAAATCAGTGGATAATTTTGTTTGAAAGGTTAATTCCGTTTGAAAGTTCACGCGATATTAGTTAATTCCGTTCGAAAGTAGTAATTCCGTTTTGGTGGTTCACGCGGAATTAGTATTTCCGCTTGAAAGTCCTGATTTCGCTTGATAATTCCGCACGGAATTAGTGATTTTGTTTGAAAATTGGTTATTTCGTATAGAATTAGGGTAATTCCGTTTGAAGGTTGTGATTTCGTTTGAATTTGGTAATTTCGCACCAGAGTATTTTCGTTTGAAAGTAATTTCGTTTGAACAGACAGTTTTGTGTAATTTGAAAAACCGAAACATGGAAGAGGATTTTTATAATGCCTTTACTACTCCGATCACAGTTGCTCAGCAGACGATGTTGGAAAACGAAACGGGAACTATGCAAAAACCGCCTAAGCTAATGAACATTGAGGAGTATAAGGGTTGGGAGGAACGGTTTGAGAACTGGGTACAAGCAAATTATTTGGATGCTTGGGAATGCATTGAAACGAAATACGTTAGACTAACAAATGATGACGAAGAGGTGATTGCTATCAAAGATCTTAGTGCCGAGGAGAAAAAGAAATACAAGAACGAAAAGATGATGATCAGTTTACTGCAACAGGCAGTTAAAGAGGATATCTTGGTCTTACTGCAACACACTGGGAGTGCATATTCAATTTGAAAAGCATTACGATCTAAGTTTGTTGGAAGCCAAGAGATGATAAAAAACAAGAAATCACTTCTGAAAAAAGAGTTTGATTTATTCCGTGGTTTGAAAAATGAAAGCACAAAGCAGATAATTGAAAGATACTACAATCTGTTGGTAAACATGAAGAGAGTGAGTATCAACAAAGACAATGAGGAGTTGATTGAAAAATTAGCAGATGCATTGCCACATGAGACTTGGGGCACATACTTGATGATGCTAAGAAACAAGAAAGGATTCAACAATCTAACACTGAGCAAGTTTATTGAGAAGCTTGAAGCACAGGAAATGGAACAGATAAAGATTTCAAGAATGAAAGGATTTGATGGTGAACAAGACATAGGTTTGTATTACAAAGTAGGGCTGAATGATAAAACCAATATGTCACAAAAAATTGAAACTGCATTCAACACAAAGAGTTCATCGGGAGGTTCATCTAAAGGATCAAGTAGCAAAACGAGTTTTTCATCATATCCATCATTTGATCCGAATTTGGCAACAACATAGAATGGCAGGAAGTTACAATGCAATATTGTTTTGAATCTTGAGGATGATCAAGATTACACAGAAGATGTCACACCCCCAAAACACCACCTAGGGAGTGTCCCTGATAGGCGTGTGACGTACTGACAATGAGCCACTAATTACATTGAACCCACACGTTTCAAATAAAGTTTTCAAAATATTAAATAAATCCCATCATAAGTTTATTCGAAAACCAATATGTTCAGCGGAAGCAAATAACAAACCATTACTACTTTGTTCAAAAACCAATGTAAAATAATAATTTAGTAATCACATGAGTCCCCTCAGTCGACCCATGGCCACTCCTGCTCCTCCAGACAGCAAGTTTCCACATCCAAGATACCTAACGACCTGCGAGCATGCAACAAGTGTATCAGACAAAGCTGGCGAGTCCACAGTTTAAGAAAACGTTTTTGTTACCAGTTGTATGTAAAACAGTTCAATAATCAATGCAAGTAATATTGTTAATATCTCCATTCCGAACAATGACGACTCCTGAAATACACGACTGCCCTTCCCACGTACTCCTATCTAGTACTGGGCCAGACTGGGTCATTAGTTCACCTCCGTTCTCTACAAGCACGGGGTGAGGGTGCCAAACCTAAGTAGCGCTACTAACTAATACCCGATGAGGGACTTACAAAAGATGATAGGTGAGAATATTAACCAATATACTCGTTTTTACCCAAAGACTCATTCCCCCCATGGGATACCCACTGACTGTCCCCAACCACTGGGACGCATGCTCGAATGTAGTGAACTCACCTTGGTTTGCTCGGTTAAATTAAATGCTTGCCTAACAGCTGATTAAGTACGCCCTATCATAATTTACAAGTAACAATCAGTTTAACATTCATGTCTAACCATGTATTTCGTCACGAATTGTACTCATGAAATGTATACACGAAACATCATGTAACAAGTAATTGCTATTTATGTAGTGCACCTAACCATAGCATACATCATAACCATTATGTGTACTAGGCACTTGGATCACATATATGAATATTGCATACGTTCATCACAGACAAGATACACTATCTAAATTATCTTCCCTTACTAGATGCTACACGTATCGAGTTAAGCTTCACATTCCATGTTTCAAATAGCATCTCATTTCGATCTCACAATTATATGAGTTCATATTCCGTTCGTGTCCCGCAGGCCAGACGTGCAAGACGCAAGCCCAACCCGTTTACTGAAGCTGCTACCGGCACGTACGGACCGGTGCAACAAGTTTAAGCCCACCTATGCGGGTGGATGTGGTTGTGGCCCGGTATCTAGGTGCGGCCCAATGTAATGCTTATGTGATATGAAATCTAATATAGATTAACAGTGTGTGTATTGTGAGTGGCCTGATATTGCATCGACATTAAGCATATGACCCAATCATAATAGATTTAGCTATTCACTTGATACAAATAACCTCTACCCCCACCTGGCCTGAACAGAATCTCTTTTTAATTGAATGGGCCAGCATAAAAGTATCATGTGTGGTCCAAATATCCGACACATAATACAAATGTACCTTGAATGTGTCACCCAGCCCCACTCGGATCTTTCATTCCGTTGCATGGCCCAATACATTGAATGGACAGATAACCGGCCCAGAGACAGAGCTGAGCCCACTCAGTCCGTATGATGTCTGGGTCCGGTTACGTATCGGAGTCTTGGTCCCTTTTTACCCACCCTTGCGGCCTACCCCTTTTTAACCAAAACAAAATAAGCAATGGAGCATGCACCCTATAATCCAACCATTAACTCTATATTCATAACAGTGATCTATTAACAAGCAGTTTATGTGATCTTACAACCAAATAAGTCATGCAACCCTAATTTTCAAACAAGGCTACTGTGTAAATTAACATTTCATATTCATTCGAACAAAATATCTACTTCACTTGGCAATTCATACATTCCCTGTTAATACCCACCCGTATATCAGATTGTTATCGAAACACCAACATTAGCATGACAAGATTGTTGTTCATTATGGATTCTTAATCACGAGCAAGATTGTTGTTTCATTTGAATTAGCAATAACAAGCAAGTTAGCCTTTGATATATATACAGGCATGGTTCATGTCGCTCATCACGGAACATAAAAGAATTCATAACAAAATTCACTAACCGAAGACAATGGTATTTGTTGAAAAGATCACGAGGTTCGATGAGGAAGGACTTCACTGACGTCGTGCCACAGATGGAGAAAATAGGGTTTTCTATGTTTGTGCCCATACACTCAGGTATACAAACCCATTAAATATGTAAAAGGTTGGGCCTTGTGTAAATGAAATCACATAAGTGAATTAGCAACACTAATTGGTTTGGGCCGAGACATCATGACCAAGTTACACAGTGGGTTGGGCCGGATTTACTTCTCAACGGGTTTGGGTCGAGTTAAATATGTAAACGGGTTTCAACTAAACAATCCCACCACATTACATCCCGATCATAAGCCCAATATAAAAAGTTGATTCGTTACACACACACTACATAACTACTAATATACTAGCACGTTCTTCGAAGTCACGGGTTAAACAAATTTATAAAAACAAGAACAGGGACCATCACGAGACTGGAGGCACTAACCTTGAAACTTCGGGTTGTCACATTATCCCCAACTTGAAAGAAATTTCGTCCCGAAATTTGCTAAGCAGTCTCGGAGAAAAGGAGCAATGGCTCAGGATGACTGTGGATTTTCCTCGGGTGCCACAAATTAGCGATAAATCGACGATAATAACCCGCCAATCCAAAAAAGAACGAACTTCAGACGGGGTTTTCGTTGGAATCCAACTCTCAACTACTTCAATCTTCGCGGGATCAACGTGAATACCTTGACTGTTGATGATGTGACCGAGGAATTATACCTTCTCAAGCCAAAATTCACACTTAGAGAATTTGGCGTAGAGGCGATTCCCTTGGAGAAGCTCGAGTACCAAACAAAGATGTTGCGCGTGTTCGAATTTCGACTTCGAATAGATAAGGATATCATCGATAAACACGATGACGAAGCGGTCGAGAAAGGGTTTACACACGCGATTCATCAAATCCATGAAAACCGCGGGTGCATTGGTAAGACCAAAGGGCATAACAACGAATTCGTAATAGCCATAGCGGGTTCGAAAAGCGGTTTTAGGAATATCTTCCTCCTGAATTTGCAGTTGATGATAACCAGAGCGTAAATCGATCTTAGAAAAACACGTAGCACCTTGCAATTGATCAAACAAATCGTCGATTTGAGGTAAGGGATAGCGATTCTTGATAGTAAGCTTATTAAGTTCCCTATAATCGATGCAAATTCGGAACGATCCATCCTTCTTTTTGACGAAAAGGACATGTGCGCCCCATGGAGATGTGCTAGGGTGTATGAATCCTTTATCAAGTAATTCCTGGAGTTGACTCGAAAGTTCACGCATTTCGGACAGGGCGAGACGATAAGGGGCTGAAGGATCGTTTTCGGACCCGAAGGAGTCGATCAGAAGAGTTTATGCTCAGTTTGAAAGGCGGAAACAGTCAAACTGAGATCAATTCAGCTAGAATATCACTTAAACTGCCTTTTTGATTGATATGATGACAAAATACAGCGAGACGGCACTTCGGCAGCACTTCGTTACACCGACCGGAACTGATACATCTAATATCGCATGAACAGCTATATATAGGCCTAGAATTCCGTATGAAAGAGTTCCCAAACGAAATTAGATTCCATGCGGAATCTAATTCCGTGCGGAATTACTTATGTGCACTTTCATGCGGAATTAGCCACTCTTGCGGAATTACATCTTTCTCGAAATACGTGCCCTGATCAATCTATCTATATACAAGACTCGATACAAGACGAGTCGACAGACGCATGCACTAACAGACTCCCCCTCGAATGTTGACGAGTCTTCAGTGTCGAGTCTTCGCATCTTCAGTCTTTATCAGTCTTCGGGCTTCTCTTCAAAGTATCTTACACTGTAAAGCATCCTCAAATCTCTCTTTCTTCTCTTCTCTATCAGCACTAACAGACTCTCCTTGATCATATAATTTCCCCTCGAACGATGAACTCTTATTTCTTGAATAACCATAGATCCAGGATCAACATTGGCTCTGGCTCTTACAGACTCCCCATTTCAATCAACTGGGATCGCAGTCTGGATCGTAACCTGGTTCATACTTTGCTCAGGATCGAAACCTGGCTCTCTTCAATCACAAAATCCTCATGTATCAGAACCTGGCAAACCTGCACACTCTCTACCAAAAACATAAACTTTAGATGATAAAGATTTGGCAATCTTAGATACTACTTGCAGATATCTGATGAACCACTTGTAATAATGAAATGATTTCAAAACCTTTTTACTCACACTCCCCCTCAAATGATGTTCATCATGTTTAGCTCTTAGAATTTTGAAAATCAGCTTTCCAACACCAGTTGTCGAAAATCTTTTTGAATTTTTCATAAATTTATGCTAAAACACACTCAAAATCTTTTTGAATTTTTGAAAGAAATGAAATGCAGTAAAAAAATATTTACATACAATCTTTTTGCGAGTTTGTGTAAGAGGATCATATCAGTTTATAAGACAAATCACCAACACCGTTAAGCTTTAAACATTTTAAGTTCTAAACAATTCACCTAGATTGTCAGTATACTGATCCACTTAAAATTTCACACAAAGTTCAATTGTTTCGAGATACGATATTAGTGTTTTAATGACTTAAACTTATTCGCGTGTCCCATTACTTGAATATACTCCCGTATCCAGATCCTGATATTCAGTCTTACAGGTGAGTATACCTAGATGATATCTGTAAAAAGGGTTAAATGCGAAACCGTGAGAGCTCAGGTCAGAACTTCCGTTCAGCAGAGAGATGACGGCTCGACTTTTGGTGTGTTCCCTTAGAGAATCTTTTCTTCAATAGCACATGATTAGCATTTTTCAATGTTTCATCATTTTTTGTACTGGGGGCGATGCTATATTTCAAGCAAATTTGCAAAGTATTATACGGGGACTAGGCCATTGCTTCCGCAAAATCAGAAGTCCCGGGATAATAACACAGATATCACTGAGTATAAAGACCTAGTATCTCAGAAAGAGGGACCTTTCAAACAAGATTTCGGGGGTTACCCATATATCCAAGAAATGTTACCCACTAGATAAGTAAGTTTGAAATTTAGGTTTATATCTCGAAAACAATTTACTAAATGTGTAAAAACCTACTGGCACATCCATAGTGAGATTGTTTATCATATTTTTTACTTTACATTTCTTTAGCACGTTGTGATAGTCCACTGATGTACTATCATTTCCTCTTTTTACAACAAAACTCATTTTTTATCATGTTTTTGACTTTTTCAATTTTCTAATGTTTTTGGATTTTCTGAAATTTTTACTCCCCCTAAAATGCAAACACATTTGAAAACAAACTATACAAGAAAATGACAACTGTTGAGAATTGCTTCAATCCTTCATTCACTCGGCATAAACAATCAGAACTCCCCCTTACAACAAACTATTTTCCCATTATGATTTCAAAACACTTAAGTTTGTTTTAATCAAAATGGTTTTTCCGAAAAATAAGTTTTGTTTAAACCACTTGTAGGTTCGAGGTTCATCATATTGCTTTTCAACCACTTGTATGAGGATTACATCAAGTTCAAATTAATGACCTTGATTAATCACTTTTACAGAACAAACCTCTGTACCACTTGTAAGAAAAACACAACCAAATAAACTGATATGAAGAATGATGCTGATTCCTGTTCCACTCTTACCAACCTGGGAACTCCGGCAAATCAGGTTTTTCATTCAAAGAATATATCCACCCAAGCCTGACCAGCCTTGGGTGATACCGAGCTTCCAACACTCGGTTTCTTACCTTCCAACTTCTTCTCAAAGAACTCTTTAACCCCTTTGACTTTTCTGTCAATCATTTTTCCAAAGATATGTTTCACTTTGGGGTTAAAGGCCTTTTCAACATCAAAAACCTTTTTATCAGAATAAAATTGGTTTGAAATTTCAACTTTACCAATTTTCATCTTAAAATTTTCAGCCCGAAGTGGTGGAAAATTCACATCATCCACAATCGGCACTGATTTTTCACCTTTTTCTTCAACCTGTGGCTCATCTGACTTTGTGGAGTCAGATTCATCACCAGAAAATAGCTCCTCTGATTTTGATGTATCAGAATCATCGCTAGAACTATCACCAGATTTTTTAACAACCCATTTCTGGTTGTTAGATTTAGCTCTTTTCTTGTAAAACCTGTTTGAACATTCACCAATTTCAAATGTTGAATTTTTGAAAAGTTTGGTTCTATCAATTGGTGGTTCAAACTCAATCACTTTCTCTTTCAGTTTATGAGATACACCCTGTTTTGATTGAATTGCCTTAGAACAATCCTTGGCAATATGACCAACTATGTTGCATTGGAAACAGGTTCTCGTTTCTTTCATCTGAATAGCTTTCTTCTTAATCTCTTCTTGCTTCTTCACAAGAAAATCTCTGTTCGACTGTTTTCTGAACAACTTTTCTTTCTCTTCTTCAGAAGATGTACCTGAAACAAATTTCATTTCTGATTTAAAATCTCGAACATATTTTTCATTTTTATGATTTTCTGGTGGAATAAATCCAAGACCTTTCTTTTTGAAATTACTGTTATGGTTTGGTTTCTTTCGATAACCAGAACCAGAACTGTAACCTTTTTTCTTGTTTAACCTTTGTTGTACTCTAGAGGTGTATTTTTTAGGTTTATCAGTAAGATTTACATCTTTTATTTCAGAAATATTAATTTCTGTTAGTTTAAAAACCTTTTTGATTAATTCAGGTTTGACACCTCTTATTAGAAATTCCTCATCAGAACATATTTTGTCAGAATCATTCAAAGTAGAAGCAACGTTAAACATTTCGTCATCCAAATTAGATTTTGATAATAAGAATTCATTACTGTAAACTCTTTTGCCCTGTTTTTCTATTTGACTTGGAGTGCTGAACTCAGACTTTGACTCTGACATAGACTCCGACTTTGACTCCTCTGTTTCATCGTTATCTAACACATGATCCACCACTTTCTTCATTAATTGAGATTGTTGATCAGTGTCAGATGATGTAAACGTGACATCAATGTTTTCTGGCAATTTGACTGATGACTCAGACTCCCACTGTAAATTTGTAGCCTTTTGGACTCTTTCAGAATTTGGATTTCTGGGCAAATATCCATTTTCTAGCGGGGGTGAACACTTGTTATAACTGACACCTTGTTTCTTACCAGAATTCTTTTTGTCAATCTTTTTCTTTGTGTCATTCTTCTTTTCAGTCTTCTTTTCTTCAGAAATCTTTTGTTCTTCGGTTACTTCATCATCCTCAAATGCCTTCATGCCTTCAACAGTTGGATAAATCCAGTCAATGACATAAGAAGTACATGAGTAACTTTTCAACAAACGATTTACTCTTTCAGTTTCAATCCTTTGTAGTTCCAGTTTCTGTTCAAGAGCAGCACACTTTTCAACATAATTGTTCACAACTTTTTGCTTTATCATGAATGCTCTTTGAAGTGTCTTCATTGCTGTTGCCTGTTCTTCACTTGTATCATTGTATATATTCATGGCTTTGTTCAGCACATCATAAGGTTCCTTCAACCTGTTCATGTTGTTAATCAGTTCACTGTTTTTCTTCTTCAAAATTTCACAGGTTTCACAGTTTGCTGCAATCTTTCGTGCATCAGCATCTTCATTAATTTTGAACTTTGGAACTTCTTTAACTTTTCTTCTGACAACTGGAACTTCTTCATCATCACTGCTCACTGGTGTTTTGATCTTTTTCTTCTTCTGTTTAGCTTTTTCATCTTCACTGTCGCTCTCTGCCATCATTTTCAAATGATCTCTCATTCTTTTTGCATAATACTCAGTGTCATCATCACTATCTTCTTCAATTCGAGCAACAAAAGCTGCGTGAACTGGAGTTTTGTTAGGATCATAATCATCCCAACTGAAATTTTCCCAGTTAAACCCTTCAGGTAACTTTTCATCGTCTTGATCTATCACACATGCTTTACCATCAGCTGAGATATATTTATCCCAGTTAAATCCTGTTGATGACTTCTTTTCATCTTGATTCACCATACAAGCTCTCTTTGAAGATTCTTCAATCACATTCCTTCCATGTGCCGTTTGTGCCTGTTGTTGATTTGGTTGTTGAGCAACTTGATGGTAAATGGCCTTTCGGTAGTAATCATTGTTGTTGAATGGATTTTGAGCTCCATTTGCTTCGCGATTAGTGCACTCCCTCTTGAAGTGTCCTTTTTCCCTACAACGAAAACAAGTGACTTTAGATTTATCAAAACCTAAAGTAGAAACATTTGCCTCACGTAGATCATCTCTTCCCGTGATTTGTTTAAATTTCTCAGCTCTCCTCAACACACTTGCCAAACACCATTTTATGTCCATCAGCTCCATTTCCTCAGCATCGATTTGATCGTAATCCTCTTTAGTCAGCATTGGATTCCCGATCCGACCTGCAACAAAACTTCCATATGATTCTAAAACAGTCCCCAACAAAGACATGTGGCTTTTTGCAATTTCTTCTGTGACAACCCGAAGTTTCAAGGTTAGTGCCTCCAGTCTCGTGATGGTCCCTGTTCTTGTTTTTATAAATTTGTTTAACCCGTGACTTCGAAGAACGTGCTAGTATATTAGTAGTTATGTAGTGTGTGTGTAACGAATCAACTTTTTATATTGGGCTTATGATTGGGATGTAATGTGGTGGGATTGTTTAGTTGAAACCCGTTTACATATTTAACTCGACCCAAACCCGTTGAGAAGTAAATCCGGCCCAACCCACTGTGTAACTTGGTCATGATGTCTCGGCCCAAACCAATTAGTGTTGCTAATTCACTTATGTGATTTCATTTACACAAGGCCCAACCTTTTACATATTTAATGGGTTTGTATACCTGAGTGTATGGGCACAAACATAGAAAACCCTATTTTCTCCATCTGTGGCACGACGTCAGTGAAGTCCTTCCTCATCGAACCTCGTGATCTTTTCAACAAATACCATTGTCTTCGGTTAGTGAATTTTGTTATGAATTCTTTTATGTTCCGTGATGAGCGACATGAACCATGCCTGTATATATATCAAAGGCTAACTTGCTTGTTATTGCTAATTCAAATGAAACAACAATCTTGCTCGTGATTAAGAATCCATAATGAACAACAATCTTGTCATGCTAATGTTGGTGTTTCGATAACAATCTGATATACGGGTGGGTATTAACAGGGAATGTATGAATTGCCAAGTGAAGTAGATATTTTGTTCGAATGAATATGAAATGTTAATTTACACAGTAGCCTTGTTTGAAAATTAGGGTTGCATGACTTATTTGGTTGTAAGATCACATAAACTGCTTGTTAATAGATCACTGTTATGAATATAGAGTTAATGGTTGGATTATAGGGTGCATGCTCCATTGCTTATTTTGTTTTGGTTAAAAAGGGGTAGGCCGCAAGGGTGGGTAAAAAGGGACCAAGACTCCGATACGTAACCGGACCCAGACATCATACGGACTGAGTGGGCTCAGCTCTGTCTCTGGGCCGGTTATCTGTCCATTCAATGTATTGGGCCATGCAACGGAATGAAAGATCCGAGTGGGGCTGGGTGACACATTCAAGGTACATTTGTATTATGTGTCGGATATTTGGACCACACATGATACTTTTATGCTGGCCCATTCAATTAAAAAGAGATTCTGTTCAGGCCAGGTGGGGGTAGAGGTTATTTGTATCAAGTGAATAGCTAAATCTATTATGATTGGGTCATATGCTTAATGTCGATACAATATCAGGCCACTCACAATACACACACTGTTAATCTATATTAGATTTCATATCACATAAGCATTACATTGGGCCGCACCTAGATACCGGGCCACAACCACATCCACCCGCATAGGTGGGCTTAAACTTGTTGCACCGGTCCGTACGTGCCGGTAGCAGCTTCAGTAAACGGGTTGGGCTTGCGTCTTGCACGTCTGGCCTGCGGGACACGAACAGAATATGAACTCATATAATTGTGAGATCGAAATGAGATGCTATTTGAAACATGGAATGTGAAGCTTAACTCGATACGTGTAGCATCTAGTAAGGGAAGATAATTTAGATAGTGTATCTTATCTGTGATGAACGTATGCAATATTCATATATGTGATCCAAGTGCCTAGTACACATAATGGTTATGATGTATGCTATGGTTAGGTGCACTACATAAATAGCAATTACTTGTTACATGATGTTTCGTGTATACATTTCATGAGTACAAGTCGTGACGAAATACATGGTTAGACATGAATGTTAAGCTGATTGTTACTTGTAAATTATGATAGGGCGTACTTAATCAGCTGTTAGGCAAGCATTTAATTTAACCGAGCAAACCAAGGTGAGTTCACTACATTCGAGCATGCGTCCCAGTGGTTGGGGACAGTCAGTGGGTATCCCATGGGGGGAATGAGTCTTTGGGTAAAAACGAGTATATTGGTTAATATTCTCACCTATCATCTTTTGTAAGTCCCTCATCGGGTATTAGTTAGTAGCGCTACTTAGGTTTGGCACCCTCACCTCGTGCTTGTAGAGAACGGAGGTGAACTAATGACCCAGTCTGGCCCAGTACTAGATAGGAGTACGTGGGAAGGGCAGTCGTGTATTTCAGGAGCCGTCATTGTTCGGAATGGAGATATTAACAATATTACTTGCATTGATTATTGAACTGTTTTACATACAACTGGTAACAAAAACGTTTTCTTAAACTGTGGACTCGCCAGCTTTGTCTGATACACTTGTTGCATGCTCGCAGGTCGTTAGGTATCTTGGATGTGGAAACTTGCTATCTGGAGGAGCAGGAGTGGCCATGGGTCGACTGAGGGGACTCATGTGATTACTAAATTATTATTTTACATTGGTTTTTGAACAAAGTAGTAATGGTTTGTTATTTGCTTCCACTGAACATATTGGTTTTCGAATAAACTTATGATGGGATTTATTTAATATTTTGAAAACTTTATTTGAAACGTGTGGGTTCAATGTAATTAGTGGCTCATTGTCAGTACGTCACACGCCTATCAGGGACACTCCCTAGGTGGTGTTTTGGGGGTGTGACAGTTTGGTATCAGAGCCACTGTTTATAGTGAACTTGGTTTTAAAACGATTTTATAAAACCAGACTATAACCGAACTGATCCGAAATCGACCATGGCACTCAGCTCCAGACTGCAAGGTTCGTTTCTCATTTACTATTGCATAGTATATCTAGCGTACACTTATGTATAACATTACACGTGAATGTATGCTTAGCACAACAGTATGAATTCATGTATTACTTACATGTGTTATGTGACTGATACGGTGGTATTTCCCTAAACATTCATGACTTATGTTTCGTGATGCTCTTTGTTTGCTACTCGAGTTTGAGGAACCATTTGACATGAGTTAGGAGGAGCTGAGATGAGCATGCAAATCACAATATTATTGTGGGTGCACACATAATAATAATGTGGGGTGCATGTGAGTCCCAGTGAGGCTTAACGAGTGTGAGAGGGGTTCCGCTCTGTTAACTGATGTTATGTTAGAACTCGGCAGTCTATAGGAGTCATAGCAGTGATTGTCTCCTACTCGAACGTGATCTTTTTATATCTCCCTGAATCCTTACGAATCTCGATGCTATCGAGTATCACCTAAACACTCATCCGAACGTCTAGTGAACTGTGTAGAATGTTAGGTGCCTGTACGAACGTCCCTGAGTTGGATGTCGCACCGTCGAATGATTGGTCTATACCTCCCTCACTTCTCTCTGCCTGCTGGAACTCGATGTATTGACGTCTTAGATCCCGAAGTGCGATCACTTCTACAACACTCTCGTAACAGACCGTGTATTACTCAAACAACTTGCAGCATTGGTGGACAAAAGGATGAGTGTAGTACTTTAACGACTTCAGTATTTAGACGACCCTGATTACCAACAACGAACATCAGCAATTTGACGCCAATCGGATCTTTAACCATTGTCAGCGACTTATGGGAGTCAACTCTTACGAGTTAATCGGGGCATAAACGATGACTATGGATTACGGTATGAAACGTGAAACTACCAGCACAATGCGTAACGCCTAGTACGTGATGTGGAAATGTGACAAGATGGACCCTGTTGGTGAAAGATCATAGAGCTCTGTTTCAGGCAACGACATTAGAGGCAACAGCCGTGGCAACAACAAGGTACTTGTACTTATAACCAACAGTATGGAAATGGAGGTGCCAATAACATGGATTGGCTATTGTTAAATCAAGACGACAACAACCAAGGAAACGACGGCAGTACTAGAAATTCTCGTAATAACAACAACACTGGTAGTGATACTCGTGGGGGAGCATTTAGGATTGGCGTAGGCAATGCCAGGCATTATAGCAACATGGTAGCTTGTGAGGGTAGATAATCGCTTCATCTCTATTCTGTTAAACCTTGATACATCTTGAAACTCGACCTTGTGGGACAAGTATTCGACATTTACCCTTGATGGTTTTGTTGGAATAGTTAGTGCGGATCGGTTATCCAGATATTGAGCGGATATGCCTTGTGAGAAGAAAATTTTGCGTATCACTCTTTCTAGTGGAGAACCGTTATTTGTTCTAAAGCGTTAGAGTGGTGCAAGGGTTAGCGTCATTTCAGCTGCGAAAGCCAGAAGAGTCCACGAAGGGACTACTCCGCTATGTTAGCAACCGTTACTGATGTTACGACTATGGAAAAAGAGGATCGAGGATCCACCAATGGTACGTGAATACCCTCGGTGTGCTACCCGAGGAACTTTTGGGCTTACTTCCACAACTGTTAGGGAATCTCAGTTTGATCCCACGCCAGAGGCAGCCCTGATTCTTCGTACTTCCTACCGTCTTGCACGAGGAGGGCTGCGAAAATTGTCAAATCAACTTCAGGAACTGTTGGACAGGAGTTTGTCAGACCTAGTTATTCGCCTTGGGGAGCCCCAGTTATACCCGTGAAGATAAGCCTTTTTGTTTGCGTATTGATTATCCAGAACTCAGCAAGGCGACAATCAAGAACTGTTTGCCTCGACCATTGTATTGATAACCTGTTGACCAATTACAAGGGACAAGCTTCCATTCGAGGATTGATTTACGAACAAGCTATTATCAGATGGAAGACCAAGGGACGAATGTTTCTGGAACGGCATATCAAACGCAATACGGCCAGTGCGACCTTGTACACCATAACCATTGAGTTAATCAACACACCAGCAGCTTTATGGACCACATGAACCGACCGAGTTTAACGATGGCGTTTTGGATCATTTCCAGGAGAAAGGAACATCATGGACGGCATATGTATCCTATTTTAGAGCTCCTAAGGTACGAGCCACTCCGCGTGAAATATTGTTAAGTGTAACTACTGGATTCGAGAGGTATATTTTTGGTCATGTAATCAATGAAGTGGGAATACACGTGGATCTCGCTAGGATCCATTTTGTAGAAACTGATCGATACCAAAGACCCCTTCGAGGGTACGACAATTTCCTGGTCTCACTAGATACTACCGCAGATTCATCACAGGATCATCGAAGATCGCATAGCTTCAAACTCTTTAGCACAGCAGGGTGCGGTGTTCGTGGAAGACAAAACAGGAGGACGGCTATTCAGCTTTCAAATCCCGGCTCTGCAACGCACTGAGCATCGTCTTTACCCGAGGATGCTGGTGATCTAGTGGTATATCATGCATGATGGTTCGAATCAGAGTCCCAGTTACGCGCCGATGCAACGCGAGAAGGTGATGACGTACGTAGTAGGATTACAAGAAGAACTGCATAAATCACAACTTGCGATGGAAACCATGGTCTTTGGATATAAGTTGGAGGCATTACTTGGACGGTACCCGATGCGCTACTTAGACCGATCACAAGGGCCCCCATGTACCGATGTTTTGAGAAAGCTAATTACGTGATGGCAACGCTGGGTGGAACTCACGAGCAAATACGACTATGGAACCTAAACGCGTATGAGCTTGCAGCTCACTATCGACTCTGTCCTACCCGATCAGATTCGCCCTGTTCACATCGAAGCGCTAAAGGAAGAGAAATTTTCAAGTTGAGTCCATGCGGGGCATGGAGGAGCAACTTTGGCAAGACGTATGATATTCGCTACCTCGTGGAATGAATGAGGACCTCGTTATATAGTAACGGTAGGGGATTTGTGTTGAGCAAAGCATGCCGGCCTCGATATCCTAGTCGTCTGGGTTTTGATGAGAGACATTAGGATTTATGAACCTTGTACTGGTGATCGGGCATGAAGGCCCACCTAGCTAGGTATGTGAATGATGTTTGACTCATGGGAAAGTCAAGGTGATGTATCAGAAACTAGAAACATCCATATGGAAATGAGAACAAACTGTCAAGGAAACTGCCGAGCCTTCACAAGTTGTGAATATTCCTCTGAGAGAGGCGGCTTTCTAGGCATGAGGTGCCAACCCCTGTTATCTCTGATTTTGATATATACCTTATTTAGGACGGACATTACACAACCCTCTTGGCTCACGTATAGACAGGAGCGTTACTAATCATCATAGGATAAACGGTTTGAGAAGACGAACCATCCTAACACTCGAAGGCATGCTGTGTACACATGTGTGATTGACTTTAGTGAAATTTGAGGGATATTTACCTATGGATGAGTCCTACTGCGGCAGTTACCATTCTGGTGCTCAGACAGCTCTGTTTGGGGCATTGCTGGATGATAATTCCAATTTTCTTGTTGGGCTAAGGAGGGTGACAACCTAATCACAGACCCAAGACTGTACTTTAAACTCTTGAAGATCGCTTAGATTGGAAATTGTGTGATGGCAACACGCGACTGTCAGGAAAGTTGTTACGCTTACGAAACACTGGGAGTTCGCCGTAGGTGGACGTGTCATAATCGAAAGCCCCACCCTGGGAGGGTCCAGTACGCTATAGACAACGTGACAAGCTTAGTTTACGATGCGTTGGGATATCCGGATCTCTGGAACGAATCGATAACATGGCTCACAAACTCGACTTAACTGACGAAATGGGATAACGTTCGTGGTGATATTTATGCCTCGAATTTAAGGCAGTGTTGTTCCATGAAACACTTGTGATATCTTTACCAGAGCCTAAGGTTATCTGACCAGTTGTAATTGTCAGGGAACCAATCAAAAACATGGACCAAGAAGTCAAGGTCCGTTAGCATAAGTCGTATGACAATCGTGAGAGTTCGTTGAAACTCAAGACGTGGACCGGAGTTCACGCGGGAACTGAATTTCGGGACGAAATTCCCTTTCAAGTTGGGGATGATGTGGCACCCGAGGAAAATCCACAGTCATCCTGAGCCATCGCTCCTTTTCTCCGAGACTGCTTAGCAAATTTCGGGACGAAATTTCTTTCAAGTTGGGGATAATGTGACAACCCGAAGTTTCAAGGTTAGTGCCTCCAGTCTCGTGATGGTCCCTGTTCTTGTTTTTATAAATTTGTTTAACCCGTGACTTCGAAGAACGTGCTAGTATATTAGTAGTTATGTAGTGTGTGTGTAACGAATCAACTTTTTATATTGGGCTTATGATCGGGATGTAATGTGGTGGGATTGTTTAGTTGAAACCCGTTTACATATTTAACTCGACCCAAACCCGTTGAGAAGTAAATCCGGCCCAACCCACTGTGTAACTTGGTCATGATGTCTCGGCCCAAACCAATTAGTGTTGCTAATTCACTTATGTGATTTCATTTACACAAGGCCCAACCTTTTACATATTTAATGGGTTTGTATACCTGAGTGTATGGGCACAAACATAGAAAACCCTATTTTCTCCATCTGTGGCACGACGTCAGTGAAGTCCTTCCTCATCGAACCTCGTGATCTTTTCAACAAATACCATTGTCTTCGGTTAGTGAATTTTGTTATGAATTCTTTTATGTTCCGTGATGAGCGACATGAACCATGCCTGTATATATATCAAAGGCTAACTTGCTTGTTATTGCTAATTCAAATGAAACAACAATCTTGCTCGTGATTAAGAATCCATAATGAACAACAATCTTGTCATGCTAATGTTGGTGTTTCGATAACAATCTGATATACGGGTGGGTATTAACAGGGAATGTATGAATTGCCAAGTGAAGTAGATATTTTGTTCGAATGAATATGAAATGTTAATTTACACAGTAGCCTTGTTTGAAAATTAGGGTTGCATGACTTATTTGGTTGTAAGATCACATAAACTGCTTGTTAATAGATCACTGTTATGAATATAGAGTTAATGGTTGGATTATAGGGTGCATGCTCCATTGCTTATTTTGTTTTGGTTAAAAAGGGGTAGGCCGCAAGGGTGGGTAAAAAGGGACCAAGACTCCGATACATAACCGGACCCAGACATCATACGGACTGAGTGGGCTCAGCTCTGTCTCTGGGCCGGTTATCTGTCCATTCAATGTATTGGGCCATGCAACGGAATGAAAGATCCGAGTGGGGCTGGGTGACACATTCAAGGTACATTTGTATTATGTGTCGGATATTTGGACCACACATGATACTTTTATGCTGGCCCATTCAATTAAAAAGAGATTCTGTTCAGGCCAGGTGGGGGTAGAGGTTATTTGTATCAAGTGAATAGCTAAATCTATTATGATTGGGTCATATGCTTAATGTCGATGCAATATCAGGCCACTCACAATACACACACTGTTAATCTATATTAGATTTCATATCACATAAGCATTACATTGGGCCGCACCTAGATACCGGGCCACAACCACATCCACCCGCATAGGTGGGCTTAAACTTGTTGCACCGGTCCGTACGTGCCGGTAGCAGCTTCAGTAAACGGGTTGGGCTTGCGTCTTGCACGTCTGGCCTGCGGGACACGAACGGAATATGAACTCATATAATTGTGAGATCGAAATGAGATGCTATTTGAAACATGGAATGTGAAGCTTAACTCGATACGTGTAGCATCTAGTAAGGGAAGATAATTTAGATAGTGTATCTTATCTGTGATGAACGTATGCAATATTCATATATGTGATCCAAGTGCCTAGTACACATAATGGTTATGATGTATGCTATGGTTAGGTGCACTACATAAATAGCAATTACTTGTTACATGATGTTTCGTGTATACGTTTCATGAGTACAATTCGTGACGAAATACATGGTTAGACATGAATGTTAAACTGATTGTTACTTGTAAATTATGATAGGGCGTACTTAATCAGCTGTTAGGCAAGCATTTAATTTAACCGAGCAAACCAAGGTGAGTTCACTACATTCGAGCATGCGTCCCAGTGGTTGGGGACAGTCAGTGGGTATCCCATGGGGGGAATGAGTCTTTGGGTAAAAATGAGTATATTGGTTAATATTCTCACCTATCATCTTTTGTAAGTCCCTCATCGGGTATTAGTTAGTAGCGCTACTTAGGTTTGGCACCCTCACCTCGTGCTTGTAGAGAACGGAGGTGAACTAATGACCCAGTCTGGCCCAGTACTAGATAGGAGTACGTGGGAAGGGCAGTCGTGTATTTCAGGAGCCGTCATTGTCCGGAATGGAGATATTAACAATATTACTTGCATTGATTATTGAACTGTTTTACATACAACTGGTAACAAAAACGTTTTCTTAAACTGTGGACTCGCCAGCTTTGTCTGATACACTTGTTGCATGCTCGCAGGTCGTTAGGTATCTTGGATGTGGAAACTTGCTGTCTGGAGGAGCAGGAGTGGCCATGGGTCGACTGAGGGGACTCATGTGATTACTAAATTATTATTTTACATTGGTTTTTGAACAAAGTAGTAATGGTTTGTTATTTGCTTCCGCTGAACATATTGGTTTTCGAATAAACTTATGATGGGATTTATTTAATATTTTGAAAACTTTATTTGAAACGTGTGGGTTCAATGTAATTAGTGGCTCATTGTCAGTACGTCACACGCCTATCAGGGACACTCCCTTGGTGGTGTTTTGGGGGTGTGACATAATTTCTCTAAAATCGCCGTTCCTCTTACCTCTCTTACGCATATAGACAAGACTATTGTTTGGGGAACCGAACAAGAGGAAGCCTTTCAAACTCTCAAGTGTATGCTTTGCAATGCTCCCGTACTCGCGCTACCCGATGGAAACGATGACTTCGTAGTCTATTGCACTGCCTCTAACCTAGGTCTTGGTTGCGTCCTTATGCAACGGGACAAGGTTATCGCGTACGCATCTCGTCAGCTTAAAGTCCACGAGAAGAACTATACAACCCACGATCTCGAACTCCGTGTAGTTGTTTTTGCGTTAAAGATGTGGCGACACTACCTTTATGGTACCAAGTGTACGGTCTTCACCGACCATAAGACCCTATAACACATCTTGAACTAGAAGGAACTGAATATGCGCCAACGCAGATGGGTTGAACTTCTCAACGACTACGACTGTGAGATATGTTACCATCCAGGCAAAGCAAATGTCGTTGCCGACGCTCTTAGCCGATGAAGCTATTTTCATAGTGTTCGTAATATTCAAGCCCAACACGACCTTGAAGCCCTAATTCGCGATGCTCAAGATGCATGCTTCATTGAGGATACCTTGAAAGAGGAAATGAAGTGCGGTGCTGAAACACAACTTGTCACCAAATCGAACGGTATCTATTACTATCTCGATCGCATCTGGATCCCCGGTCGCAATAACCTTCAGGAGATATTGCTGACTGAAGCCCACAAATCACGATATTCCATTCATCCCGGTGCCGACAAGATGTACCAGGACCTCCATGCCAGGTATTGGTGGCATGGAATGAAGAAGGATATCGCTCTCTATGTTTCGAAATGCCTGACCTGTTCGAAAGTCAAGGCTGAACATCAACGACCCTCTAGCTTACTCATACAACCCGAGATCCCTATGGACTTCATTACGAAACTTCCGCGCACGCCAACAGGTCACGATAGCATTTGGGTTATCGTTGATCGTCTTATGAAATCCGCTCACTTTCTGCCGATACAAGAAGACTATAAGGTTGAACGATCAGCACGAATCTATACCGACGAAGTCATTTGCAGACATGGGACACCTCGTGATATCATCTCTGACCGCGATGGTCGATTTACCTCGCGCCTTTATGAAACTTTTCAATCCGCTCTCGGTACTAACTCTTAATCTTAGTAGCGCATTCCATCCCCAGACCGACGGTCAGACTGAACGCACGATTCACACCCTAGAAGACATGCTTCGTTCGTGTGTTATAGATTTTGGTGGTAATTGGGATTCGCATTTACCTTTAGTCGAATTCTCGTATAACAACAGTTATCACGCTAGTATTCAAATGGCACCATTTGAGGCATTATATGGAAGAAAATGTCGATCGCGGATTGTATGGCACGAGATCAGAGATGCGCAAATTACCGATCCTGAGTTATTGCAAGAAACGACTGACAATATCCTCCAGATACGAGACAATCTCTTGAAAGCTCAGAGTCATCAAAAGAGTTATGCCGATAAACGCCGCAAGCCCCTTGATTTCGAAGTTGGTGATCACGTACTCCTTAAGGTTTCACCTTAGAAGGGGGTGATCCGATTCGGCAAGAAAGGAAAGCTAGCGCCTCGATACGTTGGACCCTTTAAGATTCTGGAAAGAACTGGCAAAGTGGCCTACATACTCGAATTACCAGAGGAACTCAGCAACGTACATCTGACTTTCAACGTTTCGAACCTCAACAAGTGTCTAGTCGAAGAGAATTTGCATGTCCCTCTCGAGGAGGATTTGCTATTGGATGAAACATTACACTTTGTGGAAAATCCAGTATTAATCATGGACCGAGAGACCAAGAAACTCCGACGCTCACGCATTCCTATAGTGAAGGTTCGCTGGGAAGGCAAACACGGCACCGAGTTCACATGGGAACTCGAGAATGATATGAAAGCCAAATATCCACATCTCTTCGTTACACCTGCGCCTTAATTTCGGGACGAAATTCCCTAAAGTAGGAAATTCCCTAAAGTAGGGGAGGCTGTAACAACCCGATTTTCCGAGTAAAGTCAAAGTACAAGTCAAAGTCAAAGTCAGGTCTTTACTCATATCTGACTTTTCTTGCTTAATTATTTCTTTTCTTCTTAATCGACTTGTACTCTCGAGATTCGATATATTGGTTAATGATTTTAAAGGATATTTTTAAATATGTTTTACAACGCATTCACAAGGCTTATTTAAAATTGTTACTTCACGCTATCACAACGCATCGCAAACTCAAAACGCAGCTCTTGGTATTGTTTTACGTGTGTGTTATTATATGCTTTACTCGTGTGTGCCTTGTATATGTTTTGGGATGTTATTCGCAAACGCAATCCCAACTCTATCAACACAATCTCATCGCAAACTCGAAACGCAGATTTACTTTTATGCTTTTTATGTGTTATGTTATTTGTGTAACTACTTGTTTAATACTATCGCATCGCTAACTCACAAGTCGCTTAAACGCAAACGCAACGCTCAATGCACGAAATAAAATTCGGAAAACCAACTCGCACAAGTCGTCGGATCAAATGACCACTCGATCAAATGATCATCCGACCGGATGCCCATCCAATCGGATGGCCATCCGCTCGACTGGCCATCCGACCCACTCTGCACCGCCTTTCTTCCTCTCTCACCCTATAAATACTCACCTGTCACATCACTATTCACTGATGTGACAGCCTTA
Source organism: Helianthus annuus (assembly GCF_002127325.2). Classification (NCBI taxonomy): domain Eukaryota; kingdom Viridiplantae; phylum Streptophyta; class Magnoliopsida; order Asterales; family Asteraceae; genus Helianthus; species Helianthus annuus. Next base: position 76,867,735 of record NC_035444.2, on the reverse strand, counting down.
TCCGACCCAACTCGCTCTCAGTTATTCTCAAGCACTTTTCTCTCGATTCCATAAGTATTTCTCTTTAAATCTTGTACTTCCATCATCACTACACATTTTCTCATCAACATCTCCACTGAAATCTTACATTTTCACCATGAAATCGCCTGATTTGGACTGCTTTAAGGTGACGTCATCTCGGTTTCTTATGAACACTGAAGTGTGACATCATCTCATCAAAGTTTGTTCAGATCTAAAGGATTTCTACATAACATAACTCAAATCACAATGAGATCTAAACACTTTTCAACTGATTCAAACTTTTCTTCAACATTTCTTCACTTTTCACTCAAAACCGATGGAATCTAGACTCATTTAGGCTCTCTACTCATTCCCTAGTTGAAGAAGTGGTCTGAGAACGGATTTCCACCGAAGAGATGACCGACACATGGGTTGAACATGAAACTCCATCAAGAACAGTTAGTCTGGTCGAATGGGGTGATTCCCATCCGATTGACTGAGTTGGACTTAGCATGGGTTCCCATTGTTTGACACGCCGTCACGTCGTCTCCGTTAAACTCCAAAACTTTTAAACTTAGAAAATGTTACGAAGATTTTCAAAACATCAGATTGCCGATCGAATAGCCATCCGATCGGATGACCATTCGATCGAATGACTATTCGACCAGGTGACTGCCCTTTTATAAGTTCAACACTTAAACAATTTGACAAAACTTCAAAGAATATCACACTTTCAATCGAATAGCTATCCAATTGAATGGCCATCCGTCCGGATGACCATCCGATCGAATGACTTGAATTATACTACAACGAAAACTTCAAAAGTTTTACAAACGCTCACAACTCATTCGAATGGCTATCCGTTCGAATGGTCATCCGTCCGGATGACCATCCGATCGACTCACCGTTCGACACTTATCTCCCCAACGCATTGTTTACACGCTGTTCAATGCTTACGTTATCGTTCTATGATCAGGCTAATCTCCCCGCGCTCCCTTCAATCCAAGTACTATGTTTACTAGCAAAACACGCACTGTGAGTATACTCGAACCCTTTTTCGCTTAACGCACTTTTGGGTGTTACATACTGTTAGGATCTGAATTTGATAAGATTGTGTTTGTTTAATTAAATGAAGATGAGCTAGAAATAATTGCAGCGGAATTAGATGAATAAACTTTCAACACAATCAAAGAGAGAACAATTTTCAGCAAACATGTTTAACATAGAATCGAATTATTGTATTTAGTTACAATAATCAACACTATTGCATGCATGCACAAAGTCTCCCCCTCAGCCTGAGCTCACAGTGATTTGTTCGTACAGAATGACTTGGTGAAGAAGAGAGCTAATAGAACAGTACAAAGTACTGTTCTATTTATAGTACAGAACAAACCACTGAAGCATCTTTGCTGACGTCACCATGAAAGTGACATCTAACCTCCTAACAACTCACAACCACTGCCTATTACAAACACTGTTAGACTAAACTACTAAGTACAAGTTAAATTAAAAATACAAAGTTATCTACTGCTTCTTGATGTGTGCAAAATGCAACATATAAATTACATCAAATGTGGCATAAAACTAACCCTTTTTAGTACTAATGTTGGAAAAAGTGTGTTTTTGTCTTCTTTTTGTATTTTCAGGATTAAATGGGCTCAAATGAACAAAAGAAGCAAAAAGGCAGCTAAATCTAACATAAATACAAGAAAAGGACTAAACGTGGCATGCCCGACCCCTCGATAGCATCCTCCCAAGCAAAAAAACAAGAGAACAGTAGGCTGAACACGCCCCATGCTCAATGAGCAAGGGGCGTGCCCAAGTATCTGCAGAAAAGATAAAGTTGTAGAAGCTTCTATCACCCACCATGGGGGCATGTCCAGCGGACACGGGGCCGTGGTCAACTCTAAGATACGTAAAATCTAGGAAAATCTTGATAGTACAGATACGTGATGCGTGTGTAGTGTGTATATATTTTTGATGTATATTTAAGCCCTTTTTACACTTTTAGCCAAGTTTTAAATTTATAAAACACGATATTCACTAACACTAAACACACATATGGGCAAGTGCACCCATCGTGGACGTAGTATAGTGTTGGTAAGATACCGAGGTCGTCCAAGGACACAAGAGCTTTTAATACCGGTTTATCCTCAACGTCTAATCAAATCAAAAAGGTTAGAAAATTGTTTTAAACTAAGAAAAATAAAAACTAACTAAATGCTGAAAATAAAAATAAAATAAAAACAGATAGACAAGATGAATCACTTGGATCCGACACGTGTATTAGTATAACCTTTGATTATTTTTGCACTTTTGCACTTGTTTAAGAGATTATCTTAGTTATTGTAGTAGGCCCCTCTTTTGAAGGCGACGTTACCCTCAACCCAGTAGTTTGAGTCAGCAAGGATACAATCCTAAAGGGTCGGATTATTGAAAGATAATGAATTAAGTTATTAATGCAAATTGTGGTAGGCCCCGCTTTTGGCGGTGACGTTACCCTCGGCTAAGTAGTCTGAGTCAGCAGGGATACAGTCCTAAATAGCCGGGTTATAGTATTAATAGTAGTTAACTTATGAGGGGGTCAAAGAGTTTGGATCCCCGCCATCCAATACCTATGGGCATTGAAGGAGATCCTACTAAATTTGACCCAGGTCCCAAGCAGGACCTCTAAACGCTGAACAAGGGCAAGACCCTTACCAAACCGTTCCCTTAACCCCCGACCAGGTAGCCAACATACCTCCATATAGACCGTGGAGATATGAATGGTGAAAATCTTTTATTTTATATAGACAGTAAAATAACGCCAAGACACCACGGACAAACGATAAGGAAAGATCACCTTCAACATAAGTAACTAGTTATTAAAGTCATTAATACAAAACTAAATAAAAAGTGCAAAAGATTAAAAATAAAAAGTATTATACTAAACACTTGTCTTCACCAAGTGATGTAAGAGACTTAGGCAAACATGGCCTTGATTGTCAAGAACTCTTACGATCAATCTTGGATCCCGAGACGACTCACACACTCTACGATGGACAATGGATGATGGTGGTGGATGATGGTGTTATGGTGGTGGTGGGTGGTGGATGAAGTGTGAGAGAGGTGGTGTGCCAAGGGATGAGAGAGAATGAAGCCAAGCTCCTCTATTTATAGGCTGAACAGAAGGCTGGACACGGCCCCGTGTCCGCTGGACACGGCCCCGTGCCCGCCTGACACTCTCTCTCCTCATTAATTGTAATTGCGAATTACAATTAATGCGCCTGCTGTACTTTCACCACGCCCCCGTGCTCGCTGGACACGGCCCCGTGGTGGGCAATGGAAGCTTCTACTGGTTTGTCTTTTCTGCTGCTTCCTGGGCACGCCCCCGTGTTCGCTGGACACGGGGCGTGTTCAGACTCTGTTTCTTTCTCTTTGCCTTGGGAGGTGCCATTGAGGGTCCGGGCAGTCCACTTTTATTCCTTTTCTTGTATTTTTGGTAGAATTAGTAGTCTTTTTGCTTCTTTTGTGATTTTGAGCTCATTTCATCCTGAAAATACAAAAGGAAGACAAAAACACTCTTTTTCCAACATTAGTACTTAAAAAGGGTTAGTTTTATGCCTTAACTGATGTGATTTATATGTTGCATTTTACACACATCAAATACCCCCACACTTGAACTTTTGCTTGTCCTCAAGCAAAACTCTTTAAATGTGGCTTACACTCCCAAATGGAATAGGTAGAATAGAAGTTTTTTAGCTTGTCCTAGAGTGTCGGGAATCCAAGGTTTTTATAGGCTTTATTTTTATTTATTTACAATCCTATTCGTTATGATTTATTTTGAACTTTTCATAAGATAAATTACTTATTTGGGCATAGCATGCCTTATTAAAATTCCATTTATATACAAGTTCACATACCTCACGGGAGATCACTCAACACTCGGCCGAAGGTGTATATTTTAGTGAATCACTCGAGAGCGGCACGGAACTTACGTCTTTCCATAGGCTTGCCAAGCAATCAATCCTCCTCCTTTTTAACTTTTTACCTTTGTAAATATCAAGAGGACTTTTTGGGTGAAGGCTTGGGTTTAAAGGTGGGTGGTTGGTTAGTGGTTAGTAAAAAGGGCGAAAATCGTAGCAAGTGTCGGTTTTCGTAAAATACCTTGTTTTTAGTGACCTATTATTTTTTTTGAAGTATTTCTCCAAACAAGCTTTTGTAGCTTTTGTTTGTTTTTGACTTCATCATATATATATATATATATATATATATATATATATATATATATATATATATATATATATATATATATATATATATATATATATATATATATATATATATATTTTGATGTCACATGAAAGGGCAAGTTGACGAAAAACCGAGCTTGTTACTAAAATAAAGGGTGAAAGAAAAAAAAATGAAAAAGGTTTTTGGTGGGTAAAAATGGTTTTTGGGGTAATGAAATGAAAGGTTTAGGCTCAAAGGGGTTTTCTAGGGGGATTTTGGGTAGGTAAAAAAAATGAAAAATAATGGTTTTGAAAGAAAAATAGTTAGTCCTAATGCCTCCATCATTTACTTACTTGGTTTTAAGTTGGTAAGGACCGGGAATGTATCGTCGTGGCAAGTTCTAGATTTGTAAGGACCGAGCGGCTATTCACACAAGAAACGAAAAATGAGCATTTAATCTAAATATGTGTATTTTTATGCTCAATAAAGGCTCCAAACTCACTTTTGTGGGAATGGGTTTTTAATGTGACCAAGCATATATAATCGAATTTTAAACTAGACTTGTTATGCCGTTTCATAATTTTCTTATGTTGGTTCTTTTTTTTATCACGACGCTTTCGGTTGTAAACTTGTAAAAATATAACCTTTTTAGAACTTGTTATACCCAACTTAAACTAAGACAAGTAAAAAAAAATTGAAAAAGTTTTTGAAAAAAAATTTGGGGTGTTTAGCGGTTCCAATAGAGTTTTGTGTAAGGATTGTGTTTAGGATTTTGCAAAATTTCAAGGTTTTAGCATCCCCCCCACACTTAAATTACACATTGTCCTCAATGTGTCCAAAAATAAAGTTTTTGGTTGATTAGAATGTATAAAAGTGTGTTAAAAAGCAAAGATTTATGTTACTGGCATCCTGGACACGGCCCCGTGTTCACCGGGCACGGCCCCGTGGTCAAGTGCCAGTAACAAAAATTACAGAATTGAAACAGAAGCCTGGACACGGGGGCGTGTCCGCTGAACACGGCCCGTGTCCAGTTACCTGAACTGGGTGATTTTCTGCAGGGGCTCAGCACGGGGCCGTGTTGGTTGGGCACGGCCCGTGTTGAGCCTTCTGTGATGGAGATTTTTGTCGGGTTGCTCTGTTCTTCGTGCATGGTTCCATTTTTCTCGTTCCCTTTTTCATCCATTACCACCATGAGTGTGTTTTATTCTCAGAATAACCATCAATCATAAAAACCATCATAACATTGCAAATCATAGAAAGACATTACATAAAGATAAAAATTACATAGATATTAAACTTATGGAGTTCTAGCCCTACGTTTTATTTTAATTTAGCAAAATTTCCAAGAAGATACTAGTCTTGGTTAGATAAGGCTTTGTAGAACTCCTCCTTTCGGGTGCGGTTCTCCTCATATGTCGGCAAGCCACTCCTCTACCTCCCTTGGAAGGAGAAAAGAGGGCTCGCTTGCATTGGTTTGAGGAGTTTCAACTTCCGCTGGAACTTCTTGTGGGTTTTCCATAGGAGGTTCTGCGGGAAAGTCCCCCCACCCGGTAGGGTTGTTAATACCGAGTGCCAAGTTCCAGTCTTGTTGTGGAAGGACTGGTTCCATAGGGGGTGCTACCAAAATGTTTAACCTTTGGTGCAAAAGGTTAATCTCTTGGAAGCTGCTTTCAAGTCCCATTGTAAGATCGTTAATACGGTCAATGAGGACCTCCTCTACTGACGTCATTTCGTCGAGAGCTTCCCTTAGCGCTATCACGTAGTGCACAAGTGTAGCTTCAACGGAAGGCCTCCTTCCCCTTCGGCTGTTTGAGGAATGAACGGATGATGTTTCGCTGTTTTCACTCGCCATTCTACGAAAAATAAACCAAAACCAGTTTATATGACGAAACAGTTTCTGGACACGGCCCCGTGCTCATTGAGCACGACCCCGTGTTCATCTTTCTGCAGAATTTTGGAGCAAGGAACCTTGGGTTTTTTAGTTATTTTCTGAGTTTATGCAAGCTTTTTGACAGTAAATAACTTTAAACAGTGTTACATAATATGTTTTTACCAAGATTCTATGATCAAAACTCATTGTTCCCTACCACAAAGATTGAAAATTCAAGCTTTTCATGGTAGTTCTTGAAGAAAGATGAAGAAGAAGGAAATGTCTAGAAGAGGAAAGGACAAGATGGGTTGTTGGAAACTTCTTTTAGACTTACCTAGGATTGTTTGAGAGAAGATTCCTTCAAATCTCTGTCCCCAAGTTGGTCCAAATGTGCAGGATTTTTGGCTGCATTTATAGAAAACGACAGCCTGCTGGACACGGCCCCGTGTCCGCTGGACACGGCCCCGTGTGCAGATGAAATTCTGACATAGTTTGTCCGTATTCTGACGTTCTGATCAGAGGGGAATCTTTTGGTGGACACGGGGGCGTGTTGGCCGGGCACGGCCCCGTGTCGGAAAGCTGTCTTATGAAGTTTTGTCTTTACTAAGGAGCTAATCTATATCGGGTGGCTCTTGACTTGTTGGAACAACCCCATAGTGCCTAAGATACCTTAATTGTCCTATACTAAGGCGAGAACGCAAGAGGTTGTCGGTGAGGGTAATTCCTATTTTCATTCTAGGTGGACAAGTCCAACCCTTTCCCGGGCTCTCGTTAAAGAAGGTGTATGCCGAATCGCTCAGGTCTATGTATGCATCGAACGAAGTCGATGGGGAGTCCTTCACGGCACAATCGACACAGGGACGCCTATCGTCCGCGTCTTTTCTAGGTAAGAAGGTATTTTCGGGAGCAACGAGGTTGTCGGAATGCGGTTCCAACATTTCCTCATGGTCATCATCTTGGGATGGATTTAGAAAATCCTTCCTAAGTTCTTTTGACCAATTAAGAAGTAGTTCTTCTAGTTGAAATAGCTCGTCAAGGAGCATTTCTCCTAGAATATCTGGCTGGGCGCATTCGAGGGAGAAATAGTGCTTATTTTTACTTTCGCCCCTCTTAAGGTTACAAGGAATCGGTGGGTCTATATAGTGGGGCCTATAAGTGAGGAAGAAACATTTTAATTCCTCATGTTCGCCTCCACATATTCGACACCACAAACCATAAGAGTGACGAAAGTAAAAAGAATTACTATCACTCATGTTTGTATCAGAAATTACCAACCGCCGGGATCTAACGGTTCTGTTTTCAGCAACTGAATCTTGGGCACGGGGGCGTGTTGAGTGGACACGGCCCCGTGTTCAGCCTACTGTCTGACTTAAAACAGGATTGCCAGTTCCAATGATTGAGCACGGGGCGTGTTCAGCAGGCACGGCCCCGTGTTGAGCTCTGCAGAAGCTAAAAATCTAAGAAAAAATCCTAAAAAATTAAAGAAAAATAAAAATATGATTAGGCCGTTGATTCCTAACTTTCTTAAAATCCTTGTGTCCCCGGCAACGGCGCCAAAAACTTGATGCGTGTGTACTGTGTATATATTTTTGATGTATATTTAAGCCCTTTTTACACTTTTAGCCAAGTTTTAAATTTATAAAACACGATATTCACTAACACTAAACACACATATGGGCAAGTGCACCCATCGTGGACGTAGTATAGTGTTGGTAAGATACCGAGGTCGTCCAAGGACACAAGAGCTTTTAATACCGGTTTATCCTCAACGTCTAATCAAATCAAAAAGGTTAGAAAATTGTTTTAAACTAAGAAAAATAAAAACTAACTAAATGCTGAAAATAAAAATAAAATAAAAACAGATAGACAAGATGAATCACTTGGATCCGACACGTGTATTAGTATAACCTTTGATTATTTTTGCACTTTTGCACTTGTTTAAGAGATTATCTTAGTTATTGTAGTAGGCCCCTCTTTTGAAGGCGACGTTACCCTCAACCCAGTAGTTTGAGTCAGCAAGGATACAATCCTAAAGGGTCGGATTATTGAAAGATAATGAATTAAGTTATTAATGCAAATTGTGGTAGGCCCCGCTTTTGGCGGTGACGTTACCCTCGGCTAAGTAGTCTGAGTCAGCAGGGATACAGTCCTAAATAGCCGGGTTATAGTATTAATAGTAGTTAACTTATGAGGGGGTCCAAGAGTTTGGATCCCCGCCATCCAATACCTATGGGCATTGAAGGAGATCCTACTAAATTTGACCCAGGTCCCAAGCAGGACCTCTAAACGCTGAACAAGGGCAAGACCCTTACCAAACCGTTCCCTTAACCCCCGACCAGGTAGCCAACATACCTCCATATAGACCGTGGAGATATGAATGGTGAAAATCTTTTATTTTATATAGACAGTAAAATAACGCCAAGACACCACGGACAAACGATAAGGAAAGATCACCTTCAACATAAGTAACTAGTTATTAAAGTCATTAATACAAAACCAAATAAAAAGTGCAAAAGATTAAAAATAAAAAGTATTATACTAAACACTTGTCTTCACCAAGTGATGTAAGAGACTTAGGCAAACATGGCCTTGATTGTCAAGAACTCTTACGATCAATCTTGGATCCCGAGACGACTCACACACTCTACGATGGACAATGGATGATGGTGGTGGATGATGGTGTTATGGTGGTGGTGGGTGGTGGATGAAGTGTGAGAGAGGTGGTGTGCCAAGGGATGAGAGAGAATGAAGCCAAGCTCCTCTATTTATAGGCTGAACAGAAGGCTGGACACGGCCCCGTGTCCGCTGGACACGGCCCCGTGCCCGCCTGACACTCTCTCTCCTCATTAATTGTAATTGCGAATTACAATTAATGCGCCTGCTGTACTTTCACCACGCCCCCGTGCTCGCTGGACACGGCCCCGTGGTGGGCAATGGAAGCTTCTACTGGTTTGTCTTTTCTGCTGCTTCCTGGGCACGCCCCCGTGTTCGCTGGACACGGGGCGTGTTCAGACTCTGTTTCTTTCTCTTTGCCTTGGGAGGTGCCATTGAGGGTCCGGGCAGTCCACTTTTATTCCTTTTCTTGTATTTTTGGTAGAATTAGTAGTCTTTTTGCTTCTTTTGTGATTTTGAGCTCATTTCATCCTGAAAATACAAAAGGAAGACAAAAACACTCTTTTTCCAACATTAGTACTTAAAAAGGGTTAGTTTTATGCCTTACTTGATGTGATTTATATGTTGCATTTTACACACATCAATACGCTTCTGCACACGTGGTCGTGGTCAACTAATGGAGACAAACTGCATTTAATGAAGAAAGAGAAGATGGGTGGACACGGGGCCGTGCCCAATGGACACGGGGCCATGTCCGGGCTTCTGTGCAGGCTATAAATAGGGGTGCTTGGCTCATTCGCTAACCATCCCTTGGCAAACCACCTCTCTCACACTTCACCCACCCACTATGTCACACCCCTAATTTCCACGTGTCACCGGTGGGCCCGGTGGGGGGTTCCGTGACGTAGTTGATATCGTCATAGTCAAACATACAATATATAAATGCACAGCGGAAGCAAAAGAAAGATTTATTTCAACTTAATAATATTGTAATATCCAAGTATCACAAAATAGTCGAAATAGATCCACAGGCGGATCGAAACAAAGAGTTAACTTTATTTCAACAGACTTCATGCATCCTAAGCTTGCGAGACTTCTATGGATGCTAGGGAATGGCCAGCCTATTACGCGTAGTACCTGCACTTAACCTTTTTGGAAGATACGTCAGTTTACACTGGTAAATACAATTTAACTGACTCATTTTGAAAAGGTTTAAAAATTGATTTGAATGCCGTGGCACAAAACATTTTATAACTTAGGATAATTATTTGCTTAATAATCCTGTAAAAGAATTACATGTCTGCTATGCGTTCAGTTGCCCGGGTCGTACCGGGTTAAAGATTAATAGACACACCACTTAATATAATTCCGCTGCGAGACTTCTCTCGACCGACGATTATACTTTATTGATTTGCACACACAACGGGTGTACGCCTACACCCGTGTGCTAAGGTCGTGGCCATTCTTTGAATGATGCCAAGAATATCCGGGACATGGTCATTAAACTCCCAAAGGCGTTAAACAAACAAAACAGCATTTTCAAACGGGTTCTTTTGACAACACTTAACCACCGATCGGTTAAGGTCAATTACCCGACCAAGCGGTATTTTATATACCGTATCCCAAGCCCGTATAAGGGAAAATAAGTTAAACGTATTTACCTGAGCAAAGTATAAATCAAATACAGCAAGTGCACGTAGCTTTTACTGGGCTCCTAGATCTGGAATTAAGGTTTTAATAATCTATTAGAATCCTAACAGGTCTTAAGCCTAGACCGGTTAGTTTTAAATGAAGACTACAGTTTTAAACGCACGATAAGGCGAAGATTGTTTTAGAATGTGGTTTTGTCCCAACAAGCTTGCATACTTGTTTAATATGGGTTACTTAATCACATTCTGGATTTTGAGACAGAAATGATATGGTTTGACCCGTTTCGGCTAAAATGGGCAAACTAGTCACATAAGCCGATCCGAACGCGTATAGTGCGTAACGAGTAACCATAAGAGTCATATACATGTTTCTGAAGTTAATATGCCTAAAATATGTTGTGATATCAGAATGATACCTTCCATTGTGCCCCAAATGGTTTTAAACCAAAACTATGACTCATAAGGGCATTTTGGTCATTTTATAAGGTGTAAAAGAGTTTAAATAATAACCTGAGTTACAGGTCTGATTAAATTAGTAAATATGCTTAATTTACTAAGTCATAACAGTAGGGTATCAAATATATGTGAAATTTATTGCTTATAACCATTCTATGCTCCGTAGGGACATTTTGGTAATTTCACATAAGTCTAAAATGTCAAAACTGGAAATCTGAGTTTAAAATATTTTCCTACTGTTTAAAAATATAAAAATTTACTGATTATATCAGTAGGTTTCAACCCCATATGTTTAATAATGTTCTAGTACATACTTATGCGTTAAAAACGCTTAAAAAGGTGATTTGGAGCCATTTCCGGGTTTTTATATAAAAGCTAATATTTTTAATATTCCAGAAGGCTCAAAATAATTTATTTAACATATTGAATCCGTTGAAAAAAAATTGAGGTCAAAAGGATTTGTAAAACTCATTTTATAGCTTAAAAGGGCAAAACCGGCATAAACCGCATTAAGCTTAGAATACTAAGTTATGCTCAGCCTAAAATAAATAAAAATCTCCAAAAATCCCAAAATATTATTTTATATCAGTAGATAAAAATTTTTGTATAAAAATTTGGGTTTAGATAGGCTATATGCAAATTACGCCATTTAATTACTAAAGAAGCTTTAAATTACGCTATTGAGCATAACTCTTAATCTACACCTCAAACTGATCTCAAATTTTAGGTGCAACTTTATAAATCAGTAGCTAAGGTGTCTACCCTTTTACTTTTCCAAAAATCACATTTTAAGGTCATTTGGGCATAATGGTCAACATATAAGCGATTAACGGAAACATGCATGTGAATAGGATATCTAATGAACCAGGTTGTATAATCTCAGAGAGTTATACTAACATGTAAATAGGTCTAAAAGAAGCTCTAAGGCAATCCTAAACTTGGCTTAAACGGGTCAGAACTGAAAGTCAAAGCAGAAGTCAAACTATGCGACTTTCGGTTCCAAACCGAGCCTAAACTGAAAATTGTCGAGTTGAACATGTTGGGACATGTTCTTACATTAATTACCAAGTTATTTTAATGATCAAACAGGTTGCATGTATCCTACATTGCTAATTATGCATTAATTTGAAGATAAGCATTCTGTTGACTTTTTAAGATAAGCTTTGACTCGACAATTAGCATAGTTAGAGTGGGAATCTGGAAATACCCTTTTAAGGGTTTGTTACCCACATAATTACCTACTCAAAGGTATTTTTAATTCGAGATATTACTGAGTAATTATTGACTAATCTCGAAGTCAAATCTTAATTACGATGGTTTGACTTTTAGCTAATTAACTAAGCTAAAACGAATTAAGAAGGGTTAAGGACATTTACAAGAGTCCTAATTACAATTAGGGACCACTAAGAAGGTTGCTTGATGTCCAGGAAGCTCCAGAAAGCAAGTTGTAAACTTTGAAAAATGAATGCACCAAATGTTCACAACTTAGAGCCCCTTATATATTGATTTTAATCTCCTAAGATGATGCCACCATGGTCTATGATTGTTACCAGATGAAGACAAGTGCCCCTACTGCATGAAAAACCATTGGAGAGGCCTCTGGTATAAGAAAACAAGAGTTTTAAGTCGGTTACAGACATGAACTGGTAGCTGCAGGTTAAATCTGTCGCTGGCACTCTGACGCGGGCCGCGTAAGCCCATAAGGGGCTCTTACGCGGGCTGCATGGCCTGTCAGAACAAGCCAAACAAGTTTTATTCTTTGCACTTTTGGTCCCTGGTCCTTTGTAACGTGGTTTTAAGTCTCTAAATTGCAGTTTCAGCCCTCTAACCTTATTTTTAAGGGTCTTGGGACTCTTACTAACTTAGTTAAGTCCTTGACCAACTTTGTAACTACTCATAAGGCCTTAAAATTCAACGTTGACGCTTTTAACCCCTCGTACACGAATTTGATCATAACTTTCTCATACGATAACGAAACTTTATGAAATTTTAACCACATATTCTAGTGAGTATATTTTATCGTTACAAAGCTCCGGGTCCGCCAAAAGGTCACTCAGAGGTATACTTTGCACATGTTGACACTTTTAGCCCCTGTGGTTTGTAATTCCTCACTTCCTTTCATATTTAGCTTCGTATGATCCATGATTTATTCGTTTGAAGGTATAAACATTATGTAGGGCTATTCAACGATTGCGTATGACACGTTTGACGTGCGGAATCCGTGAACTTGAATGACCGAAACACACGAGACGTACTCAATCTGTGATTCTATAGAAACGTATGAAAATGTACAAGCAACACGAATCACCTTTTGCCTTTCTCTCTCTACTTTCTCTCTCTAACCTCTAACCTTCAAAGCTCCAAATGGAAAAAGTCCTAAATGAGAACCCTTATGGTTCTATTTATAGGCCAAGGGGCTTAATGAGGAAACTCATTAATTACAGAAATGCCACCTTGCCATTCTAACTAATATTACAATGTAAACACTTAAATTCTTTGGTTTCTGCTACGAACGGACTTGACGGAGGCGATAGACATTACTGCACTAACAGACTCCCCCTTGGATATTGCCGTAGTCAATCCGTAGTCAAGCTCGTAGCGACTTTTCTCTCTCTCATTCTGAGTCTTCTTGAAGCTTTAACATGTATTTAGCAACATAGACTCCCTTTTGCTCGAACAGAATCCCGGTGGATCTGTCTTCAGTTTCAGCTCCCCCTTTCGCTAAACTCTTCAGGCTCCCCCTTTCGTCAAGCTTCCGTGCTTTTGGGATCGACACTTGGCTTTCCGGTTACAAGCTCTTCCATGAACGATTCCTGGCTCCTTACACGCTTCCGTTTGCGTTGAGCTCGTCTTCAGACTCCCCCTTAGACTCGGCTGTCGGGATCGTAGTCTGGAATAACATCTGCAACACTCATACGTTTATAAGTGACAATGTTTTGAAATTGTCCAGAAACCGTAATCTGGCTCTTTTAAACTTTTCTAAATCAAGATCCTGGTATTAAGATATAATAATATGAATATATCCAGAATTATCTTGACTCTCTCCCCCTATCAAAAAGCTTCATAGATTTGGCAGTTTTAGCGAACAAAATCGAAAACTGGCTCTATTTAATAGATTTTAACAACATGAGCATCCAAATCCTTCACGGTTGATCATCCAAGTCCAAATTAATGACCTTGGAGATATCACAAACTCTTTTTGACTTTTTTATTTTAAAATTTCAAGTTTCAAATTAATGAACTTGTTTTATTTTCAGAAACACGGTCAGCTTACTTAGATTTTGAAACTCAGCATTCAGACATCGGTTGTCGAAAATAAAGCAGAATCAAAAATCTTTTTGTATTTTTCTGAAAAATAAAGCAGTAAAGAAATATGTACAAACATATTTACATACAATATTTTTGTTTGAGTATGCGTCAGAGGATCATATCAGTTTATGACAAGTCACAAGTACCGTTGAGCTTAGTTACACATTAAGAATTAAACAATTCACTTAAATTGTCGATATATTTGTCCACTTAAATTTTCATACAAATTTCAGCTGATTCAGGATACGAATTAGGTGTTTTAAAAACTTAAACTTATTTGCGTGTCCCACCTCTTGAATATACTCCCGAATCCAGAATCCCAATATTCAGTCTTACAGGTGAGTATACTACAATGATATCTGTACATAAATTAGGTATGCGAGGGCCGAGGGATCTCAGATCGATACTTCCGTATGTGCAGAGAGATATCAGCTTCGACTTTTTGGTATGTCCCCTTTAGAGGATCTTTTAGTTACAACAACAGCGACTATCAATTTTATTGTTTCATCTGCATGCTAAGGGTTTATGCTATGTTTCAAGCATTAGCAGAAAGTATTATCCAAGGACTAGGTCAGAACTTCCATTCAGCAGAAGTCCCGGAATAATACCCCAGACATCATTGAGCATAAAGACCTAGTATATCAGAATACGAGACCTTTCAAACGAGATTTCAGGTGTTACCTATATATCCAAGTAGTGTTCCCCACGAAATAAGCAAGTTTGAATTTTAGGTTTATATCCCGAAAAAGTTTACTAAATGTATAAAAAACTATCGGCATATCATCAGTGAGACTGTTTAACGCTATATAATCATTACATTTCTTTAGCATACTGTAACTGTCTACTGATGTACTATCATTTCCTCTTTTTACACAAAACTCAATTTTTGAATTTTATCATGTTTTTGGCTTTTTCAAATTTTCTAATATTTTTGGATTTTCTGACAATATATACTCCCCCTAAAATTCAAAACCATTTAAAGAAAATTTGACAACATGATGCTGATAGCTTTATCTCACCATCCATTTTCTGCCTCTCATGCACTGATTTGCAGAAAATTTAACGTACCCCTATGATTTACAACACATTGATATTTTACAGTTTGAGTACCGTTTTTCAATCTAGTGAAATTAATCATGTTTGTTCCGCCGTGAGGGTTTCGGCATATTCAATCAGAACTCCCCCTGATAACAAACTATTTTCCCATTATGATTTCAAAACACTTAAGTTTGTTTTAATCAACATGGTTTTTCCGGAAAATTAGTTTTGTTTGTCTTTTCTCAAACTCGGGGTTTATTCATCACATTGTTCTTTCATCACTTGACGGAAAGATTAATCAAGTACAACCTAATGTCCTTAATTAGTCTTTTGTAATTCGAAATATCACAGTTACCAACCTGTGAATTTCTCAAGAGAGATGCCGATTCCTATTCCACACTTACCAACCTGGGAGTTCCGGCAAATTCAAGTAACATATTTTTGAAATTTTTGAATTTTTGACAAATTTAAAAGCAAACATATTTTTGATTTTTCAAATTTGACAAAATGAAACCATATTTTTGGTTTTTAAATTTTTCAATTTTTAGGGTTTTGAAATATTGTTTATTTATGTACAGAAAACAAACAAACACCCTGATTAACTGTTGCAGGGATCAGCAGCCTCCTCTTCCCGTGCCAGGCTGCTCCGATTCTTCTTTGGTTGACATTCAGTTTTCTTCAGAAGCACCTACACATTCAAAGTATTCAATCACTTGAACAATTTAGCCCAGGTCTGTTGAACCTTAGGCATTTCAACACAATATGCTTCATTCAACTTCGGAAAATCTTTGTCATTTTGAACAAAGACTTTTTCAACTTTAGCTTCAACTTTTTCATCATTTACCGAAGTCATTTGTTTCTTAACACCCCATGTTTGACCTTTTGGAGTAACTCGTTTGTAAAAATGCGACTCTTTTTGAACATTTTGATTTTGAACAACAACTTTTGGCTTCCAAAATTGGTTTGGTTTTGTTACATCAACAGTTGTTTTCCAACTTTGTGTTGATCTTAATCTGGGTGTCACAGGTTTCAATGTTTGTTGTGAGTCAGCCTTTGACGTTTTCGGCTTCCAAGTTTGCTTTGAGTCAAACTTAGTTGACTTCTGATTCACAACATCAGACTTCTTTTTCGTTTCAACACCAACAGGTTTCAGATTTGGACACTTGCATGCAAGATGTCCAATTTGATTACATTTGAAACATGTTCTCTTGGACACATCTTTGACCTGTTGTTGTTGTTTTTTCTGAGCATAGAACTCTTCATTAGACTGTTGTCTAAATTGAAGTTCTTTCTCTTTTTCTGAACTTGTTCCGTGAACAAAGTTCATTTTTTCCTGAAAATTTTTAACTTCATTTCTTTTCCAATTTTGTTTCTTCTTATAACCCAACCCAGCCTTCATGTTTTTCTTCTTGTAACCAGGTTTGTTATAAAAAGTTTTGTGACCTTTATCAGCAAACTTTGGAATATCAGATTTTTCAATCTCAACCATCTTGAAAACTTTGTCAATCTTTTCTGAAATCACATTCTGAATCGGGAATACAACATCTAAGAATAATTTGTCTAATCCAATCATGGTATAAACCAATCCTTTTGAATCATCATTCAAATTTTTCTCGGATTTTGTGTTTTTCAGATATCCATCATGAAGATTTCCTTCATCTTCATCCTGTGATTCAGATTTACCTGTATCAACCAACTCTTCGTTCAACACACTTTCAACGACTTTACCTACCACCTCTGAATCATGAGAATCATCAGATTTGGAATAGGTTATGTCAATGTTATCTGGCAATTGATCTACCATGTTGAAAGCTTTTTCGACCTTTTCCTCATCATAAAATACAAACTTTTCCGGTGGTGGAACTTGATGAAACTCTGAGCCAATGCATTTCTTGTTTTGCTCAGACTCACCATCTCCCGGTTTTATATTGAAAATCCTTTCAAGCACATATGACGACACGTGGTAACTTTTTAACTTGTTGTTTTCCTGTTCTAAATCAACAATCTGTTGCTTTAACTTAGCAACATCTTCAATATAGGAGTTAACAACATCTTGTTTAATAGCATACATTCGTTTAAGTTCTTTGGTTGTTTCACATAAGTAATTCATTCTTGATTGAGCATATTTCATTTCGTCTTTTACTTTTTCATATGACTCTTTTGTAATGTGATATGCTAATTTCATTGAGTCATATTCCTTTTTCATTTCTTGACAAGCAATTTCTTTTTGAGAACACTCTTCTGTCATTTTAGAAACATTTTCTTTCAAAACTTCATTTTCCGTTTCTATCTTTTTACATTTTTCGGAAAGTTTTTCATCATTTTCTTTTAAAACTTTTTCTTTTTCTAGCATTTCTTTGCATTTTTCTTTGAAAATGTTTTCAATTTTTGTGAACTCAAGATCTCTTGTTCTGAATTGCTCATCTTTTTCAGTACATGCTCTGCACGGTTCCATGCATTTCTTGCACTGTTCAATTGGTTTTAAGATTTCAGAATCAGAATTTACCTCAGTGATTGGCACCTTGGTGTTTTCAGCAGCTTCTGTCTGCTTCATCTTAGCATCATCCTTCTTTTCTTCAACACTGACTCTCTTACCAACATCACCAACTTCTGACTTCACATCCTTCTTTTCTTCTTCTTTTACCTCTTCTTCAATCTGCTGTTCTACAGAAACAACTTCTTTCACAACTTCTGCTTCAACAACCTTTTCAGCAACCTTCTTCAAATTATCCACCATCTTTTCAACACTATTCTTCATTCTCTCTTCATCCCTTTTTCTCAAACATGACAGCATAGCATATCTGATATCTTTTTCATACTGTTTAACGTATGCATCATCTTTCATCATCCTTCTGTAGTATTCGGCTCTCAAAGGAACAACAAGAAGAACATCATCAAAAATTATGTCTTTCTTTGGAACAACCGGTTCTCCTTCTCTGTTGTAGTAACATTCTCTCTTCTTATCCCATCTTCTGTTGCTGACAGCACTTTCATATTCTTCCTGCATTTCATCCATTCTGTTGTAAACCACATTTCTTTCTCTGTAAGTCTTCTCACTCAAGATCTCTTCTCGAGTTTTCTCCTTGATCTCAACTTTTTCTTCATGGATTTCAGCAATATCTTTGTCTTTGTTTTCATCTTGAATCTCAGCAACGAAAACAAACTTTCTTTTCTCTGTAATAGCCCTGCCATGAGTTGTTTTTCGAACATTCTCCAAACGATCTTCTTCTGGACAAATTTCGCTCCAGTCAAACCCTTCATCATCGTGAATGACAAAACAAGCTCTTGATTTATCCTTGGGTTTATCTTCAATCAACTTTGGCTCTTCTCTGCTTCGATGGTAGATCGCCTTTCGATAATAGTTATCGTTGAAAGGACGTTCATTTACTTCAGCAACTTCTGCATTCTTACACTCTCTTTTGAAATGACCCTTTTGCTTGCATCTGAAGCAGGTCACTTTTGACTTGTCGAATCCGAGCTTCGTTGATGGACCACCAAGAGATTGTTTCCCAATAATTTCCATGTATCTTTGAGCTCTCCGAATGCAGCTTGCCAAACACCAACGAATATCTATGAGTTCCATCTCTTCCGGATCAATTTGGTCGTAGTCTTCTTTGGTCAACTCTGAGTTTTCAATTTTGCCAGCTACAAGACCTTCATATGATTCCAGAACAGATGCAAGAAAGCTCATTTGCTGCTTTGCTGCGTTGATGCTCATCGAAGGAGAATTCTTTAGTTTAAGAGCAATGTTGCACAAAATCTCCTCTCCTTCTTCAGAATTAGTTTGTGAGGATGAATGATATCCAGAATGATGACTTGTGAACGTTGTTTGTGGTTCTTTCATCTTCTCACCACTGAAAGCCGTCTTTGGTGAACCAACACCTTTCTCCGAAGGTACACTACCTTTGTAATACAAGCCAACATTCTGTTGATGTGAAGAATCAGTCATCTTGCTTTGCTTCTGCAGCTCCAGGTCATGACTCTCAATCTTTTCAAACAATGCATCAAGAGAAATAGTATCATATAAAGCATCATTTTTCAAAATAAAAACAAACGTTTGCCACTGATCAGCTCGTGGTAACGCTTCAATCACTTTATCGATAATTTCTTCTCTTGTTTTTGTTATCTCAAATCTTTCAAGTTCAATTTTTAGGTGACAAAATCTCTCTATCATTTGCCTCACTGATTCTCCTTTTAAACCATCAAAAAGATCAAATTCCTTTTTAAGTAAAGCGATTTTGTTCTTTTTTATCTATTTGCCACCCTCAGCTTTAACACGTAAAGCTTCCCAAACCGATTTGGATGACCCACTATGATTAAGCAATGCAAATATATCATTCCTAATTGCTGACTGTATCAATGCAATCATCCTTTGTTCGGCGGCAAATTCTGCTTTGTCATCTCTGGAGAATCTTTTGAACGGTAGTTCTTCACCTTTGTCATCTTTTGGCTCTTCGTATCCATACTCTAGACAGAACCAACTTTCATGTTCATACGCTTTCGCCCAGTTGATGAACCGTTCTTTCCACCAAGTGTAGTCTTCAATACTTTCGAGAGTTGGTGGCTTTGAGTGTGTTCCGTAAAAGTTATCATGCTTGATGTTCTCATTGATCGCCTTCGTAATGGTTTTTGGTGTAACATTTGCAATTTCGGACGATTCGGATGTGAACGCGTTGAAAAACGTGTTATAGAATTCCTCAGCCATGGTTTGAACTTCTGAATTACCTTGAATCACCTGAATCAATCACGTAAACAAACGATTAGATCAAAAATATCATGCAACTTGTATGTACGAAAGTTTGAACAAATTTGATAGTGATTTGTGCAGTTCTATCGAATACACCAGCTGATCGAGTGAAACAGCCGAACCAAAATAGTGCTAGCCGATCGAACGAAAATGTCCTGCTAGCCGATCAAGCGAGATGTCATGCTAGCCTGTGACACTCGAGGTTTTTCCGAACGATCACCTTGTAATATTTTGTGTATATAAATATTATTAAATGGAAACGTGACCTTTATTTGCTTAATGTGTGTTGTATGTATGTATTATATGTATATATGAGAGCCGAAACCACGACCCGAGACCATGACTCGCAACCGGGCGGTTGCGAGTGGGCCACTCGGTCTCGAGTGGGCCTTTGGGCCGTAACCGGTTTGGGTCGAAACCCCAAACCCAACCCGAAACACCCCTTGTATATATACCCCACCTTCCCCACTTTCCTTCACTTTACACAAACCACACAAACACACTTCTCCTATTTTCCTCTCAACTAGAAACCCACAACAACACCACTCTTCTCCCCTTTTCGGCTCAAGCAAGGACCTCGGACAAGGACTCGGTCAAGCTCGGATCACTCGGACACTTCATCTTCTCTCATTTTCTTCCTTTCTTTCGGCTCATCCTCCTTTTCATAACCGGTTAGTGTTATCTTTTCGGTACAAGATTTAGGCATGTTGTATGAGGTAGAAAATGCTTGGTTAGAAACATTATGCATGATTCTAGGGTGATTTGTGAAGTAAACTATATGTGAAAACCATTTATGTGTAAATGCTTGTGACATGTTTGAAATGTCTAGAAAATGGTAGTCTAAGAATATGTATGGCTAACCCAACTATGCTTCTTTGTTTCTTGCAAATGGTGATGTTTAACATAAGATTTCGGCTATATAATGTATGTTTTCTTGTTTAGCAACATGATCTTGTCAAAAATATGAAATTTTTTTGGTTCATAAATGTGTGATTTGTTATGGTGAAAACCCTAGAAAAATATGAAGATAGGATGAACTTGTTGAATATGGTTTGAAGGTTTTAAAAATGGCAAGGTTTGATCTATCTTTACTAGCATTCAGATTAGGCAAAGTGTTAGTGAAATATTATTGGTTGTTTCCTAAAATGGGCCTGAATTCTTGGTACTATTTGGACTGTCATATCTGCATCATCACGTGTATATGAAAGTGACAGATTACGACTCGCAACGACAGCATTCCGACTCGAAACCGCACCGTTGCGACTCGCAACCAAAGCATGACAAGTCGAAACCACGTGATTGCGACTCGAGACTACGTCGGTTGCGACTCGCAACCACAGCATGATGACTCGAGACCACGGTTACGACTCGCAACCACAGCGTGACAAGCCGAAACCACCTGGTTGCGACTCGAGACCAGCTGGTTGCGAGTGGGCTGTTCATTTTAGTTTTTGGGCCATTCTGTGTTGGACTATCTGTTAAATGGACTTTGTGATGTTGTGTTCTGTTTGACTGTTTACCTGTATGCAAGTTACGTGCCTATATGTGTTTTACGTGAATACCTGTACACCGAACCTGACCTATACCGGTAACCATGTTAGGACGTGGTGACCAACGTGATTGACAAGTAACCTAAACCTACCGAGCAACCCAAGGTGAGTTCACAACTTAAAAGCATGCGTCCCGGTGGTTTGGGACACGAGACTAACAACCCTATCCCCTGGTAAAAGGGGATACTATTTACATACCTTCCCTAGTTATTGGGAACAAAACTTACTTTTCTTTCCCGGGTATTGGGAAACCTTTTGGTTAATTACTGTTTATACGGATTGCAACTAACGGCACTAAACGAAACTCTATCACTCAAGTCCCTACTACAAATACCGATTAGTCGCCGGGTTAGGCGAGCGGGTTATTAGTTGATAGCGCTATTTAGGTGTTTACCAGCCTCACACCGTGCCCTGGTTTGGGACGGGCGTGAACTAATGAACTCAGAAATCCGTCAATGATGATAGAACATTGACATCGGGGCATCCTGCGGATACGCAACGGTTACCTAGTGTTCGGTATTCGAAAAACAGTTTAGTCGCTAACTTTTGGGGTAGCTCCCCAGGGCATGTATAAACGGATAAATTAACCGGTGAAACAAAGTTTTTGGTAATTAAAACTGGACAACTAGTGAACTCACTCAGCATTATTGTTGACCCCTTACTGCATGCTTTGCAGGTAACCAGTGACGGAGGAGCTTGCAGCTTGGGAACGTGTAGTGTCTGTTCACCCTTGTGTTGGGTGTTACCTTATTTTGAATCATGAACTTTGTTTTAAACTACCGTACTTATGCTTCCGCTACTTAATACTGTTTTGGAACTTAAAACTTTAAACTCTGAACTTAATATTTGCTAAGCTTATGAATAGCCAGTATTACTTTTGTTATCAACTTAAGTATTCGGTATAATTGGTGGCTGGATCCTGGTCAGTCACGCCCCCGAAGCGGGTGTTATCCGCAGGTGGATTTTGGGGGTGTGACAGATTGGTATCAGAGCCATTGGTTATAGTGAACTTGGTTTTAAAAAGGGGAAAAATCTTTTTGGAGAAAACCAGACTATAACCCGTGACTCGTAACGACACTACACTCCAAGTGCAAGGCTCGACACATTTGACCTCATAGCTCGGACCAGTGTTTACTTGTTTGCTTTATGTTTCCTGTTATGATATACGTACTAGTGTGCCTAAACTAGATAGATACACCTCTCTCTTCTATCTCATTCTCGCTACACTACGACATCACACTCATACTGTGTTTTCTGGTTATGAAGACAATGAGTGGACGTGGAAGAGGAAACATTAACATGACGCAGGCTCAGTTCACTAACCTGCTCAACACAGTGGCTGCAGCTTTCGCAGCTCACCCTATAGGTAAGCCCGTTGTTTTAGGATGTTTAGATCCTACCGCCACATCGACTTTTCGCCTCTAAACCTATACGCTTCGCTTCTCACGAACAGGTCAGCATGCACCTGCGTAACCACCAGTGTGTACTTTCAAAACTTTCATGGATTGCAAGCCTCTCCCTTTCAACGGCACTGAGGGTGCCATAGGTCTTCTGCATTGGATTGAGAAAATTGAAGCTGTCTTTGCTGTTTGCGAGTGTCCCCCTGCAAATTGGGTGAAATTTGTTACTGCTACGCTTGAAGGAAGCGCGCTTTCTTGGTGGAAGGCGCAGATTCAGATGTTTGGGTTGGAAACTGCAAATGCTACCGCATGGGAGGATTTCAAGGATATGATTAAGGATGAATACTGTCACCGGGATGACATCCACAAGCTTGAAAATGAGTACTATGAGCTCAAGATGGTTGGGTCAGAGATTGAAACTTACACCAAGCTGTCTAATGACTATGCCGCTCTTTGCCCAAACATGTCACGACCAATGTACCGAAGGATCGAACTGTATATCAAGGGTTTGGCTCCAGAAATTCGAAGCCATGTCACTTCAGCCAACCACACTACCATTCAGCCGATTGTTCGACTTGCCCACAAACTTACTGATCAGGCTGTAGAGGAGGGCAGGTTGCCCAAAAGGATCAGTGCTACGGTCGGGACTTCTAGTGACAACAAACGTAAGTGGGAAGGAAGTCAAAGCAAGGATGCTAACCCCACTCAGGCCCCAGCACAGCAAAGGAAAACGGATAACAACAAGGGCACTCAGCAACAGGGTGGCTACCGGGGAAGCTACCCTAAGTGCAACAAGTGTAACAAGCACCACAATGGGGCATGTAATAAGGGCCAGTGTCAGCGATGCCACAAGATGGGGCACGAAGCCAAGGATTGTAGAAGCCAGTTCCCAGCTAGACAGAATCAGCAACAACCCCAACAGCAACAGCAGCAGGGAAACAACCGGGCATGTTTTAAGTGTGGAGCTGAGGGGCACTTTAAGAAGGATTGTCCTGAACTGAACCAGAATCGCAACAATAATCAGGGAGCTGGGAACAACAATCAGAACAACAATGCCGGGAATGGTGCTAGAGGAAGAGCTTTCGTGATTGGAGCTGGTGAAGCAAGGAATGACCCCAATGTCGTGGCGGGTAAGTACCTACTCGATGATCGTTATGTTTCTGTGTTATTTGATTCCGGTGCCGATGCTAGTTATGTATCCCTACGTATTAGTAAGAAGCTTAAGCGTCCGCTTTCGTTACTAAGTTCTCCTCACATCGTCGAGTTAGCTAATGGTAGAAACATCGAGGCCTCACATGTTGTCAAAGGTTGCAAACTAGAGTTGTCTGGTCAGACCTTTACTATCGATCTTTTCCCCGTTACTCTTGGAAGCTTCGACGTCGTCATTGGTATGGATTGGTTATCCAAGCATCGAGCAGAGATCCTCTGTCAAGAGAAAGCAGTTCGTATTCCTCGCCGTTCTGGCAAACCCCTCATTGTACAAGGTGGCAAAGGTGGAGAAATCTCCGGCGTTATTTCTTTCTTGAAAGCCCAGAAGTGTTTACGAAAAGGGCACACCGCTATCTTAGCACTTGTTACCAACACGCAGGAAAAGGAAAAGAGGATTGAAGACTTTCCAGTAGTGCGCGACTATCCCGAGGTATTTCCTGAGGAATTACCTGGACTCCCTCCACATCGTCAGGTCGAATTCCAAATCGAGCTAGCTCCCGGAGCAGCGCCTATAGCTCGTGCGCCCTATCGACTAGCCCCCGCAGAATTGAAGGAACTCTCTACTCAACTACAGGAACTATTGGATAAAGGGTTTATCCGTCCTAGCTCATCACCCTGGGGAGCACCGGTACTCTTTGTTAAGAAGAAGGATGGCACGTTCCGAATGTGCATAGACTATCGTGAGCTGAACAAGGTCACCATCAAGAATCGTTACCCTCTCCCTCGAATCGACGACCTATTCGATCAATTGCAAGGATCAAGCTACTATTCTAAGATTGATCTGCGATCAGGCTACCATCAGTTAAGGGTCCGTAGCGAAGACATTCCCAAAACTGCATTCAGAACTCGTTATGGTCATTATGAATTCCTCGTTATGCCCTTTGGAATGACCAACGCCCCTGCAGTGTTCATGGATCTCATGAACCGGGTATGCAAACCCTACCTCGACAAATTTGTGATCGTGTTTATAGACGACATCTTGATCTACTCGAAAAGTCAGGAAGAGCATGAACAGCACCTACGCCTTATCCTCGAACTCCTTCGCAATGAGCAACTGTATGCCAAGTTCTCGAAATGCGACTTCTGGCTTCGAGAAGTCCATTTCCTTGGGCACGTGGTTAACAAGGATGGAATCCACGTCGACCCAGCTAAGATCGACTCTATAAAGAATTGGCCTACCCCTAAGACTCCGACTGAAGTTCGCCAATTCTTGGGATTGGCAGGATACTACCGCAGATTCATTCAGGGATTCTCAAAGATTGCACAACCCCTCACTACACTCACTCAGAAAGGCGTCATCTACAAGTGGAATGAAGCACAGGAATCCGCTTTTCAGAGGCTTAAGGATAACCTCTGCAGTGCTCCTATTCTCTCGTTACCTGAAGGAACGGACGACTTTGTGGTTTACTGCGATGCGTCTATTCATGGGCTCGGTTGCGTGTTGATGCAACGCGAGAAAGTTATTGCTTACGCCTCTCGACAACTTAAGACGCACGAAAGGAATTACACTACACACGACTTAGAACTGGGAGCAGTGATATTTGCGCTTAAGATATGGAGACATTACCTGTACGGTACCAAGTGCACCATTTACACCGATCACAGGAGTCTCGAGCATATTTTCAAGCAGAAGGAATTAAACATGCGACAACGCCGATGGGTTGAACTTTTGAATGATTATGAATGCGCCATCAAGTATCATCCGGGCAAGGCCAATGTCGTGGCAGACGCCCTTAGCCGAAAGGACACTATACCACGGCGCGTGCGAGCATTACAACTTACCATCCAGTCTAGTCTCCCTACCCAGATTCGAAATACTCAGGTTGAAGCTCTGAAACCGGAAAACATCAGGGCTGAGTCCCTGCGAGGATCGAGACAACAACTAGAACAGAAAGAGGACGGCGCCTACTATGTGGCAGGGCGCATTTGGGTCCCACTTTACGGAGATTTGCGAGAGCTTGTGATGGACGAAGCCCATAAGTCCCGTTATTCAGTACATCCTGGTGCAGATAAGATGTACCACGACTTGAAAACCACTTACTGGTGGCCTGGCATGAAAGCCCACATAGCAGCCTATGTTGGTAAATGTTTGACCTGCGCAAGAGTCAAGATCGAGTATCAGAAACCAGCAGGCCTACTACAGCAACCCGAAATCCCGAAATGGAAATGGGAACAAATTTCCATGGATTTTGTTACAGGGTTACCTAGATCTCAACGCGGGAATGATACTATTTGGGTGATAGTAGATCGATTGACTAAGTCTGCACACTTTTTGGCCATTAAGGAAACGGACAAGTTTTCTACCTTGGCAGAAATCTATTTAAAGGAAGTAGTCTCCAGGCACGGGGTGCCAACTTCTATTATTTCCGACCGAGACGCTCGTTTTACTTCCGAATTGTGGCAAGCTATGCACAAATCCTTTGGCTCACGTTTGGACATGAGCACCGCTTATCACCCGCAAACGGATGGGCAGTCTGAACGCACCATCCAAACCCTGGAAGACATGCTTAGAGCATGTGTGATCGATTTTGGCAAGAACTGGGAGAAGCATCTGCCGCTGGTGGAATTCTCCTACAACAACAGCTATCACACTAGTATTCAGGCGGCACCTTTTGAGGCATTGTACGGTCGTAAATGCCGATCGCCTCTCTGCTGGGCGGAAGTCGGTGATAGTCAACTCACAGGCCCAGAACTAGTAGTGGACACAACAGAAAAGATTTCACAGATCAGGCAACGTATGGCGGCAGCTCGTGACCGTCAGAAAAGCTACGCCGACAAGCGTAGGAAACCGTTAGAATTCCAGGTCGGGGACCGGGTTCTACTTAAAGTCTCACCCTGGAAGGGTGTGGTCCGTTTCGGTAAACGGGGCAAACTGAATCCACGGTATGTTGGACCATTCGAAATTACCGAGAAAATCGGTAAGGTAGCTTATAGATTGAACTTGCCTGCAGAGCTGAGTGCAGTGCACAACGTTTTTCACGTATCTAACCTGAAGAAGTGTTTGTCGGATGAAACACTTGTGATTCCTTTTAAGGAACTGACGATTGATGAGCAGCTACACTTTACTGAGGAACCGATTGAGATCACGGATCGAGAAATCAAAACCCTCAAACGTAGCCAGATACCCCTTGTACGAGTTCGTTGGAACTCGCGACGCGGCCCAGAGTTTACCTGGGAGCGGGAGGACCAGATGAAGTCCAAGTATCCCCAGTTATTCCCAAACGAAAACCCCAGCACTGAAGCTACAACCGAATTTCGGGACGAAATTCCAAACTAACGGGGGGATGATGTGACACCCCGTTAAAACACGCTAGCTTGGCAGTGGCTGCTTCAACTTTCGGGACGAAAGTTCTTAAAACTTGGGGATAATGTGACACTCGAGGTTTTTCCGAACGATCACCTTGTAATATTTTGTGTATATAAATATTATTAAATGGAAACGTGACCTTTATTTGCTTAATGTGTGTTGTATGTATGTATTATATGTATATATGAGAGCCGAAACCACGACCCGAGACCATGACTCGCAACCGGGCGGTTGCGAGTGGGCCACTCGGTCTCGAGTGGGCCTTTGGGCCGTAACCGGTTTGGGTCGAAACCCCAAACCCAACCCGAAACACCCCTTGTATATATACCCCACCTTCCCCACTTTCCTTCACTTTACACAAACCACACAAACACACTTCTCCTATTTTCCTCTCAACTAGAAACCCACAACAACACCACTCTTCTCCCCTTTTCGGCTCAAGCAAGGACCTCGGACAAGGACTCGGTCAAGCTCGGATCACTCGGACACTTCATCTTCTCTCATTTTCTTCCTTTCTTTCGGCTCATCCTCCTTTTCATAACCGGTTAGTGTTATCTTTTCGGTACAAGATTTAGGCATGTTGTATGAGGTAGAAAATGCTTGGTTAGAAACATTATGCATGATTCTAGGGTGATTTGTGAAGTAAACTATATGTGAAAACCATTTATGTGTAAATGCTTGTGACATGTTTGAAATGTCTAGAAAATGGTAGTCTAAGAATATGTATGGCTAACCCAACTATGCTTCTTTGTTTCTTGCAAATGGTGATGTTTAACATAAGATTTCGGCTATATAATGTATGTTTTCTTGTTTAGCAACATGATCTTGTCAAAAATATGAAATTTTTTTGGTTCATAAATGTGTGATTTGTTATGGTGAAAACCCTAGAAAAATATGAAGATAGGATGAACTTGTTGAATATGGTTTGAAGGTTTTAAAAATGGCAAGGTTTGATCTATCTTTACTAGCATTCAGATTAGGCAAAGTGTTAGTGAAATATTATTGGTTGTTTCCTAAAATGGGCCTGAATTCTTGGTACTATTTGGACTGTCATATCTGCATCATCACGTGTATATGAAAGTGACAGATTACGACTCGCAACGACAGCATTCCGACTCGAAACCGCACCGTTGCGACTCGCAACCAAAGCATGACAAGTCGAAACCACGTGATTGCGACTCGAGACTACGTCGGTTGCGACTCGCAACCACAGCATGATGACTCGAGACCACGGTTACGACTCGCAACCACAGCGTGACAAGCCGAAACCACCTGGTTGCGACTCGAGACCAGCTGGTTGCGAGTGGGCTGTTCATTTTAGTTTTTGGGCCATTCTGTGTTGGACTATCTGTTAAATGGACTTTGTGATGTTGTGTTCTGTTTGACTGTTTACCTGTATGCAAGTTACGTGCCTATATGTGTTTTACGTGAATACCTGTACACCGAACCTGACCTATACCGGTAACCATGTTAGGACGTGGTGACCAACGTGATTGACAAGTAACCTAAACCTACCGAGCAACCCAAGGTGAGTTCACAACTTAAAAGCATGCGTCCCGGTGGTTTGGGACACGAGACTAACAACCCTATCCCCTGGTAAAAGGGGATACTATTTACATACCTTCCCTAGTTATTGGGAACAAAACTTACTTTTCTTTCCCGGGTATTGGGAAACCTTTTGGTTAATTACTGTTTATACGGATTGCAACTAACGGCACTAAACGAAACTCTATCACTCAAGTCCCTACTACAAATACCGATTAGTCGCCGGGTTAGGCGAGCGGGTTATTAGTTGATAGCGCTATTTAGGTGTTTACCAGCCTCACACCGTGCCCTGGTTTGGGACGGGCGTGAACTAATGAACTCAGAAATCCGTCAATGATGATAGAACATTGACATCGGGGCATCCTGCGGATACGCAACGGTTACCTAGTGTTCGGTATTGGAAAAACAGTTTAGTCGCTAACTTTTGGGGTAGCTCCCCAGGGCATGTATAAACGGATAAATTAACCGGTGAAACAAAGTTTTTGGTAATTAAAACTGGACAACTAGTGAACTCACTCAGCATTATTGTTGACCCCTTACTGCATGCTTTGCAGGTAACCAGTGACGGAGGAGCTTGCAGCTTGGGAACGTGTAGTGTCTGTTCACCCTTGTGTTGGGTGTTACCTTATTTTGAATCATGAACTTTGTTTTAAACTACCGTACTTATGCTTCCGCTACTTAATACTGTTTTGGAACTTAAAACTTTAAACTCTGAACTTAATATTTGCTAAGCTTATGAATAGCCAGTATTACTTTTGTTATCAACTTAAGTATTCGGTATAATTGGTGGCTGGATCCTGGTCAGTCACGCCCCCGAAGCGGGTGTTATCCGCAGGTGGATTTTGGGGGTGTGACATAGCCGATCGAGCGAGATGTCCTGCTAGCCGATCGAGCGAGATGTCCTGCTAGCCGATCGAGTGGTCTACTCGATCAAGAAACTTACCAACCTATCGAATGAACTTTAACACAATGCTAGCCGATCGAAGTAACTAGCCGAGTGAAGACACTACACAAATAAGATTTGAATCGGTTGGCACAAACAGACAAGACTTAAAATTTTAATACTTGATTTTCATTTGACCACACATCAACACTAATCGACAACTATTATTCAACTTGACCAATCATCAACACTAGCCGACAACTATTAATCTCTCATTGGACCTTCACAACTATAGTGACAATATCAATCATGCACATTGGCTTTTGGGTCAAGCTTATCACTACTGACAATGTTTCATAGGATAACAAGTAATTATCAAATCACATGTAATATGGCCGACAAGTTAGCTATCAAATATTGAGCCATGCAACATTTAGAATTAATGTCAACTATTGATTTAAAAGTGTTTGAATTTTATTCGACCACAAATCTCGGTTAAAGATTATCTACTAGTCAGACCTGAAATGTTGACTAAAGAGATTTACAAGATGATGTGTTATAACATGATTTGCTGTTCGATCGGCTGAGTTTGACAATGCAGTGAAACGGACAA
Organism: Helianthus annuus; assembly: GCF_002127325.2. NCBI lineage: Eukaryota > Viridiplantae > Streptophyta > Magnoliopsida > Asterales > Asteraceae > Helianthus > Helianthus annuus. The sequence continues at coordinate 76,837,334 of NC_035444.2, read as the reverse complement.
GTATGCTGGCCGGTCGGCTGAATGCTAGCCGATCGAGGCAGCTTGCCGATCTAGGCAGCTACTCGATTGAAAAACCTTCCTAGCATTTAAGTTCAATACAAGCTCATTTGACCTTCTATTAAATGGGCGGCAATACATGATTGGGCCGACAATTACTTCATAACAAAACTATGATTGGCCTTTCAAATTTTCTCATGCATCTAATTTGTTGTGGCCGACAACTGTTCCTACATGCACATTTAATAGCTGATGTCAGTTCACATGCGCAATTTATTTAATTTGACCGATGACATTGATTAAAGCTGATTAACGTTTGACTAATTGCTGAATGTGTTGAGTTAAGTGATATAACAGGATGATGTGTTATTGTTGAAACAATGGTTAACACAAGGATAACCAAGAGGGTCGTTTCACTTATGGGGTTCAACCTCTTCTCTTGCTCGTATCAAAGGCCTGAGATCTGCAAAACAGTAAACACCGTTAGTCTCGTTAAGAGGGGGGAAGGGGGTTTTCCCTCTTAACCAGGCTCCGGCGTGAGAATAAGTACTGCTCTGAGATGAATAAAACAGTGTGTGTATAGAGTGAGTAAAGAGAGCCAAGATCCTGAACCTGAATGATGAAGGGTCCTATTTATAGCCGGAGGGTGAAGAAGGAGGAAGCAGCTGTGCCAGCTGTGGGTGCGCGCCAACCGTCCGACCAAGGGGAATATCCTCTTGGTCTGCTCTGTCGCGAAGGGTGTAGTGGTACACGTGGCGTCCTTGTATTCGCTTGTGCTGGATACCTCGTACTGGTTGTGTCAGCCCTGCTCCCTGGATTGCCACAGGCCTATGTGGCCTTCTGTCAATGGTGACACGTGTTGTCCTTTATGTTGGGCAAAGCATCTTTGGTGCCAGCTGTGAACCGCCTAGGTGTCTTCTGGAAGCTTCTAGAAGGTTCTGGTGACATGGATGCCTTGTGTGCACAAAAAGTGGTGTGGTCCCTGCCATGTAGGCAGGGAATTGGGACCATACCTCTTCAAGTCCCCCCAGTCCAGTGTGCCTTCTAGTTGAGTTGATCGTCTAGGAGGGATTCTGGACTTATGAGAGTTGTGATTTCTATGCATCGCGTTGAAGTTGGTGAATATAAAGTGAGCCAAGTGGACGCGTGTCGCATGGGTTTTGGCCTTTTGAAAAAATGAGCCAAATGGACGCATGCCGCATGGGTTTTGACTCTTTTGAAAAAGTGAGCCAAATGGACGCATGCTGCATGGGTTTTGGCCTTTTGAAAAAAAAAAATGAGCCAAATGGACGCATGCCGCATGGGTTTTGGCTCTTTGAAAGTAATGAGCCAAATGGACGCATGCCGCATGGGTTTTGACTCTCTTGAAAAAGTGAGCCAAATGGACGCATGCCGCATGGGTTTTGGCTCTCTTGTGCTTCCTTCTGTTGGAAGTTTGGTGGTTATGGGGAAGTGTTTGGTGTGACCGTCTGACGTCCCTGTCTTTTCGGAGGCGAACAGTTGCTTTTGCAGTGACTTTCTGTCACATCAGCAGACCCTGTCGCCCATGCTTCCCGAAAAACGTGCCGACGTCTTCTCTCTCCTGTGATGTGTCAGTCATCTATTGGGCGCTTTTTCTGTTCCCTGACGTTCCACTACCCATCGCATTAAATGCGATGGGTATAAATATGGGGCGGTTATCTCTTTCTTCCCTCACTTTCGAATTCTAAGTGTGATTTCTCTCTATCTTCTTCTCGTTTGTTCTATCTTTCATATTTTCAAATCATCTTCTTCTTGACCCTTATCATGGCTGATAAGAATCCAACTCAGAAGAAAAGGAAGCACAGAGGTAGGGCTCCTCCTGGTCCAGACCAGGCTGTGATTAACTGGAAGGAGGAGGAATTCCAGATGCTTGTGAGGGGGCATAACTTTCGTCCTGAGTGGGGGGGGCTCGATACCCTCCTTCTGGATCTACTGCATTGGATGCCCCTCCTGGTTTTATCACGTTGTACACTGCTTTTTTCCGGGAAGGTAATTTTAGGTTGCCGATTACGAAGTTCACTGCTGATGTTTTGAGGGGTTATGGGCTCCATATTTCTCAGATAAATGCGATTGGGCTCCCTCGGATTACCCATTTCGAATTTGTCTGTAGGTCGTACCGTGTTGAGCCTACGTTTGAGATGTTCAACGCTATCTACAGCGTTTCGTATTCCAGCGGGTTCTATTCTTTTCAGGCTAGGATGGGAGTTGCTCAGGTGTGTTCGGTGCCGATAAAGGGCATTCATGATTGGAAACAAAAGTTTTTTTACATTCGCCGTGGTGTGATTCCGACGGATATGTCATATAGGCAGGTGGGTCAAGGGGTCCCTAAAGTGGATGTGTTGCCAGATTATGCTGCCCAAGAATGGTATGGGAAGATAACTGCTAAGCCGACTGCGATTTCTCAACTGGATGAGATGGCTTTGGTTGGTGCAGGGATGAGTTTACTGTGGGTGCCCAAACATCCGCTGGGTCAGCCTGCGTATAGCCATAAAGGCAAATGTATTGTTCTTTCGTGTCTTACCCTTTGGTTATTTCCCTCTATGTTTACTATGTGTCCTTATTTTGTTGCCATTTTGCAGTTGGTTACAGTTTGTTAAATGCCTTGGATCCTAAATCAGCGGGTGCCATGGTTGAGGCTATCCAGGCTGATGGGAATCCAACGTGGTTGGAACAGATACGAGACCGTTTCCTGCATCCCACCGACGCTAGTTTGAGCAGATACACGAATGAAGTTCTTGGTGAGGATGACTGGGATGACTTTGTCGACTCCGGTCGAGAGGAAGTCGTTATCCTTTCTAGTGGAAGTTCTGACCGGGATGTTGAAGATCTAATATCTCATTCCGCGCGTGCAGGTACCGCGCCTGGTGGTGTTGCTGAGCCGGTACATGAATTTGTTGAGGATGATGATGATGCGGAAGCCTCTGTTGATCCGTCTTCCCAGTTGGAGACGAGAAAGAAGGCACGGACTGATAGGTCTGGAAAGAGGGAAGAGAAGAAAGAAAGCGGAGCTGCTGGATCTTCTCGTAAGCAACCTTCTACTCTTCCATATCTAGATTATGTGGTAGTGTCTGATACATTGTCTGGCCTAGGACCTGGGGAGGTGCGTCAGGGGTCAGATCCTGATGATAAGGCCACTTTGACTGAGCATATGAAGAAGAAAGCTCTTGATGATCATAAGCGTCATCTTGATGAACAAGCTGCTGCCCTTCTTGCGGCCAAGAGGGCTAAGCTTCAGAAGGATGCCCCCCCAGCCCCTTCTGAATCTGAAGTTGATTTGGGCGTGTTTAGTGGGGGTCGAGGGAACTTGTTGGAGGAGATATTTGCTGCCTCTGCTCCCCGCCCTGGTAACTGAGTTTCCGTGTATGTTTCTGGTATCTTTTCTTTGGTTCTTTTTATTTAATTGTAGTTTTATGGCAGCAACCAAGACTAGCAAGAAGCCGCGACCGGTGGATATTTCTCAGATTACTCCACCTACTTCTCCTCCTTCGAGGACTGTTGGCTTGACTCCTCCTCGAGATGGTGATGATGCCACTGTGAGGGGCGGTGAAGGGCTTTTTGAAGGTATTTTTGAGGGAGGTGGCGCTGCTGGAGGCGACGGTGCCGGAGGTGATGTTGCTGGAGTCGATAAGGGTAAAGGTGTTGAGGTGGAGATGGAGTCTAGTGAGACTACTCCGCAACAAACCATTTACACAAAACGTCCTCCTGGTGGGGGTGGGGCTACTTCTAGCACCGTGCGGGACTCGCACTTTGAACGTGTGCCTGATGATTCATGGGGCAATCCGGCTTGCGATGATATGCCTCATGTCCCTCGTTGGAGCCTTACTCAGGGTTCTCGCATGACTGACTTGCAGAATTGTCAGGAGTTTTTCTCTTTATCCCTTCCTCCTGCCGAGAGAATGTTTCAGAAAAACCGCAGCCGCTTCGCCCTTATAGATGATCATGTTACGGCTGGGGTTAACTTCTTTGCCACTTCTCAGGAGATTCTTCGCGAATGGCGATCTATGGGAGAAGAAACTATGGCGTTTGAAGAGGCTAAGAAGGCGTTTTCTGAAGAGAAAGAAAAATTTAACGCAGAGCAAAAAGGTTTGCAATGGCGGGTTACTGAGGCTGAACGGAAGCTCGAAGAGCAAAAGCAGTTGAATGAGCAAAAACAAAAGGATTGGGAATCCGCATGTGCTCGTACGAATACGGAGATGCAGTCGCAGCGTGATGCTATTGTGCGGCTGTCTGGTGAGAAGACGGCCCTTGCTGAAGAGGCTCATCAGGCGCGTCTCGCTGCGGAGAAGAAGGAGAAGGAGTATGTTGCGCGGATCGATAAGCTGGAGCTTCTTGTGCAGGAGAAGGTTTCGGAATGTGAGGCTGCTCAGCGTCTTCTTGATGAGAAGACGGCTGAATGCCGTGTGTCTGAGCTACTTGCTGAGGAAGCCTCAGCTGATAGTAGGTGGTTGCTATCCCGTGGCGTTCCATTGGTAATGTTTTTTGCTTGCTCTGTTGCTGTCTTCCTTTTTATTTTTACTTTTGTGTATTTATTTCTGCTATCTTGCTCGACCTTGTTTTTCATGCAGCTTGCTGATCGTATCTTGCATTCTCCTGAGCTTGCCCGCTACATGTTTGAGTTGGGTGGGGCAGGCTATAATAGTGGCCGCAAGAATGGGTATGCTGAAGGCAGGTGTGCCGCTGTAAACAATGAGAAGGATTACCACTTTGAGTTGTTTAAAGAGGATTGTGAGGGTGCTTATGCTGCTAAGCGCCGAGAATTTTCGATGCTTGATTTTGCTGTTGTTCGAGCCGCTGGTAAGTTGGCTCATAAAGCGAATGGGGTGGCTTTGTTGAAAAAAGCCTTAGGAGAAGAAGGCGATGATGCTGCTGGAGGTGCCGGCTCCAGCCATACTTGATAGGTTGCTTCCGGCCTGTGTGCCGTATATGGCCCTGAATGGGCTTGTAGTGGTTGTTTTTTAGACAATTTGAAATTTCTTACCTGTGGTGTTATGTATTCGACAGATATGGTGTTACTTTGATTATGGTTATGCAAATTTTGAAATCGTCATAATATGTGCATGTTTAATTACTTTGATTAGGTGTCACGAATGAATGATGGCGCTGACAGGTGATGTTGTGTTACTACAACGTTTTTATTCTGTCGTTTAAGTATGCGCGCTTGCATGTGACGTACGAAGTGATCGAGTTGCAGGTTATGGTGTGAGCTCAGCTGGGATCACAGCCTTGGGAGCATTACAATGTTTAGTTACCTTGCTATCGATTTTTTCGTGTTTATGTGGGCACGAAGTTACGTTTTTTGGCGTTTTGTAGGCTTTGGTTGTGTTTCTGACCCGGCTGTTCACTTGGTTGTGACGAGCCTTGGAGGTCTACAACGTTTCCTATAGTCGAGCCATTGATGTTTTCGTGTACGCCCGAAGTAATAAATGCAGTTGTGACAAAAAAATTGCATGAAATAAAGGTAGCCAAACACTTCTTGTATTAAGTAAATGTGTCGGCGATTCGCCCTATACGATTACATGTTTATATGTAGCATTTTCGTAGCTGTTGGGCATTCCAGGTTCGTGGAACCTCTTTGTCGTTCATGGTGCGTAGCTTGTATGCTCCCTTGCCGAGGACCTCATCAATGATGTATGGGCCTTCCCATTTGGGAGCCAGTTTCCCTGGTTTTTCTGCGTTGGACGCTTCATTGTCCCTTAAGACATAATCGCCTGGGTTGAAGGTGCAGATCCGGACTCGGGAGTTGTAATACTTTTCAAGCTTTGATTTGTATTTGGCTTCATTGATTGCAGCCATCTCCCTTCGTTCTTCTAGGAGGTCCAGGTCGATCCTCCTTTCTTCTTCGTTATTGATCAGATTCATGGAGAGCAATCTTGGAGATGGAAGCCCGATTTCTGCTGGGATCACAGCTTCGGACCCATAGACCAAGCTGAAAGATGTTTCTCCATTGCTTGTTTTGGGCATTGTTCTATGGGCCCATAATATGCTTGGTAGCTCATCGACCCACCCTCGTCTTTTTTCACCGAGCCTTGCTTTGATGCCATCGACGATGCTCTTGTTGACCGCTTCAACTTGACCATTCCCTTGCGGATGTGCGACCGACGAGAAGGTATGTTCAATGTTTAGTTCCTTGAACCATCGTTCGAGATCATCTGCTGCAAAGGTTGTACCATTGTCGGTGATGATTCGGAGTGGCAGGCCGAACCGGCATATGATTTGTTCCCAGATGAATCGTTTAACGACTGCCGATGTGGTTGACGCAAGTGCTTTTGCTTCCACCCACTTGGTGAAGTAATCGACCGCGACGATGATGAACTTGACTGCCCCTGGAGCTTCTGGGAAAGGGCCCACCATGTCTATGCCCCATTGCTGAAAGGGCCATGCGGTTGTTACTGGCACCAACTCGTTTTTTGGACGCATGGTTTTTGGTGCATGCCGTTGGCAGCCGCTGCACTTTCTTAATTCCTTCACGGCGTCGAGGTGCATTCCGGGCCAGTAGTAACCGGCGTTCATTACTTTTGCCACTACCATGCGCGGCCCGGCGTGGATGCCGCAGATGCCTTCATGTACTTCCCGGATCAGATAATTTGCGTCGTCGGCGTCAACACATCTTAGTAGCGGGCCGAGATATGACTTTCGGTACAGTATCCCGTCTGCCATCTGATAATGTTCTGATTTATACTGGATTTTCCGCGCCTCAGCTTTATTTTCTGGAAGTATCCCGGACTGTAAGTACATGATTATGGGTGTCATCCAGGACGTGGTTCCTGTTTGGATGACGCTGACTTCTCTGAGTGGAACAGACGGGTTGCTTAAAACTTCTATGCGTACGTCTTTGGCTAGGTGCTGGAAACTTGTCGACGCAAGCTTGCTTAAGGCGTCTGCCGGCTTGTTTTCACTGCGGTTTATGTGGTGCACCTTGTAAGAATAGAAGGTTTGCAACAACGTCTTTGCTTGGTTGAGATAGAGTGCCATTATGTCGCCCTTGGCTTCGTATTGACCATTGATTTGGCCTGCTACTAACATGGAGTCCACATGTGCCTCAATGTGTCGGACTCCCATTTTGATTGCTAAACGCAAGCCGGCCAGAAAGGCTTCGTACTCTGCTTCGTTATTTGTGCTCTTGAAGTCTAGGCGTATGGCGTAAGTGAACTCGTGTTTGTCAGGGCTTACTAGCCGTAGCCCCGCGCCTGCCCCATCTTCGTTGGATGCACCGTCTGTATACAGCAGCCATGGTTCTTCGGTTTGTTTTTTCTCAGCCTTCTCCATCGCCTTACACTCTCTGTCTTTGTCATCCGGGACTTCCGTCATGAAGTCTGCCAAAACTTGGCCCTTGATCGACGGTCGTGGTCTGAAGACTACGTTGTGTCCCCCTAGCTCTATTGCCCATTTGGCCAACCTTCCTGATACTTCTGGCCTTGCTAGGATATTCCCAATATTGTAATTTGTTAACACGTGGATGACGTGATTGGCGAAATATCGGCGCAGCCTTCTTGACGCGTGAATCAGTGCAAGGACAAGCTTTTCCATGATTGCGTATCTGGTTTCTGGGTCGGTTAAGGTTCTGGACACATAATACACAGGTGTTTGGACACCTTGTCGATCAACCAGCAATACGGCTCCGACGGCCCTGTCAGAAGTTGAGAGGTACAAGACCAAAGGCTCTCCTTTGTTTGGTGCGGTTAAAGTTGGCAGCTTGATGAGACAGTCTTTCATCTCTCGGAACGCATTTTCTGCTTCCGGAGTCCATTGGAATTGGTTTTTCTTCATGCAGTTGCGCAAGGTCTTGATGAATGGGAAGGATTTTGCTGCGTGGTTAGCTAGGAACCGATTGAGTGCTGCCAATCGTCCTGCGAGCTTTTGCATGTCTTTGACGTTTGCTGGTGAAGGCATCCTTTCTATGGCCTGGACCTTTTCTGGGTTCACCTTAAAACCGTCTTTAGTGACTATGAAGCCCAAAAACTTTCCTTCCTCCATTCCGAATGAGCACTTTGCTGGATTCAGTTTGATGTTCACGCTGCGCAGCGTGTTGAAGGTTTTCTGAATATTTGCCAGCATCGCGCTCTCCTCCTTGCTCATGATTACCAGATCATCCATGTATACCTCTATGTATTTACCGATGGCGTCACTGAATGTTTCGTTCATCAACCATTGATACGTAGCACCTGCATTCTTTAAGCCGAACGACATCTTGGTGTAGCAGTATAGCCCCGTTGGCGTGCGGAATGCGGTTTTAGTCTCGTCTTGAACAGCCATCTGGACCTGGTGGTATCCTTTGTAGCAATCCAGAAAACATTTCCACCGAAACGTTGCCAAAGAATCTATTTTCTCGTCTATGTCTGGCAAAGCATAGCAGTCACGGGGACATGCTTTGTTCAGATCCTTGTAGTCGACACACATTCTCCAACTACCATTTGGTTTCTTTACCATTACTGGGCTTGCTACCCACGTTTGGTACCGGACTTCCCTGATGATTCCTGCGTTTAGCAGTTCTAACACTTGTTCTTTCATTGCATCGTGTTTGATGTCTCCCAGATGTCGTTTAGTATGCACTACTGGCTTTGCATCCTCTGAGACATTTAGCCGGTGTTCCGCTATATGCCGTGGAACACCAACCATATCAGCCGGTGTCCAGGCGAACACGTCCATGTTGTCATGCAGTAATTTCTTTAGCGCCGCACGCGTTAGATCAGACATTGCGGGTCCCAGAGTGACTGTTTGTTCTGGGTATGCGCTATTCAATACCCATTTTTCTGCCTCTTTGCGCGGTGCGGGCTTGCTTGTTTTTGCCGGCCTGATTTCATCTGTTGCTAGCACTTCCTTGCTTGCGTATATCAACGCAATGCCTGTTTCGGTTGGAAAGCCTATGGCAGAATGTGGTGCGGAACAGATCATGCTGAAATCTCCTTGGGATTCTCGTCCTAAGAGGATGTCATGTCTTGAATGTGCCGGTAGCACCATGAATGTGACTTCTTCGGTTCTTGAATTTCTCCCATCAGAAAGCAATACTGGGAAAGATATTTGTCCTAGGGGAAAGACGGCCTCGTTGCAGAAACCAGTTAGTGGGTAATCGACTGGTTCTAGGCGCGCCTTATCCTCTTGGTCGAATTGATTGAAGCACTGTTCATATATGATGTCTGCGGTGCTCCCGGGATCAATAAAGATGTAATCTGTTTGGTAGTGGCCGATCACCCCTGGAATGACTATTGGTCGCTTTTCTCTTGGTCCTCCCCTGACAACTGGGAACACTACTTGCTTCTCGCGCCATGAATCGTCCTGGGCGCGCTTGTTGAAGTTTTTTCTTGGTCGTCGTGGACCTCCTTGCACCATATGAGTTTCGAGCTTTCTGAGCTTCTTGTTGTCTGGACCTTCATCTCTTCGTTGTATCTGGCGGTAATCGCGCTTTCCTCCTTTGACTAAGTGACCGAGCTTTCCATCTCTTAGAGCTCTTTCGATTTCTTGCTTTAAGCTAAAGCAATCATCGGTCAAGTGGCCCGTATCTTTGTGGAATTCACAGAAGAGATTTGGGTCCTGACCCCTTTTGTTGCGCATCTGCAGGGGTGGTTTGAACTGATGGTTCTCTGTGGCTAAGACTTCAGAAGGTGTTTTGGTTAGTGGAGTCCACTGCTTTTCTCTATTTTCGCGCTTTACTTCTTTTCGATGGGCTATCTGATTGATCGTATGGCGTGCGTCGTCCCGTGGGGGGCTTCTTTCTCTGTTCCCAGAAGCCCTCCAGGGTTGATTTCTGCCCCTTCTGTTGTTTCGATCGTTATGGTTGTGTGCGCGCTGACGGTGATCGTCACCGGTCAGTTGCCTATCTGTCTGCGCAATGGTCTTGGCCGCTTCAATGAAGGTTTCCCAGTCTTTGGGTCCTCCATCTCGCCCTTTGATTCTTTTAACCAGATCGTCGCATTTGACCGCTCGCATGAAGTGTGCACGCATCATTTTCTCTGGTATGTCTCCGATCTCTAGACATTCTTTGTTATACCTTGTAATGAAATCTTCTACACTTTCATAGTCTTTTCTCCATATGTTCAGACAATCACCTGGATCTCTGGCTTGTCTTCGTTGCTGAGAGAAGTGTGCCAGGAACTTCTCTCGGAAGTCGACCCATGATTTGATTTTGCCAGCCGGTAAGTTGTCGAACCAAATGCGCGCCGCGCCAACGAATGTCTGGGCAAACAGGTGGCACCATGTTGGTAAGTTCCATTCGCCTGTTGCTCCTGCACCTTTAAACACCTGGAGGTGATCGTCTGGGTCCGTCAACCCATTGTATTTACCCACGTTGTGTGGTAACTTCGTTTTGTCGATGGTCGCGCACGCGATTTCTGGAATGAATTTTGAATTTTCAGCCATGTCCTCAGGACGATAGCTCAAGGTGTAATCATGCTCTGCTTTGGGGTTGTACCCCGCGCGCTTGGTTGGTTTGTATGCCTCGTGTTCTGGAGGAAGTCTGCTGAACACTGTGGATTCTGCCTTGTAAGTTGGGCCGTCTTCCTCCTCTTCCCATTCTGTATTCATGTTGCGTGCGCCCAAACGGGTTTGGATCGGCCTTCGTTGTAGATTGGAAGTTTGGACGAAGTTGCTCTCTGTTTCAGCATAAGTATCGCGCGTGTCTTGTATGCTGGGTCTTCTGACCTGTTGCACTGGTTCTCTTTCTGGTCGTAAGTTCCACGCGTTTGTCTGCTGAGCCGTGTGTGTACTCAGAGACCTTGGTTGTGGAGTTACGAATGCTGATTGGTTAGCCTGTGCTTGGAGCAAGGCTTGTTGTGCGCTGAGCTGCGTATAAACGAGGTTTATAGACGCCATCTGTTCGGCATACCAGGAAGCCAGAGTTTTTCCTTCGGGTAGCCCTAAGAGTGCAGAATAGTTGAGTTGTGCTTGTTCCGATGGCACAGAAGGGCCTGGTCCATGGCTTACAGTCTGCATCGGCGGTGGTGTTTGGTGTAATATCCCCGTTGGAGGTTGGAGAGCAGCCCCGTTTGTGGTTTGAGTAATGATTCTTGCTGGTGTTTGGAAAATGGGTCCAGTTATGGTTTGGCTAGCAGCCCTGGACGCACTTCCAAAAATGGATGGAAACTCGTTGTTCAGCTGACCTTCTTGGATGGTCTCGTTCCTTTGACCTCGTTGGACGTGTGCCGTGTCCGAAACGAGTTCGAAGGAAGAGATTTCTCCGTCAGCGGGGTGTGAATGATTCTGGTCTGCCATTTTCACGAGTGTTTTCTAGAAGAGAAAAAGAGGTGAGAGTGGTCTTGCAAAAAAGCGGATGGCGCCAATGTTGAAACAATGGTTAACACAAGGATAACCAAGAGGGTCGTTTCACTTATGGGGTTCAACCTCTTCTCTTGCTCGTATCAAAGGCCTGAGATCTGCAAAACAGTAAACACCGATAGTCTCGTTAAGAGGGGGGAAGGGGGTTTTCCCTCTTAACCAGGCTCCGGCGTGAGAATAAGTACTGCTCTGAGATGAATAAAACAGTGTGTGTATAGAGTGAGTAAAGAGAGCCAAGATCCTGAACCTGAATGATGAAGGGTCCTATTTATAGCCGGAGGGTGAAGAAGGAGGAAGCAGCTGTGCCAGCTGTGGGTGCGCGCCAGCCGTCCGACCAAGGGGAATATCCTCTTGGTCTGCTCTGTCGCGAAGGGTGTAGTGGTACACGTGGCGTCCTTATATTCGCTTGTGCTGGATACCTCGTACTGGTTGTGTCAGCCTTGCTCCCTGGATTGCCGCAGGCCTATGTGGCCTTCTGTCAATGGTGACACGTGTTGTCCTTTATGTTGGGCAAAGCATCTTTGGTGCCAGCTGTGAACCGCCTAGGTGTCTTCTGGAAGCTTCTAGAAGGTTCTGGTGACATGGATGCCTTGTGTGCACAAAAAGTGGTGTGGTCCCTGCCATGTAGGCAGGGAATTGGGACCATACCTCTTCAGTTATATAGTTATTTGATGTCCGATCGGTTATAGCTGAAAAGTTAACTGATGCACTGAAACGGACAGGTTGTCCGATTGGTTGGGAGGACAGCTGCTGTTCGATCGAATGAATGATACGTTGACACTGCTGGCCGATCGAGGCAGCTACCCGATCGAGGCAGCTAGCCGATCGAGGCAGATGTTCGTATGATAAAACTTCCTAGCCGATCGGCTGGGAATATGTTTGCAGTTCGATCGGCTGAGTCCTAGCCGATCGAGTGAGAAATGCTGGCCGATCGGACGGCACGTAACAGCAAAGTGACGAACGGTTTCAGCACTGACGAACACAAAATCGCTGATTTCTCCCAAACGACTTGGAAATTTGACCTGAAAATTTATAGGATTATAGATCAACTGATTACGCACAGCATATCAAAAAATCACCAATTTTTAACCGTGAAAAGTCGTTTAATTTTGCGATTTCAGATAAAAACGTGAAAAAGATGATGAGTGAAGAAATTTTGACAAATCTGAGTGAAATCGACTCTGAATCTGAAGAATTTCTGTGTGAATTCGTGCGTTTGATCCATGCAATCGAGCTCCTGCTCTGATACCACTTGTTAGGACCGGTTTGACTCCAAAACGATTGCGTATGGCACGTTCGACGTGCGGAATCCGTGAACGTGAATGACCGAAACACACGAGACGTACTCAATCTGTGATTCTATAGAAATGTATGAAAATGTACAAGCAACACGAATCACCTTTTGCCTTTCTCTCTCTACTTTCTCTCTCTAGCTTCTCTCTCTAACCTCTAACCTTCAAAGCTCCAAATGGCAAAAGTCCTAAATGAGAACCCTTATGGTTCTATTTATAGGCCAAGGGGCTTAATGAGGAAACTCATTAATTACAGAAATGCCACCTTGCCATTCTAACTAATATTACAATGTAAACACTTAAATTCTTTGGTTTCTGCTACGAACGGAATTGATGGAGGCGATAGACATTACTGCACTAACATATTTTTGAATATATTTATCCATTGTTGACACTTTGGACCCTTATATTCGCATAGTTTCCCCGCTTGTCAACTTTAGTCCCTCTAAAGTATCCTTTCTCACGTTCAGAGCTTATGACACATGTCAATACCTTATTGGACATGAATTTTCGAGGTGTTACACACTACCACCATCACAACCCACATCCACCACCATCATCCAACATCCATCATAGAGTGTATGAGTAGTCTTGGGATCGAAGATTGATCGTAAGAGTTCTTGACAATCAAAGGCCATGTTTGCCTAAGTCTCTTACATCACTTGGTGAAGACAAGTGTCTAGTGTAATACTTTTTATTTTTAATATTTTCGCACTTTTTATTTGGTTATGTATTAATGACTTTAATAACTAGTTTCTTATGTTGAAGGTGAATCTTCCTTATCATTTGTCCGTGGTGTCTTGGCGTTATTTTACTGTCTATATAAAATAAAAGATTTTCACCATTCATATCTCCATGGTCTATATGGAGATATGTTGGCTACCTGGTCGGGGTTAAGGGAATCGTTTGGTAAGAGTCTTGGCTTGTTCAGTGTATAGATCCTGCAAGGACCTGGGTTAACTTTAGTAGGATCTCCTTCAATACCCACTTGTATTGGATGGCGGGGGTCCGAACTCCTAGATCCCCTCATATGTAAGCTACTATTAAAACATTAACCCGGCTACTTAGGACTGTATCCCTACTGACTCAGACTACTTAGCCGAGGGTAACGTCACCTTCAAAAGCGGGGCCTACCACATTATGCATTAATAACTTAATTAATTATCTTTCAATAATCCAACCCTTTAGGATTGTATCCTTGCTGACTCAAACTACTGGGTTGAGGGTAACGTCACCTTCAAAAGAGGGGCCTACTAAAATAACTAAGATAATCTCTTAAAAAGTGCAAAAGTGCGGAAATAATCAAAGGTTACACTAAACACGAGTCGGATCCAAGTGATTCATCTTGTCTATCTGTTTTTATTTTTAATTTTATTTTTCAGCATTTTTAGTTTTTATTTTCTAGTTTAAACATCTTTTTCTAAATTTTTGATTTGATTAGACGTTGAGGATAAACCGGTATTAAAAGCTCCTGTGTCCTTGGACGACTTCGGTATCATGCCAACACTATACTACGCTCACGATGGTTGCACTTGCCCATATGTGTGTTTAGTGTTAGTAAAATATCGTGATTTATAAATTTAAAACTTGACTAACGTGCAAAAAGGGCTAAAAATATACATAAAAACCTATGACACCACACACGCATCAAGTTTTTGGCGCCGTTGCCGGGGACACCAGGATTTTAAGAAAGTTAGGAATCAACGACCTAATCGTTTTTTCTTATTTTTCTATTTTTTAGGATTTTTTTTCTTAGATTTTCAGCTTCTGCAGAACTCAGCACGGGTCGTGCCCGCTGAACACGCCCCGTGCCTAATCTTTGGTACTGGCAATCTTGTTTTAAGTCAGACAGTAGCTGAACACGGGGCCGTGCCCATTCAACACGCCCCGTGCCCAAGTTTCAGTTAGTGAAACCAGAACCATAAGATCCCGACGGTTGGTAATTTCTGACACAAACATGAGTGATACTGATATTTTTTACTTTCGGCACTCTTATTGTGCGTGGTGTCAAAAATGTGGTGCCCCCCTCGAATGCTCTCAATCGAATCTTATAGGAGAAATGCTTCTTGATGAACTATTTCAACTACACGATCTAATTCTTAATTGGTTAAAAGAACTTAAGATGGATATCATTAATCCATCTCAAGAAGATACCCAAGAAGAATTATTGGGATCGCATTCGAATAAAAAAAAATTCGTTGTTCCCAATATTACCTCTAACTCTAGCGAAGACTTGAGAGATAGTCGTCCCTGTGTCGATTGTGCCGTGAAGGACTCCCCATCGACTTCATTCGGTGCATACATAGACATGAGCGATTCGGCATACACCTTCTTTAACGAGAGCCCGGGAAAAGGGTTGGACTTGTCCACCTACATTTAGCATAGGAATCACCCTCACCGACAACCTCTTGCGTTCTCGTCTTAATTTAGAGCAACTAAGGTATCTCAGGCACTTTGGGGTTGTTCCATCCAGTAAGGAACCGCCCGATCCGGATGAATTCCTTAGAAATAGACAAAACTTCATAAACAGCCTCTAGACACGGGGCTGTGTCCAGGTCAGTACGCCCCCGTGTCCACCAAAAGATTCCTTTCTGACTTTTTGTCAAAATACGGACAAAATGTGTCAGGATCCTGCCTGCACATGGGGCCGTGTCCAGCCGACACGGGTCCGTGTGCAGCGTGCTGTCGTTTTCTATAAAGGCAACAAGATTCCTGCTCATTTGGAACACTCCAAAGACAAAGATTTGCTGGGATCTTCACACATACCATCCTAGGTATATTCTAAAGAAGGTTCTGAACAACCATCTTGTCTTTTCCACTTTTATCCATTACCTTCTCCTTCAATTTTTCCTTAATACCTCCATTAGAGCTTGAAATCACCATGATTCCAAGCTTTAAGGTAATGCTTGGTAGATTTTTACTCAAGGAATCTTGTTAAAGATATGTTCTACAACAGTGTTTTAAGTTATTTCTGCTTAAAAATGCTTTAAAAACCCTAAAAATAATTTAAAACTCCAAGATTCCTTGTCTCAAAAATCTGCAGACATCTGAACACGGGGCCGTGCTTAATGAACACGGGCCAGGACTAGCGGAACTTCTTCATCGCACTCCCGGAACAACCGACAAGGGAGGAGGTCATCAACGGTTGAAGATTCTCTTGTGAACTACGTTTACGCCTTAAGAGAGGCCATTGATGAGATGAAAGGGGTGGAATAAGCATTGGTCGACCGTATTAATCATTTGACGGTGGGACTAGAGGGATGTCTTCGAGAGGTCAACCTTTTGCACCGAAGGTTGAACATTCTCGCCTCACCTCCTTTGGTACCAATTATCACCCAAAGGGCATGGAATGTGGTACCGGAAGTCAAGATACCGACCGAATGGTACACCATACACCCGGAACCCCCTCGAGACATACTACAAGGGGTTCCGGTTGGTGTCACTCCCCCTCCACAAGATGTTGAGGAACATGAGCCCGCCTTCTTTCTCCTAAGAGAGATAGAAGAATGGCTTTAACAACATCTAGGGAATACCCCTCGGTCTGGGGTTCTACGAAGCTTTTAGATACCAGGAAGCTATTTCCGGAATTTTGATCCCTATTGTAGAAGTAGATCTCATTAGGATGATTTTATGTATCACTTGACCTATCTATCTTAGGACTTTTAAATTTTATTTTTCTGTGTTTTTAGGACCTATGTAATGTGTTAGTTTTAGTGAATGATGGTTTTAATTAATTTGGTGTTTGGATAATGTTGTAATGGTTAAACACCCGGGATGGTGAAGGATACCAAGGGAAACTTGAACCAGCACCCCATGCACAAAAACAGGGCCACTCGACAATTTTTCTTCATTACAGCAAGTTCAGCACGGGGCCGTGCTCATCCAACACGCCCCGTGCTCAACCATCTGCAGAAAAATGCCCAGTTCAGGTAACTGGACACAGGGTGTGCTCGCTGAACACGCCCCCGTGCCCAGGCTTCTGTTTCTTTTTACTAGTTTCTGTTACTGGCGATCTGAACACGGGGCCGTGCCTGGACACCACGGGGCCGTGTCTAGACGCCCAGTAACATAAATTTTTGCTTTTTCACAACTTTTTACACATTCAATCAACCTAAAAACTTATTTTTGGGACACATTGAGGACAATGTGTAATTTAAGTGTGGGGGGTGGGGGATGCTAAAACCTTGAATTTTGCAAGTCCTAATTACAAGCCTTACATAAAACTCTATTGGAACCGCTAATCATCCCAAATTTTTTTCAAAAATTTTTCATTTTTTTACTTGTCTAGGTTTAATTCGGGAATTTCAAGTTCTAAAAAAGTTATATTTTTACAAATTTACAACCGATAGCGTCGTGATAAAAAGAACCAACATAAGAAAATTATGAAACGGCATGACAAGTCTAGTTAAAATTTGATTATATATATTTGATCACATAAAAACCCATTCCCACAAACAGTGAGTTTTGAGCCTTTATTGAGCATACAAATACACATCTATAAACTGATTGCTCATTTTTCGTTTCTTGTGTGAATAGCCACTAGGTTCTTACGACTCTAGAACTTGCCACGACAATTCATTCTCGGTCCTTACCAACTTAAACCCGAGTAAGTAAATGATGGAGGCATTAGGACTAACCCTTTTTATTTCTACACCATTATTTTTTTTACCACCTACCCAAAATCCCCCTAGTTAACACCCATAATAATTTTTATCATTTACATAACATTAAAGTAAGCATTTTATATGAAAAATGCCACTTAACAAAAACTTTTACATCATAAGTATTTAAACATGTTTACAACATCCAAAACATCGCTAAAAGTGTTTACATAATCCACTTTTATTAAAACAAAACAAGATCGAATGCGGAAGCTTCATTGAGAGGTGTGTTCAGTTCTTGCTTGTGGCCTGATCCTCATGCGGAAGCATATAACATTCACCTAGAATCAAAACCAACAAAAAAAGTTAGTTTTGATAGTTTATTTACAAGTTAACACAAGTCCCATGAGCCAAACAATTAAAATAACAAGGATTTACAGGTTTTACACCCGTCGCCTGCCGTAGTCGAAACTATTCTCAAAATCGTGTTCGATTAACTATGATATGCAAAATTCGGCAAAAGTGACTGGGCTCTACCGTAACTTACGGTAGCCACCGTAAGTTACGGTAGCCACTGGGCAAAACTGGTCTATCGTAAGGCAGTAGAAAACTGCCGTAACAATTTATTCGCTACCGTAAGTTACGGTGGCTACCGTAACTTATGGTAGCTTTCAAACTTAACATCTGAATTCTCAAATTAATAGGCTTCGAGCCCTTGGCTTTAAAATTCATTTTTAAAGACTTTTGACATGTTCAAGTTTTTTAAACCACAAACTTGTTTCTAATTAACCATTAACCATACATCAACATGTTTATCTCAAAATCTTTAATACGGGTTTGTAACTTTTATGAATTACACGGCTAGTACCCAATCTATGCGCATAATTCTTTTGACCTACTTCGAAGATTTAAACCTTTTAAGTTTAAATCTTTCCCCTTGGTTATGCACAATCTACTGTATACTTATCTATAACTCACAATATGCGTACCTGGTTCGGATCAACATATTGACCCATTTTAATACCTTGTCTCAATAATCGCTAATTCATAGCATCGCTAATTCATAAGCCGACTTATTAGTCGAGTTACTTTTTACCGCTCGCTTGGTTATAATGTGATTCTACTTCACATGGCATTTCTTGACCGTGATCGTGTCACATCATGTTTAATTTATATCAACCTTTCATTTTCGAAAATATCACTTTTCGAATATATCGTCTTGCGCCTATCAGTGTCAAGACTTGTATCTTTCATGCTTACTATTTAAATTCCTATCAGAATTTATATTTGTAAAAACGTTATTTCTTACTAAAATCGAAGTTTTAGTTTGGGATCTTCTCTTAACTTTTGTCAATTATCCATACCAGGATATTGACAGTCCATAATTTATTCTTTTACAGTCTTAGTTTTATGCAGGGATTCTCAACTGATTCCCTCGCTTTATCTAATTAACCCGTAGGTTTTATCACTTAGCCTCATGGGCTATTTTGATTAGACTTTCACCTCTTTAAGGCGAAGTCCTTATAATTTCTTTCTAATCATGACCCGTGGGTCGTTTTATCCTCATAGACCTTTCCATTGTTTATAACCCCAAAGGTTATATTGATCCCGTAGATCATTCCTTACTCATGTCATTCTTAAAATACATGTCTGGTGTCAAGGAACCCTGTTTTTGTTTGAAGAATCATTGTTTTCTTTCAGACAATTTTCCGACTTTATGACTTCTCACGTCATTTATGCGTCAGTTCTTCTTTTGCTTTTTGTTATTTGGTTTGCAT
The DNA here is from genome assembly GCF_002127325.2 of Helianthus annuus. Classification (NCBI taxonomy): domain Eukaryota; kingdom Viridiplantae; phylum Streptophyta; class Magnoliopsida; order Asterales; family Asteraceae; genus Helianthus; species Helianthus annuus. Next base: position 76,818,377 of record NC_035444.2, on the reverse strand, counting down.
ATATTCTTATTTGGTTATGTCCCACTACCGGGCTCATTACTCTTTTGCATTTGACATTACCATTATCCCGCTTGCGTTTACTCATGCCGTCCGGCATGATATTATATTCGACCCGTTCAACTTTATAATAGTTGAACATAATTATTCAAAATTTCTATTTACATTATCTTGTCGTCTTTTAGTTATGACTCGAAACCCGAGTCTTTTAACTTTTCATCCGAGCTCTCGTTTCTCGGTTTACGCATGTATTTAATTCTTACCCATCAACCGGGTGTTTTACTGAAGTCGTTATTATTGCAACCCTCCCGTTATGCATTAAGACCTCGCTTCATTTTTATATTCCGACTTTGTCCTTAAGTTTGACGTTTTACAAAAACGACCCGTTAAGGGACATATTTGCGTTTTCCGGGTTCGAGTGTAAGTACACTCCCTCCCATTACATGTCTAAATCATTTTACATGTTTGCGTTTTCTGGGTTCGAGTGTAAGTACACTCCCTCCCAATACATGTCTAAGTCATTTTACATGTTTGCGTTTTCCGGGTTCGAGTGTAAGTACACTCCCTCCCAATACATGTCTAAGTCATTTTACATGTTCGCGTTTTCCGGGTTCGAGTGTAAGTACACTCCCTCCCAATACATGTCTAAGTCATTTTACATGTTTGCGTTTTCCGGGTTCGAGTGTAAGTACACTCCCTCCCAATACATGTCTAAGTCATTTTACATGTTTGCGTTTTCCGGGTTCGAGTGTCAGTACACTCCCTCCCAATACATATCTTAATCAATTTACATGTTTCTTGGTCCCTTCCCTCGGGCTGATTATCCTAATATAATACGCCTTCGTCACTCGGCTGTGCGTTTACATTATTATCAAATATTTTGCTTATCTGATTCATTTGGGTACTTTTTAATTTGTCCCGCTTACCCCGTCCTTACTACATCGGATGTAAGTATGTCCATCATAAAAGTTCATGGTATCATGTGTTCACTACCTACTTGGCCAGAGTAGGCGATCAACACATGACATACATGATCTTTTATAACTTTCACATCACACCCCATGTAAGTAACTCCTCTAATTAGTTTCCTTGGAAATAATATTCTGGATAGGTATTCTATTCAGGTTTTTCCAAGTTATTAATTTACATATGCAACGGTCAACCTCTATGTATTTGTTGCATATTACTATTGGCGTAATTATTTAAAATGCGCACCTGCAAATGCTTGCCCCAACGGGCTTCTCTTGCCATTAGCCTTGTTCGCATCGCCACGCGATTTAGGTCCTTGCTGAGTATGCTCTTCTTGTCATACCTCGGACCGTTCCATCATCATATCCGCAATTCATTCAACTCTCGTCATCTTCAGACGCGAGTGTCCTTCAGTTAAAACATTCACAAAAGTTAGTAATGTCAACTTCAATAATTGCCCGTATTATAATACAAGGCTTTTCTACTATACGCGTCAACGCGCGTAATTTCGTCAACTACATTTATCGCTTAATTGAGGTAACGTGTATCACACGATAGCCCCATGTGTTGTTTACAACACTTTAGCATGCTAAACTATTAGCATAGATATACTTACCGGATTTGCGATCAAGCCTCGAACCGAACACACTTTACTCTTTAACCGTGAGCTCTGATTACCAACTTGTAACACCCATAATAATTTTTATCATTTACATAACATTAAAGTAAGCATTTTATATGAAAAATGCCACTTAACAAAAACTTTTACATCATAAGTATTTAAACATGTTTACAACATCCAAAACATCGCTAAAAGTGTTTACATAATCCACTTTTATTAAAACAAAACAAGATCGAACGCGGAAGCTTCATTGAGAGGTGTGTTCGGTTCTTGCTTGTGGCTTGATCCTCATGCGGAAGCATATAACATTCACCTAGAATCAAAACCAACAAAAAAAGTTAGTTTTGATAGTTTATTTACAAGTTAACACAAGTCCCATGAGCCAAACAATTAAAATAACAAGGATTTACAGGTTTTACACCCGTCGCGTGCCGTAATCGAAACTATTCTCAAAATCGTGTTCGATTAACTATGATATGCAAAATTCGGCAAAAGTGATTGGGCTCTACCGTAACTTACGGTAGCCACCGTAAGTTACGGTAGCCACTGGGCAAAACTGGTCTACCGTAAGGCAGTAGAAAACTGCCGTAACAATTTATTCGCTACCGTAAGTTACGGTGGCTACCGTAACTTATGGTAGCTTTCAAACTTAACATCTGAATTCTCAAATTAATAGGCTTCGAGCCCTTGGCTTTAAAATTCATTTTTAAAGACTTTTGACCTGTTCAAGTTTTTAAACCACAAACTTGTTTCTAATTAACCATTAAGCATACATCAACATGTTTATCTCAAAATCTTTAATACGGGTTTGTAACTTTTATGAATTACACGGCTAGTACCCAACCTATGCGCATAATTCTTTTGACCTACTTCGAAGATTTAAACCTTTTAAGTTTAAATCTTTCCCCTTAGTTATGCACAATCTACTGTATACTTATCTATAACTCACAATATGCGTACCTGGTTCGGATCAACATATTGACCCATTTTAATACCTTGTCTCAATAATCGCTAATTCATAGCATCGCTAATTCATAAGCCGATTTATCCTGTGTGCGTAAAACTCCACAAACACTTATTAATCGTTAATTGTTAAATGGTATCAACATTACCATTTGACCTGTTTGGTCTAAACGACCAAACATTTTGCGCTTATATTTGACTAGATCACCATTTTACCCTTTTTATTCGTTTAAACCTACTTAGAAAGTAGCCAAACAAAAACTCATTTTTATTTATGTCATCCCATGACCAAATTACCATTTCACCCATTTTTACCATTAAACATGGTTTTTCGTCTTTTGATACGTTCCGACCCGTATCTTTTGGTGTCAAAATCATATTTTGAATATAACCTTGCCGTATTTATAATCTATAAATAAATACATATCTTACGATAAAGGTGTAAGCTTACTTACCTTGCATCCTTGCGAGCCTCATACTTGAACTTGTATCTATTTGACCCGTTCATTTCCAAGCTCCTACCTAGCTTGTCAGAGTCAAACTACCATATCATATCCACAAGATGATTAGATTAGTCAACCATTAACATGACCATTACACCTTATGGATTCACACACTTATTCATCAAAGTATGCTATTTATTCAACAACTATTTTTTTTTTCATAATTCTTTCCATTCACTAACCGTTTGACCCGTTAGTCAAGTTACTTATACAAACTAGTTAGTAAGTGATTTTGAACACTTTAAGCATGTCATATAAAGTGTTATTTGTTCCTAACAATAAATACTTCATGACTAAACAAGTATACGCAATCATATGTCTTTTCCGGATTAATAATAACATTATTAATGTGCAGTGATTTTCTATTCAGCTGCTGTAATCGACCATTATGACCCACTTAAAGTCCGAACTAGATTAACATGTTCAAAAATGGATCGTAGAAAACTTCAATACCTTCGCAAGCATATAAGGTACACCTTCTAACGAATTTTCTATGATTTTATATGATTTTTATAAAATCAGCACAACAACTATATTTTCATTTTTCAATCAGCTTTTAAGTTTTCTGAACAGCAGTTTTAATCACATTTTTGACCTCTTTAACAACCACATTTGTTCCTTATGATTGAAAACAGTAAAAATTTACTTCATAAGCTTTCCGAAAAGGTATAGAACACCCAAATCGGATAAACGGTTGATTTTATATGATTTTTTAAGATTAGTCAAAATCCATATAAATAGCTACGGAAATCATGTTTAGGTTCCTTTCAAATTCGACCCAAACCATCAAATGCAACCCGTTTCCATGGCTATAACCCTTATTAAACTCTTGGTAATGGTTAGAAACCTATAACACAGTGATTGTAGGCTAAGAGATATCAAAAACATCATCTATTTCAGCACTTTAGTTTTCATTTAGGCATTTTTAACAAACACCTAGTGTGCATAATTTTACATACTTGCTAACTAATTCATAACTAGTTATTTTTTTACCAAAGTTAACATCAATTTGGTAATTTCACATCAATTTTAACATCAACAAACCTGAAATTGCTTTAGAGAATTCAAATTACACTAGTACAAGTATCATATTCCTAGTGTCTTCATACTTCTACATCACCCACTTAACACCTTCAATGGTGATTATCAATTTCATAGTTTTTCATCATTAATTCATCAAATCCTCACTAGGGTTTGTTCCTAGTCATGGATTTATCCTAATTTCACTCTCACATCAAACATGCAAGCAATAATTTCGTTTATGATAATTCACCATGAATTCAAAAAATCACCAAAAGATGGAATTCGACATACCTTGTGATCCTCTAGCCCGAGTGATCACTAATCCTAGCTTGGTTTTCGATTTAGACTTGATTTGCCCTCTTGATTTGGTTGATTTTGTGTATTTTAGGGTTCATTAGGGAAACCCCTTTTTCTCCAGTTAGAACTCACGACCAGAACACACACTTGGGTGTGTGTTTTGGTGTTTTTATTTTTATTAAATAAAACCTCTTTCACTTTAGCAAACTTTAACCCCTTAACTAACAAAGTGTTGTAAAAGTGTTATTAACCAAGTTTCTTTGACATCTTATAACACTTAACTAACTAGGTTGTTATTCCAAGTTACTTAGTGGGTTCGGGAAGTTATACCCTGTTTTATTTTAAGTCCCGTTAACTCAGGCCTTCTATATACCTTGTTTTCTCAAAGTATTTATTCTCCTTTTTAATTAACATAAAGTTTATTTATTTCGATCTCACTATTTACCGGGTTAATTTTTACCACTAACGGTACTCTTACCCGTCTTTACTATTAACGTGGTTTGATTACCAAACCCGTTTTCGGGGTGTTACAAAATGCAACATATAAATTACATTAAATATGGCATAAAACTAAGTCTTTTCTAGTACTAATGTTGGAAAAAGTGTGATTTTGTCTTCCTTTTGTATTTTCAGGATTAAATGAGCTCAAATGAACAAAAGAAGCAAAAAGGCAGCTAAATCTAACATAAATACAAGAAAAGGAATAAACGTGGCATGCCCGACCCCTCGACAGCATCCTCCCAAGCAAAAACAAGAGAACAGAAGGCTGAACACGCCCCGTGCTCAATGAGCACGGGGGCGTGCCCAAGTGTTTGCAGAAAAGACAAAGTTGTAGAAGCTTCTATCACCCACCACGGGGGCGTGTCCAGCGAACACGGGGCCGTGGTCAACTTTAAGATTCGCAGAATCTAGGAAAATCTTGATAGTACAGATACGCTTCTGCACACGGGGTCGTGCCCAGCGGACACGGGGGCGTGGTCAACTAATGCAGACAAACTGCATTTAATGAAGAAAGAGAAGATGGGTGGACACGGGGCCGTGCCCAATGGACACGGGGCCGTGTCCGAGCTTCTGTGCAGGCTATAAATAGGGGTGCTTGGCTCATTTGCAAACCATCCCTTGGCAAACCACCTCTCTCACACTTCACCCACCCACCACCACCATCACAACCCACATCCACCACCATCATCCGTCATCCATCATAGAGTGTGTAAATAGTCTCAGGATCCAAGATTGATCGTAAGAGTTCTTGACAATCAAAGGCCATATTTGCCTAAGTCTCTTACATCACTTGGTGAAGACAAGTGTCTAGTGTAATACTTTTTATTTTTAATCTTTTCGCACTTTTTATTTGGTTATGTATTAATGACTTTAATAACTAGTTTCTTATGTTGAAGGTGAATCTTCCTTATCATTTGTCCGTGGTGTCTTGGCGTTATTTTACTGTCTATATAAAATAAAAGATTTTCACCATTCATATCTCCACGGTCTATATGGAGATATGTTGGCTACCTAGTCGGGGGTTAAGGGAATGGTTTGGTAAGAGTCTTGCCTTGTTTAGTGTACAGATCCTGCAAGGACCTAGGTCAACTTTAGTAGGATCTCCTTCAATACCCACTGGTATTGGATGGCGGGGGTCCGAACTAATTGATCCCCTCATATGTAAGCTACTATTAAAACATTAACCCGGCTACTTAGGACTGTATCCCTGCGGACTCAGACTACTTAGCCGAGGGTAACGTCACCTTCAAAAGCGGGGCCTACCACATTATGCATTAATAACTTAATTAATTATCTTTCAATAATCCAACCCTTTAGGATTGTATCCTTGCTGACTCAAACTACTGGGTTGAGGGTAATGTCACCTTCAAAAGAGGGGCCTACTAAAATAACTAAGATAATCTCTTAAAAAGTGCAAAAGTGCGGAAATAATCAAAGGTTACACTAAACACGAGTCGGATCTAAGTGATTCATCTTGTCTATCTGTTTTTATTTTTATTTTTATTTTTATTTTTCAGCATTTTTAGTTTTTATTTTCTAGTTTAAAGATCTTTTTCTAAATTTTTGATTTGATTAGACGTTGAGGATAAACTGGTATTAAAAGCTCCTGTGTCCTTGGACGACCTCGGTATCTTGCCAACACTATACTACGCTCACGATGGGTGCACTTGCCCATATGTGTGTTTGGTATTAGTAAAATATCGTGTTTGATAAATTTAAAACTTGACTAACGTGTAAAAAGGGCTAAAAATATACATAAAAACCTATAACACCACACACGCATCACTTGTCATTCCTCTGTTATACTCATAGCAGTGCTTTGTGTCTTCAGCAGTGCTTTGTGTCTTCAGCAGTACTTGAACCATTACAGCAGATTGAGTATCAGTACTTTGTCTCTAACAGTCTTTAGTGATCAACAATTGTTTATGAAGGGCAGTACTTAGAAGTCATCAGATGTTAGGCCACATTCAAGGAGGAAGACTGATGCAAACAACTGCTTATTCTGAATCCACTGATCTGATCCAGTTTTGGTTTTAATCAACTGTTCCTTTGAAGGGTTCAATCCCAACAATCTCCCCCTGGAACAGATGATGCCAAAACTCTTCATTATTCTGGATTTTTATTGCCTCATCAATAATTCCCTGACTTGTCCTTTGAATTGTAATTCAAAGTCCATGGAATTTGTATCATCCTCATCCCTGCACAGTAGAAGCTCAAGGAGATCCTGTAGATCTTCAACACCCAGGCTAAGTGCTTGTTCCCTTGATATGTGCTTCACCTCACCATTGGATTTCAGCAGAGTCAATACGTGGATCTTTTGATTAGACTTTCACTTTAGTATCTTTGAATCCAATGGGTTTCTTGGGAGAGTTTTTATTTTAGATGAGTTTGGAGATGGAGGCCTGCTCAGAACTTTGTTGGCTATATCTTGAAGCTTTGCTGAGCTATCATCTTCTAGTGCCATTCTCTTGATAGCCTCTTTAAAATACACAGCTTCTTGTTCTTTCTCTTCGGCATCAGTCAGCTTTTGCCTCTTTCTTTGGTTTAACACAATGACAGTTGTATCTGATGATGTGAACAGTGGTTCAGAAGTGTGGGCCTGTTGCTTGGACTTATCAGTGGTTTTGTAATCAGGCTTCTTTAGAAGGCTAGGATTTGTTTCTCTTCTTTTTCTCAGCCTTTCATATGCCTCATCAGTGTACTGCCTTGTCCATTTTGCTATGGCTTTGGCAGTTCCAACCTTTGCATCAACCAACTCTTGTTTCTTTTGAAGCCATAGCAGTTGGGCTGTACAGCTTGCCGCAGCTATATACTCTGCCTCAGCAGTGGATGTTGAAACAGCTGCTTGCTTTTTGCTTTGCCAAGACACTAAGCAATTACCTAGGAATTGGCACCCTCCTGAAGTGGACTTCCTTGTTGTATTGCATCCAGCAAAGTCACTGTCTGAGAAACCTGAAAGCTTGATATTTCCATCATCTGGATACCAGATACCAAGTGTGGGAGCACCTTTGAGGTATCTAAATATCCTTTTTACAGCAATAAGGTTTGACTTTCTAGGGGCTGGTTGGGATCTTGCACAAACACATGTTGCAAACATGATGTCTGGCCTAGATGCAGTTAGTTACAATATAGACCCAATCATGCTTCTATAAAGAGTTTGATCAACCAAATCATCCTTTTCATCAGACATGACTAACTTGGTGGTTGCTATGGTGTACTGCATGGTTTATAATCATTTATATCAAATTTTGTTAAAAGTTCTTTGGCATATTTGCCTTGATGAATGAAAGTACCATTTTGCAGTTACTTTACTTGGAGACCAAGAAAGCACTGTAGTTCACCCATTGCACTCATCTCAAACTCAGCTGTCATGAGTTGTATGAACTCTTCACACATTTTAGAGCATGTGCTTCCAAAAATGATGTCATCCACATATATCTGGACAATCATCAAATCTTTCCCTCTCCATTTTAAAAATAGTGTTTTGTCTATTTTACCTATTGTGAAACCAATAGAGAGAAGAAAGGTGGAAAGAGTTTCATACCAGGCTCTAGGTGCTTGTTTCAAGCCATACAAAGCTTTGTTTAGCTTGTAGACATGATTTGGATTAAATGGATCCTCAAAACCAGGAGGTTAACAAACATATACCTCTTCTTGAATCTTACCATAGAGGAATGCACATTTGATATCCATTTGAAACACCTTTATGTTGTGGTTGACAACAAAGGCCAGAAACAGTCTGATAGCTTCCAGTCTAGCTACAGGGGCAAAAGTTTCATCATAATCAATGCCCTCTTCCTGTATGAAACCTTGAACCACTAACCTTGCTTTATTCTTGACAACAATGCCCCTTTCATCAGTTTTATTTTTGAAGACCCACTTTGTGCCAATAGGACTCACACCCTCTGGCAGTGGTACAAGCTCCCATACTTGTTGTCTTTTAAACTATTGGAGCTCTTCTTGCATGGCCTCTACCCAGCTGTTGTCTTTCAGTGCCTCTTGGTACTTGACTGGCTGATGGAGAGATAGAAAACCAACAAAAAGACAGATGTTTTGGGATTGACTTCTTGTGAGCACCCCTTCACTGATGTTGCCAATGATTTGGTTAGGTGGATGAGACTTCAAGAAGATCAGATCTCCTTTGTATGGAACAATAGCATTTAATGGTGAGGGCTGCAGATGTGAATCATCTAAGCTAACAACTGTTGGTGACTTTGATGATCCAACAGTGTCTTGAAATGGAGGTGGAGGAATAGGTGGAATTGGTGTGGAAACATGTTGACTTTTATCCATAGTTTGAGGACTTTTATCAACAGTGTTTATTGATGTGGAAACAAGGGTTAAAGGGCTACTTTGGGCAACAACTGTTTAGGTAGTAGTGGTTGAGCTTTGACAGCTGTTTTGAACATCTGCTGATCTGACAATGGATTTGAAAGTTTGTAGTGGAAGGATCACTTCATACCCATTGTCTGATGGATGATTTTGAGATGGACCTGCACTGTTAGTCTTGATAGAAACATTTTCAAAAGTAAATTTATCAAGATCAAACAACTCTGCAGGGTTTACAGGGATTTTCATTGAAGAAAGCTCATTGAACTTTACATTCAAAGTCTCTTCCACTGTTTTGGTCCTTGTGTTAAACCCTTTGTAGGACTTAGCAGAGGTTGAGTATCCCAAATGATATCCACTGTCTACTTTGGCTGCAAATTTTGAAATTGAGTCTTTTAAGTTCAAAATAAAGCATGGGCAGCCAAATACTTTAAAGTATGAGATCAGTGGTTTGATTTTATACAGAAGTTCATAGGCAGTCTTTTGATGCCTGGGGTTGATTAAACCTTTGTTCTGGACATAGCAAGCAGTGTTTACTGCCTCTGCCCAGAAAGTTAATGACAAACCTGAATCAGCAAGCATGGTTATGGCAGCCTCAATCAGTGTCCTGTTCTTTCTCAACAACCCCATTTTGCTCTGGTGTCCTTGGAATGCTATACTGCCTTGCAATTCCTTTTGACACACAAAACTCATCCAACTCCCTATTTATGAACTTTGTGCCATTGTCACTCCTAAAGACTTTTACTGGCAACTCAAACTGCTTTTCAACCTGTTTGACAAAGTCTTGCAGAATGCCTGCAGTCTCATCTTTGGAATGTAAGAAATAAGTCCATGTAAACCTAGAAAGTCATCTACAATTACCAAACAATATCTTTTCTTTTTAAGACTCATGATGTTTATTGGGCCAAACAGATCCTTGTGCAGCATTTGCAGGCACTTGGTAGTTTTGGACTCTTCAATTGACTTAAATGAGCTTTTATGTTGTTTTCTTTTTAATCAGGAAACACAATGCTCAGGACAGGTGAACAGTTTTTGAGGTAGACCTCTTACTAACCCCTGTTTTGACAAAGCAGTGATTGTCTTGAGATTTGTGTGCCCCAATCTCCTGTGCCAAAGTTCTGTCTCTTTGTTAGAGGCAGCTGAGAACAGACAGGCATCAGTCCTGTGGCTCTCTTTTGACATATAAACTACATAAACATTGCCACTCCTTTGAGCAACAAGTTGGGTTTTTCCATTTTTTATTATTTCTTCAATCTTTTTAACCATTTCTGGTCCAACAATCCTACAACACTCCTTAGTAAAGAATGAGCCATACCCTTTGTCACTCATTTGTGAAACACTGAGAAGATTGAATTTTAGATTGTCTATTAGATTGACATTTTCAAACTTAACATTTCCAGACTGAACTGTACCAGAACCCTTCACCTTCCCTTTACTATTATTACCAAAGGATATATCACCCTCTCCATGAGTTTTGAATTCTTTGAGTAGGGCTCTACATCCAATCATGTGCCTGGAGCCTCCACTATCTAAATACCAAAGACTATCTAAGCATGCAGAAGCTCCCTACACATCAAGTAAATAGTTAGTTCAGGAGGGTCTCCAAAGCCAATAAGGCTTTGGATGGGGTCTCAACAGTGTCTGTGTTAAGTTCAGGTGGATGGACAATGGTTAGCTCAGGGGTTTGGACAATTTTTGAAACATTTTTCTCTAACCACTGCTGGGGGTCATTTCCCATTAACTATTGATAACCAAAGGGATGCCTGTTCACTCTTGGTTTAGTAGGCTTTTTGTAAACCTCATAAACAGGTGGGACCCTTGGGTATGGTGGTTGACCTTTACCTCTTTGGTATTGGTTAGCTGGGGGTGCATCAGTCACCTGAACATCTCTTTTAACAAAGGTTTGGTTCAGCTGTTTTGTAACAGCTGTTTGAACTGGCACATACAGTGTTGTTTCTTGACTTGTGGTTTTGATGAACTCATTGGTGTTTTTGAAATGTACTCTTCCTTTTTTACCTCAAAGGTTTTCAGGTACACACACTGCTGAGTAGAATGGTTTGTTTTACCACAGATGGTGCAGCTGCTTGAAGGCACAATGGTACTTGTTTTGTTAAGATCATAAGCTTTAAATGAAAACAATATTTGGTCAAGTGATTTTTCTTTTCACAAAAGTCACAAAAAAAGTTTTTAATCTTTTCTTCTTTTCAGACTCCTTAGCAATAGAGTTTTGAACCACTGTTGGGATGTCCTTAAGAGGAATTACTTTGCCTTAGGAGCTTTGACACCATCCACAGTTGTGAAGTCCATGGGTTTGAAATTTTCAAGGATGTCACACTCATCAGACCATGTGGGTTTAAATTGGTATTTCTCAATTTTCTCAAAAGTTGAGGACCCCACAGATCTTTCCAAAGTGATCTTATTACCACGTTTATCGGTTATTTTAACCTCTTGGCCATCCTTGTTGGTGGGTATGATTTCAACAAAACCAGTTTGACTTGCAGCAGTGTTTTCAACTTGGTCATTTTTTCTAAACCCTATGCCAAATTTTACATTGCTTTCAAGCTGTTTTTCAAGCATAATCTCATAACCTTTGCAGGATTCAACCCATTTTTCACAAGTGATTTGGGTGGTTTCCAACTCCTTTTTACATACTTGATATTTTTCTATCATGGTCTGGAGTTGGTCCTTGGTTATGCTATGCTCTTGTTTGAGACTGCAAACTTCATTATCCTTTTAAGACAATTTGATTTTCAATTCTTTTAAAGACTTTTCAAATTGTACTTTATCATTTAACACTCTATCCCTAAGGTTTTCTATGACATTTGTGCTTGTAATCATTGTGAACAATTCAGTTATCAATGAAATAAAGTTATTTGATCCCAATGTTTGTTTCTTTATGTTTGATGTTTTTCATGTTTTGACTTTTATCCAATTTCAAACTCTATATCGCTTTCTGGAGAATTATACGCAAACTGGTGCGTAAACGTAATTAGTTAAACGCGACAAATACTCCGGAACATCAACTTATGCTTAACATACCTTAATTAACCTTTACATAACTTAGAAATAAGTTTTGAAGGCTTTGGTATGGCAAAAGCAAGTTCATTCGCTTACAAGGACTAAAATTGACAAACTACAAAAGTATGCCAATTTGAACTGTAACGAACATTCCAGAACATAGCCATAAGTTAAACACACCCTAAATATCCTTTACATAGCTTAAAAATAGGCTTTGAAGGGTTCGGTGTGCTAAAATAAACTTTATGCTCATTCAGGGACTAAAAGCGTCAAAAAGTGCATAAGTTTGCATTTTCGCGCATATCTTACGTTCTGAATACATCCGGACATCCAAAAATTTATGTAATCATTAAAATATTATGTTTTAGTGATTGGCTTGTCAAAAATCCTTTCGTCGCACAATTTGGACCGTTTTTGCGTCCGTTACGACTTCCGTCGTAATTAACCGAACAACGCAATCGTACGGCCAAACGAACCGACATCCGACATATTTTTGAGCATATTTCATGTTCCCTATGCTTTAACATCCTTATAGAGCTTAAAAATGGGTTTGACGGGTGTTAGAAGTGCCAAAACACGACCATACGCGCACAGGGACCAAAGCTGTCAAATTGCAAACTTGGCTGGTCTGCAGGGTCCTTACGGACCGTAAGGGACCTCATACGGTCCGTAAAGCACCCCCAGAATAGCAGAAAGAGGTTTCCAGCTTGTTCCAACTAATACCCACTCGTGCACATGGTTTTTGTGTTTCTATGGCTGGTTTGTGTGCCCATCAAGGTACCCAATCAGGATATGGCAAATGTACGGCTTAGATCGTGCCCCCTTCTCCAAGAAACGATCCTAACAGTTGTGCCATGCCTATATAAACACAACCCATTTTCCTTCATTCCTCACATTTGATCTGATTCAAGCTCTCTAAGTGGAAGTATATGCTTCCTACCTGAGAGAGAATCGGAATCAAATCTTGCGGGGACCTTCTGTAGGTATTCTTTCGTGTTTTTCGTTCGTTTTAGCGTTAAAGTCAAACTGCGTTTGACTTTCTGCATTGACCAATTTATGGTCAACGCGAAGTTCGTTTGAACTTCATAACGTGAGCGTAATCACGATGGTTATAGTCCCTAGTGACTATACCTACTGATTACCACGTTATCTAGGCTCAGTGACGAGTCGTAGTTTCGGCCAAAATGCGTTTTCTCGCGTATTTTGTAACCAAACTACTCTAGGGTATTAAAACCGTTTGTTTTAATACCAAACCTGTTTTCTAACTTTACTAAACATTGATATTCGCTAATTTACACATATTTTAGTCCACCGTTTTACCCCTATTTTATGCGTTTTCGGCCGTAAAACCGTTATTCGGATACTTAATTATCTACACTTTTGTTTACAGGCCTAAAACAGCATACCAGACAAGATGATAGCGAAAACGAAGACTTTTCGGACAAAACGACGAAGCTGCAAACCTTCTGTTAAGAAAACTGACCTGGGCGTGTGGAACGGTCGTGCCACCTGATGCATGACCGTGCATCTGTGATAAATCAAGAAGAACCCGGCAGTGAACGAGGGTGCAACACCGCGTGCAGCACATTGAAGGCCAACGCGGGAATGCACGGTCATTCCAGATCTTGCACCCCGTGCATCTCTGATGATCAAGCCAACCTCGGAACTGAACGACCAGTGCGACCAGGCGTGCAACAAGAACTCGGAACAGAACGACCGTGCCACATGAAGAACGGTCGTGCGATATTGAATCCGGTCAACGATCTGATGACATCATGCAGTATGGTGGACCACCACCAATAATTGCTTAAAGTGCACGGTCGTGCGATCCATGCACGACCGTGCGACATCGAAAAAGCATAAAAACAGAACAGAACCATTTTGTTAGGAACTCTAGAATTTTGGAGAGCTCCACAGGCGATTTTAAGGCTCCGGAAGCATCAGCTTTAGCCTGGATTCAAGCCACATTGCCCGGTTTAGCTCGGTTACTATCTGGATTCTCATTCTTATGCTTGTTTATGGTTTGGTTTCTCAAATCTTTCCATAATTTTGTTATGTTTCAAGCATTTAGACTGATTATTATGTATTAATGTAAGCCTTTGGGCAAAAACACAACAATCCCTTGCTTGATTATAACCATTAGTATGTTAATCTTTGTTTGTAATGACATTTTGAAGTATTTTCTATGATTATCTTTGATGATTAGTTTGCAACCTTGTTATTGATATTGATTTCTTGATTATAAGTAATTGTGTTGGATGATTGGTGCTTGGTTAGTTAAGATAGTTGAAAAATGAAGCTTAATTAATCATGTATTAGTAAACTTTTAATTTGGTTAACTAGTTTAACTTGGTTAAGATGTGGGCACCATGATACTAGAAATGGTTAGTGGTTTAATAAAATGTAATTATTGTTAATCAAGAAAGCTTGCCCTCACGGAAGGACTCTAACGAGTTAGATGGTGTTGTTATGAATTCTTGCCATGATTTGTTAGCTTAGTTAGTAGTTTAGGCAAAAATTGCTATCTTGGTGAATTTATGTGCAAGATTTGTAAAATGAACTCGGTTGTGATTTAATCTAGTTTATGCTTGTCTCGGTGGTTGCATTGTGTTTATCGGTGTTGCTTTCCTTGATTAAGTGAGGTTAGAAAACTCCTAACGGATGACTGACTTATTTTTAGGAGATTTTTGTAGACATTAATCAATTGCACGTTAAAGAACAATTTAAGGTGGTTAAAGTGTGTTTATCGTTTTAACTTTCCGAATGATTGTCATGTTAGGGTTCCCGAAAGGGATACTAATTGTCTCAAAATGGAAAATTGACCGAATGCTTCTAGTGCCAAACCTGACTTAGATGACATGCTTTGGTTGTGTATTAAGCAAGGCTATTTATATATAATCTACTATGTTTTATAAGTATTTATTTATCCTTACTTTAGTTTAATTAAAACCAAAACAACTTATGTTTTTACCGGTAATTTAGTGGCAAAGGTCTAGTATTATTTCTCCGCCCATTTCCGTGGATCGATACTTGGTTCTTACCGATACTTTACTACATATATGACGGGGTACACTTGCCCTTTCGTGTGTGTTTTGATGTAAAAGTAATAATCACTTTTATAAATTTAAAACCAAATCGTGTGTAATTTCATTGTAAAAATATGTGTAGTCGCGCACACGTCAAACATGTTCTAGCATGTTTAGCTCGTCGCTTTTAGATTTGTGCTTGTCTAGGGTCGTAAAGGTAAGCGATCTAAACAATCGCTTATACTTTCAAACCCGACCCATTTAGTCGATCTTTAGGATCCGACCAAACACTTTAGGTGACCATAGTTGTTTAGGGAATAACCTTCCGAGGTTATACCTTACGGTCACGTCGTTTAAGTAGTTATATGATAAGTAGTTCTTATGCCTTGGGAAAATTACCAAACTACCCTTTTCGCGCCAAAATTCATTTTAAGCCTATGTAACATAATTTTTGACATATAAACTAATTTGACAACAATATTAAACATGTTAAGGCATATCTTGCTTGTCATAGGGCTAGTTAGGCGTTCCGAACGCGTTTTACGCGAACGACGCGTTAAAGTAGCATAAGCTACCTAAACGGGTCGTAACGGGTCAAAAGCACTTAGGATAAGTTTCGTTTTAGTATGTAGGCTTTGTCAAACCATATTACATGGGTGCGCACACTCATTTGGTTTACGAACCCTCGTACTACCCGATCCTCCGATAGGTCCGTTTATTAATATAGATACCTATATTAGGTGCCGTTTGAATCCGTGATCTTCTAGCCTTGATTGATGGATATCTAAAGTCTATTGAGCAATCTCAAGTGAGTACATAGTCCCCTCTTTTACTATTTTTCAAACGTTTTGGGAAACACATGTGCCTACTTGTTACTTTCATGCTTTCCATGTTTTCACATTCATATGCTTGCTATGTTCTTTAGTACACTTATAGTACATGATTTCATTACATTGTTTTACTATGTATGTTAACTTAGCATGCTAGCACATTGATTACATTTCATTGTTTTGCTACATATGTTTACTTGGCATATTAGCACATTGTTTTACATTACATTTTCTGCTATGTATGTAGACTGAGCATGCTAGCACATTGATTTACATGACTTTTCTGCTTCGTATGTTAACTTAGCATACTTAGTACATTGTTTTCATATAACATGTTTACATTTGGTATAACATTTGGTTTGCACAAACGGGACTTATATACATTCATTAACATTAGCAATGCCGCTTGGTAGTAAGTAATGGTACCATAGGACTTGACAAATCCCGTTCCTGACATCCTAGGTTTGTTTGGGTGAAAGGAATGACTGAATCCGATAACATTTCTTTTGATAACCTTGACTTAGGGTTATCCGTCTGTCTCAAGGCTTGAATGTATGCGTTAACTTACCACATAAATGTTTGTATCATTAAAACATGCATTTACTTTGCAAAACACAACTTTTTGATATATTCAAAATACTTTGTTTTGTACATTTTTACATTTGGTTTAAGTGATTATACTTTACATACCATACATAACATTACTTGACTACATTTGGACTTTTAACATTCGGCATGGTTTATATAAGGACTTTTTGACAATTGGTTTAAACATGGACTTTTTACATTGGTGGTTTGTTTAAGTGACTTAAGTAACGATACGTGTGTAGTATGATACAAGCATGGTGATACGTCGCTGGTACTTCCTATATATAATGTAACACCCGTCTGATTATGATACGAATATATTATTAAATACACATTTTTTTATGAAAATGCGGCCTTTCAAAAATTTTTATAAGTTATCGTTCAAACATGATTATGACAATCGAATGATAGTAATACTTTGTTTACAAAAGTTGTTTGTAACAAAAACAAAACAGTTTCATTGCGGAAGCTTCAAAGGCGAGTGTTCGGTGCTTGATGCTTGACTTGATCATCATCCGGCCGCTAACCAAGATCACCTAAATTCAAAACCAACATGAAAGTTAGTTTTGATAAGTTAATTACATGTTAAAACAAGTTTCATGAGTCAAATCAACAAAAAAATAAAATTTTTCCAGAACTAGGGGGCGTCGCGTGATGCCAAGGCCCGTCGCGTCACGCATAGCCCCTATTTTCTCAGAATGTTTATTTCTTTGATGCTGCAAATTCCCAGCTCAAAGTTTATCAAGTCCCAACTTAAAATTGCCATAACTTATGATCCGTAAGTCCGTTTTTAGTGATACTTTTTCCTACGCGACCGTAATTTAATTACGGACGCGTTTATCAATATAATTCACATAAATTTTCAGTTTAAAAACAGTAGGTCTTTATTTTGGCTTTTTGTTTATTCGACCCGCTTGTCTACAAGTTCAACACTTGTTTTATTGTCATCTCTTGTTTTCAAAGATTTCACCCATTCCCGGGCTTACCAACAATAGCGTTTCACTCTCTTACTCTCCTACTGAGAGTTGCTTACGCCATAATGACATGCTTGGTTTTTCGAGGATTTAAACATGCTCCTCTTAACAACTTGACAAGCATAGTTTCTGAACTTTAATCCCCATATCAAGGGTTCATTTGCAACAAGTTTAGCGTGTCCGCTTCACGGCTTACGCTTCAATTATAATCAATCATCGAGTGATGCTTCTGTCATTTCAACAAATACAACTTTACATTGTTTTTGACCCGTTTTGATGTCGAACAAAGACCACCATTTCAAGGACATACCAACTCTATTTTCACCCAATGTTTTGACCCGTTTTATTTGTCTAGTGAACCTTGACACTTTCACGACATTACGGGTTTCCTCTTTCGCTAATTTTTACTACAACAAGCTAGGATAAATAAATAAACAATATATAACAAAACCATAGATCGCGTACTTGCATAATTCATCAACGTTGGTTTCTAGCCATAATTACCCATTCCCGGGCTTGTTAATCTTAGCGTATCACTTCCATTCCATGGTTTACGCTTTGTAACCCAATTTAACTAGTGATGTTTAAGCCATTTCAACACTAACAATTCGACCATTATTTAACCCGTTTAGTTTGTCGAGTGAGTTACATCACTTCATTGACGTTCCAACACGGCTATTTTAAACAACATCATCAACAACATATTTATTTAACTATTTTGACCTGTTTGATTGTCGAGTGAGTTACATCACTTCATTGACGTTCCAACACGGCTATTTTAAACAACATTATCAACAACATATTTATTTAACTATTTTGACCCGTTTGATTGTCGAGTGAGTTACATCACTTCATTAATATACCAAACGCAATCATTTTCTCTATATCAATATTAGACATATCTATGACAGGTTTATCTACATAAGTGTAATGAGACGACAAGTTACGTACCTTTAAAGCGCACCCTTCAAACGCGTATCTCCTCCGGCTTGTCCACTCGACGATCCGGATTCCTTGCCTAATGAGTTCAATTCACATTCAATTTAGAACTCTTTTCATAATTATTAACGCATAATTTTCTATAATAATCAAATCTACGTTTTCATCCGATTTTTAACATTTTAAATCCCCACTTAGGCATTTTAACAAACACCTAGCATGTTAGATTTTTACATCATCAAAACCAAGTTCATGACTTGTGATTATCATCTAAATCAACTTCAATTAGGCATATTTACACATGTTTTAACTTCCGAATTCAGAAATTACTTCATAAAACTCAAATTACACTAGAACAAGAATCATGATCTTAGTGTTTACCAAGTTTCTACAACTTATTAATCACCTACAATGGTGATTATAAACCCTACAAGCCTCATGCAAGAATTTTTAACAAGAAATCATCTAGGGTTAATCCCTAGACATCAAATCACCTCTAACTTCATCTCTACTACACATAATCAAGCTAAATTTCGGTTTTCATAATTAACCTAAAACTTAAGATGAATCAAAACATCAAGATTTTGCATACCTTATGATCCCTTCGACGAGGTGATCACGGATTTGTGCTTGGAAATAGATTTAGATCAGATTTAAGCCTTCAATTGATCAATTTAGTGCAAGTTAGGGTTTGTTGGAGGAGCTCTGGTTCGCCCCTGTGTTTATGAACGACCAGACACACACACTAAGTGTGTGTTTGGTGTTGATTATTCTCTTTTAATCATTCATGTTTCAATATTGACAACTTAAGTCCCTCAATTCTTGTTTTACTTATAGTTTAGATGTTTTAATCCCATTATATGTCACCCAAGACTTGGAGCTAACTGGGTTATCGATTCCTAGTTAGCTTGTTTCTTATTAAATCAATTCATTAAAATTCTGATTTTATGTTTTATAATTTTCGGGGTGTTACAAGTCCACCCCCCTTAAAAGGGTTTCGTCCCTGAAACCTTCTTTACGTGGTTCTTTTGGTTTGTGCCAAACTCCCTTAGTTTCATTTTTCAGACATTATTATTATTATTATTTTTTTTGTCAAAAGTCATTATTTTCCTTGACGCATGCGCACTCCATGCGTAAGTCCTCATGGACTTTAACTTGTGTCCTGTATTTCTTAACTTGCAGCCTAGTCAGCCCAATTGTCACTTGACCACTCAATAGTACGAGTTCGTCAACATGTTTATTCTATATCACCCTATATTGCCAAGTGTTTTATGTAAATCACAACACTATTTTGACCTTGGGTTATCTTATCGGTTAGACTAATTAGTCACCGTCATCTCATGTCTTGTTAATTTGAGTCTACTCTTTGCCATATTCGATCCTACGTGAGTTTTATGATCTCCTATCCCGTAACTCGCGTTACAACATGATTATATTCCACATCACTTTTTACGACCACGATCGCATCGCATCACGTCATGTTTAAGGTTTCATGACTTTTTATTATTAAAATCTACTTTCTAGCATATCGTCTTACACCCTTCGGTGTTAAGATCTACATCCGTTACTAACAACTATTTTCAAATTTGTCTAGCAGCATTCATATTTGTTAAACGTTGTTTCTCACTAAAGCTAAATTTTAGTTCAACGTTTATCTCTTTAACTTATATCAATTACTCATATCAGAGTAATTTACTTCCAAGGATTTATTCTCCTTTCTTTTTTTTTTTCATTTTTATTTAGGATGGGGAGTTATAGCTCGTTTCCTTAATTAATCCTCATGACCCGTAGGTTCTTTCACTTAGCCTCGCAGGCTATTTTTTTTCACCTTTTTAAGATGAGGCCCTAACCATTCGTTTCTTTCTATTTGTGACTCGAAAGCCTTTTTGGTCCCGTAGACCTCAACATTTGTTTGTAATCCCGAAGGTTACGATGATCCCGTAGATTTAACTTTTACTCGTGTCATTATTAAAATGTATATCTACGTATATAGCGTCAAAGCACCCCTTGTTATGTTTGGAATTATTTATTTTCACTCTTGAATTCTATTAACCTTGACCGTAGTCTAAGGCTTCATTCGTTTTCGTTTGAAGTATTCTTCCAACTCTATGACTTCTTACGTCATTATGCGCCAGTTTGTTCTCCGCTAACCGTTATCTGGTATGCACTTATGTTTCTTTACAACCCGTTTACCCAGGTCCGGTTTCACTGGTTTACGTTTTCCTTTTATATTTTTTCTCATGACTCATCACATAAGTTTATTAATATTTGGTGCTCCCATTAATGGTTTGCGCTTACTTGCACTATCAAGCGTTATACTTTATTCGGCCCGATTAACATTGAAATAGTTGAACATAACTTTCAAAATTTCTTGTTTTGCGAAATTTTATCGTCTTCTAGTCATAACTCTTAATTCGAGTCTTTTGACTTTTAATTCGCGTTCCCGTCTCTTGGTTTACGCATATATATATGGAATTATACTCGTCCATCGGCATTTTACCGACGTCATTATCAAAGCAACCATTTCAGCATGCTTTTAGACTTTATTTAAATTTATTTGGTCGTATTATCGAAATCCATCGCCTTCATTCAACCACGTGCTTTATTCATTTATTCGTATTGTTTGACTTGTTCGGGTGAATTTCATCACTTATGACAATCAAATTTTTATCCCCATGTCTTAACATTCTCATTTGTTAGTTTATATTTTTGTTTACTTCAATTCTCATCCCTTCCCTTGGGCTCGTTATCTTAATATAATTTTAATACATGTACTTGCGATACTCACCCCAAATTGGGCTTTCTCTCTCTCGTTAACCTTCTTTCTTTGCCGTCATTATGGTGACTTATAGCCTTTCCTTTATTCCGGGTTAAACGGCTACTATAGCCTTTCCGATTTTCCATAGATTCTTTCGTGCATCTCCTCAGTCATGAGGGATACCGTATTATTACCAACTATGGTCGACATCATTCCGTTATCACAATAATGGAAATCCATTCATTTCATTTTTATTATTCCATGTCGTTGTGTGGAATTTTTCTCACATCGTTTATCAATATAACGATGTTCCTACATGTTTTATTTGGTTTAACCAAGTGTATAACCTTGTCCTTGCCATTCATTATTATTACAATTTTCCGGGTTCGGGTGTAATTACACTCCTTCCAAACACAACATTTATTCACTTCGTTAAGTTCCCGGGTTCGAGTGTACGCACACTCCTTCCCATTATGACACTTGTCTTTCATTGCATTCCCGGGTTCGAGTGTACATGCACTCATTCCCGTTGAAATATTTTCCGAGATTACTTTTAAGTCGGTTTCACATACTCGCCATTATTTATTTATATATGTATATATATATATATATATTATATAATTCATTCATTTCACTAATCATATATGCTCATATGCAACTATCGTCCATTATGTGAATTATTGCATTCTACTTATCTTATCGTAATTTATAATGTGTACCTGATTGATATCCGCCCTGATGTACTCCGTTATCTCAAGTCATCACTTGATTTGAGTTCTTTGTTAGATGTTCTTTGTCATGCTTCCGAACCTTCCTTCATTTAGATTATTTATCTCCCATCATCTTCCGATGCGGTTATCATATCATTCAAACATTTCCAATTTATTATTAGTCTTGGTATTTAATGTTGCTCATATTATTATACGAGGCATTTAAATATACTTATTTCATAAGTGCTTATTTTGTAATCAATCTATGGTTAGGGTTTATACTACCTAATCATCTTTTATCAACACTAGACATCTCGAATCCGTAATGTTTATGTCACTATTAAACATTTCGTTCTATAACATATGCATCATTTGCTTTAGTTTAGTCAAGTTCACCACTTGCTTAAACCATTCATGTTTAATGCACTTTCCGGGTTTGTGTGTATTAACACGCTCTTCCCGTGCACATCAAATCAACTTCCTTTTTCTAATATTCAAGTAAAATTTACTAAATTACTAATTCTTACCGGATGTTTGATCAAGCTTGAACCGAACACCTTGTTGACAACCTTAAGCTCTGATTACCAACTTGTAACACCCGTCTGATTATGATACGAATATAATATTAAATACGCATTTTTTTATGAAAATGCGGCCTTTCAAAAATTTTTATAAGTTATCGTTCAAACATGATTATGACAATCGAATGATAGTAATACTTTGTTTACAAAAGTTGTTTGTAACAAAAACAAAACAGTTTCATTGCGGAAGCTTCAAAGGCGAGTGTTCGGTTCTTGATGCTTGACTTGATCATCATCCGGCCGCTAACCAAGATCACCTAAATTCAAAACCAACATGAAAGTTAGTTTTGATAAGTTAATTACATGTTAAAACAAGTTTCATGAGTCAAATCAACAAAAAAATAAAATTTTTCTAGAACTAGGGGGCGTCGCGTGACGCCAAGGCCCCTCGCGTCACGCCTAGCCCCTATTTTCTCATAATGTTTATTTCTTTGATGCTGCAGATTCCCAGCTCAAAGTTTATCAAGTCCCAACTTAAAATTGCCATAACTTATGATCCGTAAGTCCGTTTTTAGTGATTCTTTTTCCTACGCGACCATAATTTAATTACGGACGCGTTTATCAATATAATTCACATAAATTTTCAGTTTAAAAACAATTTGCCTTTATTTTGGTTTTTTGTTTATTCGACCCGCTTGTCTACAAGTTCAACACTTGTTTTATTGTCATCTCTTGTTTTCAAAGATTTCACCCATTCCCGGGCTTACCAACAATAGCGTTTCACTCTCTTACTCTCCTACTCTCCTACTGAGAGTTGCTTACGCCATAATGACATGCTTGGTTTTTCGAGGATTTAAACATGCTCCTCTTAACAACTTGACAAGCATAGTTTCTAAACTTTAATCCCCATATCAAGGGTTCATTTGCAACAAGTTTAGCGTGTCTGCTTCACGGCTTACGCTTCAATTATAATCAATCATCGAGTGATGCTTCTGTCATTTCAACAAATACAACTTTACATTGTTTTTGACCCGTTATGATGTCGAACAGAGACCACCATTTCAAGGACAAACCATCTCTATTTTCACCCAATGTTTTGACTCGTTTTATTTGTCTAGTGAACCTTGACACTTTCACGACATTACGGGTTTCCTCTTTCTCTAATTTTTACTACAACAAGCTAGGATAAATAAATAAACATAATGTAACGAAACCATAGATCGCGTACTTGCATAATTCATCAACGTTGGTTTCTAGCCATAATTACCCATTCCCGGGCTTGTTAATCTTAGCGTATCACTTCCATTCCATGGTTTACGCTTTGTAACCCAATTTAACTAGTGATGTTTAAGCCATTTCAACACTAACAATTCGACCATTATTTAACCCGTTTTGTTTGTCTAGTGAGTTACATCACTTCATTGACGTTCCAACACGGCTATTTTAAACAACATCATCAACAACATATTTATTTAACTATTTTGACCCGTTTGATTGTCGAGTGAGTTACATCACTTCATTGACGTTCCAACACGGCTATTTTAAACAACATTATCAACAACATATTTATTTAACTATTTTGACCCGTTTGATTGTCGAGTGAGTTACATCACTTCATTAATATACCAAACGCAATCATTTTCTCTATATCAATATTAGACATATCTATGACAGGTTTATCTACATAAGTGTAATGAGACGATAAGTTACGTACCTTTAAAGCGCACCCTTCAAATGCGTATCTCCTCCGGCTTGTCCACTCGACGATCCGGATTCCTTGCCTAATGAGTTCAATTCACATTCAATTTAGAACTCTTTTCATAATTATTAACGCATAATTTTCTATAATAATCAAATCTGCGTTTTCATCCGATTTTTAACATTTTAAATCCCCACTTAGGCATTTTAACAAGCACCTAGCGGGTTAGATTTTTACATCATCAAAACCAAGTTCATGACTTGTAATTATCATCTAAATCAACTTCAATTAGGCATATTTACACATGTTTTAACTTCCGAATTCAGAAATTACTTCATAAAACTCAATTACACTAGAACAAGAATCATGATCTTAGTGTTTACCAAGTTTCTACAACTTATTAATCACCTACAATGGTGATTATAAACCCTACAAGCATCATGCAAGAATTTTTAACAAGAAATCATCTAGGGTTAATCCCTAGACATCAAATCACCTCTAACTTCATCTCTACTACACATAATCAAGCTAAATTTCGGTTTTCATAATTAACCTAAAACTTAAGATGAATCAAAACATCAAGATTTTGCATACCTTATGATCCCTTCGACGAGGTGATCACGGATTTGTGCTTGGAAATAGATTTAGATCAGATTTAAGCCTTCAATTGATCAATTTAGTGCAAGTTAGAGTTTGTTGGAGGAGCTCTGGTTCGCCCCTGTGTTTATGAACGACCAGACACACACACTAAGTGTGTGTTTGGTGTTGATTATTCTCTTTTAATCATTCATGTTTCAATATTGACAACTTAAGTCCCTCAATTCTTGTTTTACTTATAGTTTAGATGTTTTAATCCCATTATATGTCACCCAAGACTTGTAGCTAACTGGGTTATCGATTCCTAGTTAGCTTGTTTCTTATTAAATCAATTCATTAAAATTCTGATTTTATGTTTTATAATTTTCGGGGTGTTACATATAAGTGCTTGTACTATATTACACATCGTAGCGTTATTTAAATCATTCAATTTGGACTTATACGTTTTACACAAATAACATATTTTTCACAAGACTTTGTTTTACAAAAACAATTTATTTTAAACAACTCATTTTTACTTGGTTATTCTTTTAACCCTACATTATTCTTTTATATATACATATTAACTGATTTGTTATCGCTTTCAAACATTTTATAAAAGCAAACACTTAAACTAGATTCATGACAAGTTTTCATTATACATTTTCTTAAACCTAAGTCATGGATCCTATTTTCACAAAACCTATGTTACTCACAAGCATTTTTATGCTGACGTACCTATTTTCACATGTGTTTTCAGGAGCTGTTGCTTAGGATGATGATCGTGACACTAGGGCGGACCTGTGCCTTAGAGACTTAAAATGAAGATAGACTTAGTCTAATTTATGTGATGTACTCTTGTATCTTTTGTTTAAGACAATGAAACTCGTTTGTTTGATAAATAAAATATAACTTTTATGCCATGGTTGTGAAACAATAATTCTGTTACAACACTCCCCGAAGTTTCCGCCACGTGTTGTTGTTTTACGTGGTCGGGGTGTGACAGAAGAGTTTGGTATCAGAGCCAATGGTTATAGGGAATTAGGTTATTAGTAATGCTTTGACCTAGACTATAACCTTTCTAGGACCCCAACACAAGTTGTCTTGTGTTTAGATTTTAAAACATGCACTTCACCTATCCTTAGGTGATCACCAAAACTTCAACCCAGTTTTCTGAAACGATTTTTGAAAAACAATCTTCTGTTTTTAAATGATTTATTATATGGTTTTGAACCCTTTTTGATTTTTCAAATTGATTTTGAAATTTTATCATTTGTTTTTTGAATGATTCTTTTGGCCTTGTGCCTTCCAAGTTTTCAAAATCTCGTCAAAGTTTTGGGGTCTAAATAGTGTGAACACGTGCAAACTGGAAGGGTGAATGCCTGTACCCTGGGTTTTCTGTCTAAGGCTAGAGTGTTCGTACAAATCCACATAATCGGACCAGTCACTCTTACCTGGGAACTCCTGGGGTGAGTGTTCACTTATAGGCGAGCATGTCTTCGCTAAGCATTATTTTTGGACCCATTTACTTTGATTAGTCACTGTGTGTCGTTTGTTTGCTTTGTGATACAGACGAATGACCACCATCTTTGCCCTTGTTGATTTTGTTTCCTCTCGTTCTTTTCATCTAATCATCTCACTCGTTTCCTCTCATGTTTCCTCTTTTTAGCATGCCTCCTCGACGTGAAAACCCGTTAACAAATGCCGAAATGGCAGATATTCTGGCACAGCACATGGCTGTCGCACTCCCAAACATTATCGCTTAGGTGAACCAAGCCAACAACAATCAGAATGCTCCTTGTAACTTCAAGAGTTTCAATTCGGCTAAACCACTCAAGTTCAGTGGTATCGAAGGGGCAACTTGGCTCCTTCAATGGTTCGAGAGCATTAAGAGTACTTTCCGCCACGTTCTGTGTCCTGAGAATCGGAAGGTTGAGTTTGCTTCTAGCATATTTCAGAAGAGGGCTTTGACATAGTGGAACGGGGTTATGAGAGACCGTGGTGCAGAAGTTGCTCTTGCACAAACATGGGCTGAACTTAGAACTCTTATGATGAGGGAGTTTTGTCCTCGTCATGAACTGCGAGCATTGGAGAGGGAGTTTGATGATTTGAAACAAGAAAGTGGTGAGCACCGGGCGTATACTGACAGGTATGAGGAATTAAGCTTACTTTGCCCAACAATGGTTACCCCACTCGATAAGGCTATCGAGAGGTACATCGATGGTCTACCTGACTCCGTGTAAGACATTTTCACTGGTAGTAATCCTACCACTGTCCGTCAGGCGATCAAGTTATCTGCGATGTTGACTGAGTCGCAGATTCGAAAGGGTAAGTTGCACAGAAAGGGTGACAAGAAGGGTAAGAAGCAGGAGTCAGATAAGAAGGATAGCAAGAAAGGTAAAAACAAGAAGGGAAATGATGCGGGTTCCTCAAAGGGTTCTAGGAAGCGGAAGGCTTCCCAAAACTATGTCGTTACTGCACAGGCTCAAGCTGCATAAAATCAGCCTGCGCAACAACCTGCCAAGAGGCCATATCTTGGTAATGCACCTTTATGCAACAGGTGTAACGGCCATCACCTACCTCACCTCCAGTGTCTTTTTGCACCAACTGTGGGAGAAATGGTCATCTTGCTGCTACATGCCGCATTCCGGTCAACCAGAATCAGGCAGTTCAGAACCCGGCTCAACAAGTTGCTCATCCTCCTGCTCAGCAACAAGGTCAAGCAACACGAACTCACTTCCCACCAGGCTCTTGTTATAACTGTGGGGATCTGACCCACTACCATAACCAGTGTCCAAGATTGGTAAATGCAAATCCAGTTCAGGCTCAGGCTCGTGGACGAGCTTTCAACATGAATGCACAAGAGGCACTAGCAGCCGATGACGTGGTGAATGGTACGTTCTTTGTTAATAATCAACCTGCGTCTGTTCTTTTTGATTCAGGGGCCGATAAGAGTTTTGTGTCGTTATCTTTTGAGCCCTTGCTTCGCGTGTCTAGAACGAAACTAGGCAAGCCTTTGACAGTCGAAGTTGCGAGTGGTGAACCCGTTGTTCCTGATTCTGTTCTTCGCAACTGCCAGTTGAACCTTAACGACCATCTTTTCCTATTGACCTCACGCCTATGCAACTAGGAAGCTTCGACATTATTGTGGGTATGGATTGGTTAGCCAAGCATCGCGCAGAGGTAGTTTGTTTTGAGAAGATTGTTCGAGTTCCGCTTTCGTCAGGTGAGATCCTTCAGGTTCGTGGTGAAAAACCTGCTAGTAGCCTCAAGCTTATGTCTTGTTTTCAAGCTCGGAAGTATCCGCGAAAGAACTATGTGGCTTTCTTGGCACATGTTACAGCAGATAAAGGCAAAGGTAAATCTATGCATGATATTCCTATTGTTCGGGATTATCCGGAGCTGTTTCCTGAAGAATTACCTTATTTACCTCCTGCACGCCAAGTCGAGTTCCGTATTGATCTCGTACCTGGTGCAGATCCTATTGCCAGAGCTCCATATCGTCTTGCACCGTCTGAGATGCAGGAATTGTCTAAGCAGCTTTAAGAGCTTTCTGACAAAGGTTTTATTCGTCCAAGCTTTTCACCTTGGGGTGCTCCCGCTCTTTTTGTCAAGAAGAAGGATGGATCCTTCAGAATGTGCATCGATTATCGTGAGCTGAATAAGCTTACCATCAAGAATCGATATCCCCTACCTCACATTGATGATCTCTTTGACCAGTTACAGGGTGCTACTTGCTTTTCGAAGATCGACCTTCGTTCTGGGTATCGTCAACTTCATGTGCATGAAGAAGATATTCCCAAGACAACATTTTGCACTCGATATGGGTGTTATGAGTTCACAGTCATGCAATTCGGTTTGACTAATGCTCCTGCTGTTTTCATGGACTTGATGAATAGGGTCTGCAAGCCTTATTTAGATAAGTTCATCATCGTTTTCATTGATGACATCTTGATTTACTCTAAGACGCAAGCTGAGCACGAGCAATATCTTCGTCTTACTCTGGAACTCCTAAAGAAAGAGCAACTTTTTGCCAAATTCTCCAAGTGTGAATTTTGGCTTAAGGAAGTTCAATTTTTGGGACATATTGTCGACGAACAAGGTATTCATGTAGATCCCTCCAAGATCAGTGCGATTAAGGATTGGGATATGCCTACTACTCCGACTGAGGTTCGTTCCTTTCTTGGTCTTGCGGGTTATTACCGCCACTTCATTGAGAACTTCTCGAAGATTGCAGTTCCTCTAACTGCTCTAACTCAGAAGAACAAACCCTTTGAATGGGGTTCTAAGCAAGAAGAAGCATTTCAGACCTTGAAGCAGAAGCTTTGTGAGGCACCTATTCTGATTTTGCCTGAGGGCAATGATGATTTCGTCGTTTATTGTGATGCATCTAAATTGGGTCTTGGCTGTGTTCTGATGAAAAGGAATAAAGTCATAGCATACGCATCCAGGCAATTGAAGGTGCATGAGAGAAACTACACCATTCATGATCTTGAGTTGGGTGCAGTTGTCTTCGCTCTCAAAATCTGGAGACACTATTTGTACGGCACAAAATGTGTGGTTTTCACTGACCACAAAAGTCTTCAGCATATCTTCAATCAGAAAGAACTCAACATGAGGCAAAGACGTTGGGTAGAACTCCTAAACGACTATGATTGCGAAATTCGTTACCATCCTGGTAAAGCGAATGTTGTGGCTGACGCATTGAGTCGTAAGGAACGTACTAAGCTTCATTGTGTTCGTGTTCAATCTGATATTCAAGCTCAATCCGATATTCAAGCACGCATTTCTCAGGCTCAACATGCTTGTGTTTCACAAGATTTGATGGGTAAGGAGTTACCCTATCACATTAAGCCTGACCTTGTTCTGAAGGAAGATGGATCGTATTATTTCATGGACCGTTTATGGGTCACAAGCCAAGATGATCTTCGCACCTTGCTTATGGATGAGGACCATAAGTCTCGTTACTCTATTCATCCTGGCTCAGACAAGATGTATAAGGATCTTCGTACTCGGTATTGGTGGCCTGGTATGAAGAAAGACATTGCCTTGTACGTTTCAAAGTGCTTTACTTGTCTTAAGGTTAAGGCTGAACACCAACATCCTTCTGGTCTTTTGGAGCAACCAAAGATTCCAGTTTGGAAATGGGAAAACATTGCTATGGATCTCATTACTAAACTTCCGCGCACTAAGAAAGGTCATGATGCCATCTGGGTAGTCGTTGATCGTCTTACTAAGTCAGCTTATTTCTTGCCAATCCGAGAGGATTTTTCTGCTGAAAGGCTGGCTAAAATTTATGTGAATGAAATCGTATCTCGACATGGTGTTCCTTTAAACATTATTTCTGATAGAGATGCTCGCTTCTCGTCTCTTTTTTGGAGAACCATGCAATCTGCTATGGGGACCCAACTTAATCTGAGCACAGCATATCATCCACAAACCGATGGCCAAACTGAAAGAACAATCCAGACTTTGGAGGATATGCTTAGAGCTTGTGTGATCGACTTTGGTGGTAGTTGGGATTCACATCTTCCATTGATTGAATTCTCCTACAACAACAGTTATCACTCCAGCATCAACATGGCTCCTTTCGAGGCTCTCTATGGTCGAAAATGTCTTTCACCAATCTGCTGGAATGAGATCGGTGAGGCTCAGCTTACTGGACCTGACCTCATTCTAGAGACAACTGATAAGGTTAAGAAAGTTCGTGATAACCTACAGACAGCTCGGAGCCGTCAAAAGAGTTACGCAGACCAACGACGCAAGCCCTTGGAATTTCAGGTCGGTGATCGTGTATTACTTAAGGTCTCACCTTGGAAAGGTGTGATCAGATTTGGAAAGAAAGGAAAACTTGCACCTAGATATGTTGGACCATTCAAGATCGTCGAAAGAATCGGTAAGGTAGCCTACAGACTTGAATTACCTCCAGAACTTGGTAATGTTCATCCAACCTCCCACGTATCCAATCTCAAAAAGTGTCTAGCTGATGAGAACCTCCACATACCGCTTGACGAAATTCGTGTTGATAAACACTACATTTTGTTGAGAAACCTGTGGAAATTTTGGATCGTGAAGTCAAATGGCTTAAACGCAAGCGCATTCCTTTGGTTCAAGTTCGCTGGGAATCTAAATGTGGACCTGAGTTTACTTGGGAACGTGAAGATCAAATGAAGGCGAAGTATCCGCATCTATTCTCACGAGTTTCCTCTAAACAAATTTCGGGACGAAATTTCGGCAAGTAGGGGAGACTGTGACATTTGTGATTGTAATCATTGTGAAAAATTCAGTTATCAATGAAATAAAGTTATTTGATCCCAATGTTTGTTTATTTTTGATGTTTTTCATGTTTTGACTTTTATCCAATTTCAAACTCTATATCGCTTTCTAGAGAATTATACGCAAACTGGTGCGTAAACGTAATCAGTTAAACACGACAAATACTCTGGAACATCAACTTATGCTTAACATACCTTAATTAACCTTTACATGACTTAGAAATAAGTTTTGAAGGCTTTGGTATGGCAAAAGCAAGTTTATTCGCTTACAAGGACTAAAAGTGACAAACTACGAAAGTATGCCAAGTTGAACTGTAACGAACATTCCAGAACATAGCCATAAGTTAAACACACCCTAAATATCCTTTACATAGCTTAGAAATAGGCTTTGATGGGTTCGGTGTGCTAAAATAAACTTTATGCTCATTCAGGGACTAAAAGCGTCAAAAAGTGCATAAGTTTGCATTTTCGCGCATATCTTACGTTCTGAATACATTCGGACATCCAAAAATTTATGTAATCATTAAAATATTATGTTTTAGTGATTGGCTTGTCAAAAATCCATTCGTCGCGCAATTTGGACCGTTTTTGCGTCCGTTACGACTTCCGTCGTAATTAACCGAACAACGCAATCGTACGGCCAAACGAACCGACATCCGGCATATTTTTTAGCATATTTCATGTTCCCTATGCTTTAACATCCTAATAGAGCTTAAAAATGGGTTTGACGGGTGTTAGAAGTGCCAAAACACGACCATACGCGCACAGGGACCAAAGCTGTCAAAATGCAAACTTGGCTGGTCTGCAGGGTCCTTACGGACCGTAAGGGACCTCATACGGTCCGTAAAGCACCCCCAGAACAGCAGAAAGTGGTTTCTAGCTTGTTCCAGCTAATACCCACTTGTGCACATGGTTTTTGGGTTTCTATGGGCTGGTTTGTGAGCCCATCAAGGTACCCAATCAGGATATGGCAAATGTACGGCTTAGATCGTGCCCCCTTCTCCAAGAAACGATCCTAACGGTTGTGCCATGCCTATATAAACCCAACCCATTTTCCTTCATTCCTCACATTTGATCTGATTCAAGCTCTCTAAGTGGAAGTATATGCTTCCTACCTGAGAGAGAATCGGAATCAAATCTTGCGGGGACCTTCTGTAAGTATTCTTTCGCGTTTTTCGTTCGTTTTAGCGTTAAAGTTAAACTGCGTTTGACTTTCTGCATTGACCAGTTTATGGTCAACGTGAAGTTCGTTTGAACTTCATAACATGAGCGTAATCACGATGGTTATAGTCCCTAGTGACTATATCTACTGATTACCACGTTATCTAGGCTCAGTGACGAGTCGTAGTTTCGGCCAAAATGCGTTTTCTCGCGTATTTTGTAACCAAACTACTCTAGGGTATTAAAACCGTTTGTTTTAATACCAAACCTGTTTTCTAACTTTACTAAACATGTTCTAGCATGTTTAGCTCGTCTCTTTTAGATTTGTGCTTGTCTAAGGTCGTAAAGGTAAGCGATCTGAACAATCGCTTATACTTTCAAACCCGACCCATTTAGTCGATCTTTAGGATCCGACCAAACACTTTATGTGACCATAGTTGTTTAGGGAATAACCTTCCGAGGTTATACCTTACGGTCACGTCGTTTAAGTAGTTGTATGATAAGTAGTTCTTATGCCTTGGGAAAATTACCAAAATACCCTTTTCGCACCAAAATTCATTTTAAGCCTATGTAACATAATTTTTGATATATAAACTAATTTGACAACAATATTAAACATGTTATGGCATATCTTGCTTGTCATAGGGCTAGTTAGGCGTTCTGAACGCGTTTTACGCGAACGACGCATTAAAGTAGCATAAGCTACCTAAACGGGTCGTAACGGGTCAAAAGCACTTAGGATAGGTTTCGTTTTAGTATGTAGGCTTTGTCAAACCATATTACATGGGTGCGCACACTCATTTGGTTTACGAACCCTCGTACTACCCGATCCTCCGATAGGTCCGTTTATTAATATAGATACCTATATTAGGTGCTGTTTGAATCCGTGATCTTCTAGTCTTGCTTGGTGGATATCTAAAGTCTATTGAGCAATCTCAAGTGAGTACATAGTCCCCTCTTTTACTATTTTTTAAACGTTTTGGGGAGAAACACATGTGCCTACTTGTTACTTTCATGCTTTCCATGTTTTCACATTCATATGCTTGCTATGTTCTTTAGTACACTTATAGTACATGATTTCATTACATTGTTTTGCTATGTATTTTAACATAGCATGCTAGCACATTGATTACATTTCATTGTTTTGCTACATATGTTTACTTGGCATATTAGCACATTGTTTTACATTACTTTTTCTGCTATGTATGTAGACTGAGCATGCTAGCACATTGATTTACATGACTTTTCTGCTTCGTATGTTAACTTAGCATACTTAGTACATTGTTTTCATATAACATGTTTACATTTGGCATAACATTTGGTTTGCATAAACGGGACTTATATACATTCATTAACATTAGCTACGCCGCTCGGTAGTAAGTAATGGTACCATAGGACTTGACAAATCCCGTTCCTGACATCCTAGGTTTGTTTGGGTGAAAGGAATGACTGAATCAGATAACATTTCTTTTGATAACCTTGACTTAGGGTTATCCGTCTGTCTCAAGACTTGAATGTATGCGTTAACTTGCCACATAAATGTTTGTATCATTAAAACATGCATTTACTTTGCAAAACA
The DNA here is from genome assembly GCF_002127325.2 of Helianthus annuus. Classification (NCBI taxonomy): domain Eukaryota; kingdom Viridiplantae; phylum Streptophyta; class Magnoliopsida; order Asterales; family Asteraceae; genus Helianthus; species Helianthus annuus. The sequence continues at coordinate 76,784,519 of NC_035444.2, read as the reverse complement.
TAACTTTTTGATATATTCAAAATACTTTGTTTTGTACATTTTTACATTTGGTTTAAGTGATTATACTTTACATACCATACATAACATTTGTTACACATTACTTGACTACATTTGGACTTTTAACATTCGGCATGGTTTATACAAGGACTTTTTGACAATTGGTTTAAACATGGACCTTTTACATTGGTGGTTTGTTTAAGTGACTTTTGAGTGACTTAAGTAACGATACGTGTGTAGTATGATACAAGCATGGTGGATATGCCGCTGGTACTTCCTATATATAAGTGCTTGTATTATATTACACATCGTAGCGTTATTTAAATCATTCAATTTGGACTTATACATTTTACACAAATAACATATTTTTCACAAGACTTTGTTTTACAAAAACAATTTATTTTAAACAACTCATTTTTACTTGGTTATTTTTTTAACCCTACATTATTCTTTTATATATACATATTAACTGATTTGTTATCGCTTTTCAAACATTTTATAAAAGCAAACACTTAAACTAGATTCATGACAAGTTTTCATTAAACATTTTCTTAAACCTAAGTCATGGATCCTATTTTCACAAAACCTATGTTACTCACAGGCATTTTTATGCTGACGTACCTATTTTCACAAGTGTTTTCAGGAGCTGTTGCTTAGGATGATGATCGTGACACTAGGGCGGACCTGTGCCTTAGAGACTTAAAATGAAGATAGACTTAGTTTAATTTATTTGATGTACTCTTGTATCTTTTGTTTAAGACAATGAATCTCGTTTGTTTGATAAATAAAAGATAACTTTTATGTCGTGGTTGTGAAACAATAATTCTGTTACGACACTCCCCGACGTTTCCGCCACGTGTTATTGTTTTACGTGGTCGGGGTGTGACATTTTCATTCACCTCTTTGATGTTAGCAAATGCTATGATGCATTTGTCTGAACAAAGGTTTTTAAGAACCTGAGATGATACCTTAGCTGCAGCCATCATGGCACAATCACAGACATGTTCTTTCTCATCTGGCACTTTTTCTTCTTTTTCACCTTGTTTCTTCTCTTCTTCTTCAGACCACGGGTCAGACAGTAGTTCCAACAGGGGTTCTGAATTTTCTCCCAACAGCAGTAACCACTGCTTCAAAAATTTCATCCACTGTTTCTTCATTTGGCTGTCCTTCTTCAGCTTCCAGCCCTTCAGGTATTGACTCTAATGCTGCAAAACAGAATTCATCACTAGAAATAGCATCATTAGCATATAGAGCAAAATTTTCATCTCCTAGTTCATCAGGTAAGCTGCTCCAGTCAACAAAACCTGGGTGAAAAAGCTTTGCTGATCTGGTTGAACCACTGTTGGTGCAGCTTGTTGAGGTGCAACTGGTTGCACCTGAACCTGAGGGACAGGGGCTTGGACATACTGAATTTGCGGAACAGTGGCTTGGACATACTGCACAGGAACAGGGGTTCCAGGATTTGCATAATGAGCAGTGTTTACATGGGCAGCAGGGGCATATTGGGAATACTGCACAGTGTTTTGGTTATTTTGTGGTCTTGGGCTAGGGTGTGTGATAATTGGTCCACTTTTTTGACTCCTACACTCTCTAGCAAAGTGACCTAACCTGTTGCACTTGTAGCATTTGATTTTTGATTTATCCAAACCTACTTTTAGATTCCCATGCAACCCTGGGAATTTTCTCCCTGTCCTTTTGTAAAACTTGTTGGTTCTAACACTCAACAGTGCAAGTTGGTGTAATATGTCCATTTCCTCTAAGTCAGTTGGATCAAAATGCTGGAGATGATTTAGTTCAAAGCACAGATTTTCAGAATTCTAGTTTTCTCCATTAGCTGTAAAAGCATAATTGGATGAGTAAGAATCAGAGTTATTAAAAACTCCACTAGCTGTTATGTCATTGTAATGATCATAACCCTGATCCTTACTACTACCAGATTCTTCCTGACCCAAAAGAGCTGTGTTGCCAAATGAATAGTCATCTGCAACTTTTCCAGACTCTTGTAACTTCTTTCTCTAGTTCAACTCCCTTTCATAGGTTAGGAGTCTACCATGAAGCTGGGTTAGTGTCAGATCTCTGAACCCAACAGAATTCCTGGTTACAAAAGCAATTGTGTCCCATTTATCAGGAAGTGACCTAAGAAACCTGCTATTTTGTGTTGCATTAGCAAATTCAACCTTAACAAGTTTTAGTTCACTTATGAGACAGCTAAATCGCTCAAATTGTTGTGTTAATGACTCACCCTTAATTTGACAAAAGGTTTCATACTGTTGATTCAAATTTTCGCTGTTATTTTCAACTACTTCTTCAGTCCCCCCAAACTGTTCCTTAAGTGCATCCCACAACTCCTTGGCACTGTTACAGTAACAGCCCAGCATAGATCTCATTTGGCAGTGCAGATGCAACGATGCTAAATGCCTTGGCATACAGTTCAATTTTATGAAAATCCTGTTCAGTATAGTTCTCAATTTTCTTAGGAACCATGACCTTTAGATCCTCAGCACGTGGCACCATTGGAATATTTGGTCCAAAGATAACCGACTTCCAACATCCGGTGTTCTGTTGAGCTAGGATGTGACCCATCCTTCGCTCCCAGATGTTGTATTCAGATCTCTTCAACATAGGTGGTTTGAAGAGTGAACCGATGTTGTTATTAACATCCTGCCGATTGTGACGTCATTCTGGTTGTTTTTCAGGTACTGAATAATCAACTTTGTACGTGATTAGTCCTTGCTCTGTTTTACAACGAAACGAACAATTAAAAGTATCAACAATTTTGAGCTGAACTTTTACGTCAAAATGATTGTTAGATCAAGTTTGACTGTCCTCACTCTTATACCAATTGTTAGGATCTGAGTTTGATAAGATTGCGTTTGTTTAATTAAATGAAGATGAGTTAGAAATAATTGCAGCGGAATTAGATGAATGAACTTTCAACACAATCAAAGAGAGAATAATTTTCAGCAAACATGTTTAACATAGAATCGAATGATTGTATTTAGCTAAAATAATCAACACTATTGCTGCATGCACAAAGTCTCCCCCTCAGCCTGAGCTCACAGTGATTTGTTCGTACAGAATGACTTGGTGAAGAAGAGAGCTAATAGAATAGTACAGAGTACTGTTCTATTTATAGTACAAAACAAACCACTGAAGCATCTTTGCTGACGTCACCATGAAAGTGACATCTAACCTCATAACAACTCACAACCACTGCCTATTACAAACACTGCTAGACTAAACTACTGATTACAAGTTAAATACAAAATACAAAGTTATCTACTGCTTCTCATTCCACTGTTATACTCCTAGCAGTGCTTTGTGTCTTCAGCAGTACTTGAACCATGACAGCAGATTGAGCATCAGTGCTTTGTCTCTAACAGTCTTTAGTGATCAGCAGTTGTTTGTGAAGGGCAGTACTTAGAAGTTATCAGATGTTAGGCCATATTCAAGGAGGAAGACTGATGCAAACAACTGCTTATTCTGAATCCACAGATCTGATCCAGTTTTGGCTTTAATCAACTGTTCCTTTGAAGGGTTCAATCCCAACACATACGTTACCTATATCAAATCAAATCAACACACAACACAAACACTTTTATACGCTAACCGATCTCGTATGTTATGTTTACACAGTGATTGTTGCCTGACACCCTAGCAATGATAGTACTATAGTTTGGTGATATGTGCAAAATGCAACATATAAATTACATCAAATGTGGCATTAAACTAACCCTTTTTTAGTACTAATGTTGGAAAAAGTGTGTTTTTGTCTTCCTTTTGTATTTTCAGGGTTAAAAGAGCTTAAATGGACAAAAAAAGCAAAAATGCAGCTAAATCTATCAATAATACAAGAAAAGGAATAAATGTGGCATGCCCGACCCCTTGACAGCATCTCCCCAAGCAAGAACAAGAGAACAGAAGGCTGAACACGCCCCGTGCTCACTGAGCACGGGGGCGTGACCAAGTGTCTGCAGAAAAGACAAAGTTGTAGAAGCTTCTATCACCCAACACGGGGGCGTGCCCAGCGGACATGGGGCCGTGGTCAACGCTAAGATTCGCAGAATCTAGGCAAATCTTGATAGTACAGATATGCTTCTGCATACGTGGTCGTGCCCAGCGGACACGGGGACGTGGTCAACTAATGCAGACAAATTTCATTTAATGAATAAAGAGAAGATGGGTGGACACGGGGCCGTGCCCAATGGACACGGGGCCGTCTCCGGGCTTCTGTGCAGACTATAAATAGGGGTGCTTGGCTCACTTGCAAACGATCCCTTGGCAAACCACCTTTCTCACACTACACCCACCCACCACCACCATCACAACCTACATCCACCACCATCATCCATCATCCATCATAGAGTGTGTGTAGTAGTCTCGGGATCCAAGATTGATCGTAAGAGTTCTTGACAATCAAAGGCCATGATTGCCTAAGTCTCTTACATCACTTGGTGAAGACAAGCATTTAGTGTAATACTTTTTATTTTTAATCTTTTCTTACTTTTTATTTGGTTATGTATTAATGACTTTAATAACTAGTTTCTTATGTTGAAGGTGAATCTTCCTTATCATTTGTCCGTGGTGTCTTGGCATTATTTTACTGTCTATATAAAATAAAAGATTTACACCATTCATATATCCACGGTCTATATGGAGATATGTTGGCTACCTGGTCAGGGGTTAAGGGAATAGTTTGGTAAGAGTCTTGCCTTGTTCAGTGTATAGATCCTGTAAGGACCTGGGTCAAGTTTAGTAGGACCTCCTTCAATACCCACTGGTATTGGATAGCGGGGGTCCGAACTCCTTGACCCCTCATATGCAAACTACTATTAAAACTTTAACCCGGCTATTTAGGATTGTATCCCTGCTGACTCAAACTACTTAGCCGAGGGTAACGTCACCTTCAAAAGAGGGGCCTACCACATTACGCATTAATAACTTAATTAATTATCTTTCAATAATCCAACCCTTTAGGATTGTATCCTTTGTTGACTCAAACTACTGGGTTGAGGGTAACATCACCTTCAAAAGAGGAGCCTACTACTATAACTAAGATAATCTCTTAAAAAGTGCAAAAGTGCAGATCATCCATCATCCATCATAGAGTGTGTGTAGTAGTCTCGGGATCCAAGATTGATCGTAAGAGTTCTTGACAATCAAAGGCCATGATTGCCTAAGTCTCTTACATCACTTGGTGAAGACAAGCATTTAGTGTAATACTTTTTATTTTTAATCTTTTCTTACTTTTTATTTGGTTATGTATTAATGACTTTAATAACTAGTTTCTTATGTTGAAGGTGAATCTTCCTTATCATTTGTCCGTGGTGTCTTGGCATTATTTTACTGTCTATATAAAATAAAAGATTTACACCATTCATATATCCACGGTCTATATGGAGATATGTTGGCTACCTGGTCAGGGGTTAAGGGAATAGTTTGGTAAGAGTCTTGCCTTGTTCAGTGTATAGATCCTGTAAGGACCTGGGTCAAGTTTAGTAGGACCTCCTTCAATACCCACTGGTATTGGATAGCGGGGGTCCGAACTCCTTGACCCCTCATATGCAAACTACTATTAAAACTTTAACCCGGCTATTTAGGATTGTATCCCTGCTGACTCAAACTACTTAGCCGAGGGTAACGTCACCTTCAAAAGAGGGGCCTACCACATTACGCATTAATAACTTAATTAATTATCTTTCAATAATCCAACCCTTTAGGATTGTATCCTTTGTTGACTCAAACTACTGGGTTGAGGGTAACATCACCTTCAAAAGAGGAGCCTACTACTATAACTAAGATAATCTCTTAAAAAGTGCAAAAGTGCAGAAATAATCAAAGGTTACACTAAGGGCGAGTCGGATCCAAGTGATTCATCTTGTCTATCTGTTTTTACTTTTTTATTTTTCAGCATTTTTAGTTTTTATTTTCTAGTTTAAAACCTTTTTTCTAAAATTTTGATTTGATTAGACGTTGAGGATAAACCGGTATTAAAAGCTCTTGTGTCCTTGGACGACCTCGGTATCTTACCAACACTATACTATGCTCACGATGGGTGCACTTGCCCATATGTGTGTTTGGTGTTAGTAAAATATCGTGTTTTATAAATTTAAAACTTGACTAAAGTGTAAAAAGGGCTAAAAATATACATAAAATATGTATAACACCTCACGCACATCAAGTTTTTGGCGTCGTTGCCGGGGACACAAGGATTTTAAGAAAGTTAGGAATCAACGGCCTAATTGTTTTTCTTATTTTTCTGTTTTTTTTAGGAATTTTTATAAATTTTCAGCTTCTGCAGAACTCAGCACGGGCCGTGCCCGCTGAACACGCCTCGTGCCCAATCTTTGGTACTGGCAATCATGTTTTAAGTCAGACAGTAGCTGAACACGGGGCCGTGCCTACTCAACACGCCCCGTGCCCAAGTTTCAGTTACTGAAACCAGAACCGTAAGATCCCAACGGTTGGTAATTTCTGACACAAACATGAGTGATACTGATTTTTTTTACTATCGGCCCTCTTATGGTACGTGGTGTCAAATATGTGATGGCAATTATAAAGATTTAGAATGTTATTTTCTTAATTATAAGCCCCATTATATAGACCCATTGTTTTCCTGTAGCCTTAAGAGGGGCGAAAGTAAAAATAATCCTTATCTCTCCCTCGAATGCTCTCAATCGACCCTTCTAGGAGAAATGCTTCTTGATGAATTATTTCAAATGGAAGATATAATTCTTAATTGGGTGAAAGAACTTGAGATGGACATCATTAATTCATCTCAAGACGATACCCAAGAAGAATTGTTGAGATCGCATTCGGATAAAAACAACTTGTTTCCGATATCACCTCTAACTCTGGCGAAGACTTGAGCGATAGTCGTCCCTGTGTCGATTGTGCCATGAAGGACTCCCCATCGACTTCCTTCGATGCATGCATAGACCTGAGCGATTTGGCATACACCTTCTGTAACGTGAGCCCGGGAAAGGGCTGGACTTGTCCACCTACATTTAGCATAGGAATCACCCTTACCGACAACCTCTTGCGTTCTCGTCTAAATATAGAACAATTAAGGTATCTCAGGCACTTCGGGGTTGTTCTGTCCAGTAAGGAACCACCCGATCCGGATAAATTTGTTGGGATTGAACCCTATCAGAGGAACAGATAATCAAAGCCAAAACTGGATCAGGTTAGTGGATCCAGAATAAGCAGATGTTATGTATACAAGTCTCTCCCCTTGAAAGTGGTTCCAACATCTGCTGACCTCCTATCTACTGATCGTACAACTGCTGACCTACAAACTGCTGATCAAGTAAAAGTCTGATGGAAGACTAAAGCTCTGCTGTTCAATCTACTGCCTTGAGTCAAGCTCTACTGATCATGACAAGTACTGCTGGGTTCACATCAGTGGAAGGATGCAGCAGTAGTTTAGATGTCTTTATGTAATATAACAGTAGTTAGCATAGCAGAGGTTGTATAGATCAGAGGTTAGAGTTTGTTAGGAAGTTAGATGTCACTTTCATGGTGACGTCAGCTTAGATGCTTCAGTGGTTTGGTTTGCCTATAAATGGAGCAGTACCCTGTACTGTTACATTTGATCGTTTTGAGTGAGTTCTTCTCCTCAATTCAATCCTTTCATCTTGTGCAATCAATCAGGCTGAGGGGGAGCTTAGTTTTGTAAGCATGCTTCGTAATCTTTTGACTTAATTGTAATCATTCAGCTTAATGTGAAGCAAGTGTTTATCAAAACTATCTTCTTCCTGAATTGTGCTTACAAAGTTTGTGTTCATTTCCGCTGCACCTAATTTAAATTATGCAAACAAGCACTATTATGAGAGCCTCAGATCCTAACAAAATTCCTTAGAAATAGACGAAACTTCATAAACAGCCTCTAGACACGGGGCCGTGTCCAGGTCAGCACACCCCCCATGTCCACCAAAAGATTCCCGTCTAACTTTTTGTCAGAATACGGACAAAATGTGTCAGGACCCTGTCTACACACGGGGCCGTGTCCAGCTGACACGGGGCCGTGTGCAGCGTGCTGTCATTTTCTATAAAGGCAGCAAGATTCCTGCACATTTGGACCACTCCAAAGACAAAGATTTGCTGGGATCTTCACACATACCATCCTAGGTATATTCTAAAGAAGGTTCTCAACAACCATCTTGTCTTTTCCACTTTTATCCATTGCCTTCTTCTTCAATTTTTCCTTAATACCTCCATTAGAGCTTGAAATCACCATGATTCCAAGCTTTATTGTGATGTTTGCTAGATTTTTATTCAAGGAATCTTGTTAAAAATAAGTTCTACAACAGTGTTTTAAGTTATTCCTACTTAAAAATTCTTTAAAAATCATGAAAATAATTTGAAATTCCATGATTCCTTGTTCCAAAAATCTGCAGACATATGAACACGGGGCCCTGTCCGAGGTACTGTTCCAATAAAATTGAACTCTTTTCGATCTGTTTTCTCAGAATGGCGAGCAGATCTAGCGGAACATCTTCATCGCACTCCAGGAACAACCGACAAGGGAGAAGGTCATCAACGGTCGAAGACTCTCTTGTAAACTACGTTTACGCTTTAAGAGAGGCCATTGATGAGATGACGGGAGTGGAAGAAGCATTGGTCGACCGTATCAATCATTTGACGGTGGGGCTAAAGGGATGTCTTCGAGAGGTCAACCTTTTGCACCAAAGGTTGAACATTCTCGCTTCTCCTCCTTTGGTACCAATCATCACCCAAAGGGCATGGAATGTGGTACCGGAAGTCATCATACCGGCTGAGTGGTACACCATACACCCGGAGCCCCCTCGAGACATATTACAAAGGGTTCCGGTTGGTGTCACTCCCCCTCCGCAAGATGTTGAGGAAAATGAGCCCGCCTTCTTCCTCCCAAGAGAGATAGAAGAATGGCTTTAACAACATCTTGGGAACACCCCTCGCTTTGGAGTTCTACAAAGCCTTTAAGTACCGGAAAGCTATTTCCAGAATTTTGATTCCTATTGTAAAAGTAGAACTCCCTAGGATGATTTTATGTGTCACTTGACCTATCTATCTTAGGACTTTTGGTTTTTACTTTTCTGCTTCGTTTTTAAATTTCAAGGACCTATGTAATGTGTTAGTTTTAACGAATGATGGTTTTATAAATTAAATTGGTGTTTGGATGATGATGTAATGGGTAAAACACACTCGGGATGGTGAATGATACCAAGGGAAACTTAAACTAGCACCCCATGCACAAAAACAGAGCCTCCCGCAAAATTTTCTTCATTACAGCAAGTTCGGCACGGGTCGTGTCCAGCCAACACAGCCCCGTGCTGAACCATCTGCAGAAAATCGCCCAGTTCAGGTAACTGGACACGGGGCGTGTTCGCTGAACATGCCCCCGTGCCCAGGCTTCTGTTTCTTTTTAATGATTTCTGTTACTGGCAACCTGAACACGGGGCCATTCCCGGACACCACGGGCCCGTGTCCAGATGCCCAGTAACATAAAAATTTGTTTTTAAACACAGTTTACACATTCAATCAACCTAAAAACTTATTTTTGGGACACATTGAGGACAATGTGTAGTTTAAGTGTGGGGGGATGCTAAAACCTTGAATTTTGCAAGTCCTAATTACAAGCCTTACACAAAACTCTATTGGAACCGCTAAACACCCCAAATTTTTTCAAAATCTTTTCATTTTTTTTTACTTGTCTTGGTTTAAATTGGGAATTACAAGTTCTAAAAAGGTTATATTTATACAAATTTACAACCGATAGCGTCGTGATAAAAAGAACCAACATAAGCAAATTATGAAACGACATGACAAATCTAGTTAAAATTTGATTATATATACTTGATCACATAAAAAACCATTCCCACAAAAAGTGAGTTTTAAGCCTTTATTGAGCACACAAATACACATCTTTAAACTAAATGCTTATTTTTCGTTTCTTGTGTGAATAGCCGCTTGGTTCTTACGACTCTAGAAATTGCCATGACGATACATTCCCGGTCCTTACCAACTTAAACCCAAGTAAGTAAATGATGGAGGCATTAGGACTAACCCTTTTTATTTCAACACCATTATTTTTTTTACCACCTACCCAAAATCCACCTAGTTAACCCCTTTGAGCCTAAACCTTTTCATTTCTTAACCCAAAACAAACACCCTTTTTACCCACCCAAAACCCTTTTTCATTTTAAACTCTTTATTTTAGTAACAAAGCTTGGTTTTCTTGTGACTTCCTTCCTTATCATTAAAAAAAATGAAGCCAAGAAATAAACAAACAAGTTCATCAAAAAGAACTTTATTTAAAAAAAATTGCTTCATTGGAAATAATAAAAAGTTGAAAAAAATAAACAGTCTTACGAAAACCGACGCTTTTTACGCCTTTCGCCATTTTCTACTAACCACTAACCCAACCACCTACCTTTAACCCAAGCCTAATTCTTCCCCCAAAAGTCATCTTGATATTTACAAAGGTGTATAGTTAAAAAGGAGGAGGATTGATTGCTTGGCAAGCTTATGGTAGAAGTAAGTTCCATACCGCTCTCGAGTGTTTCACAAAAATACATCTTCGGCCGAGTGTTGAGTGATCCCCCGTGAGGTATGTGAACTTGTATATAAATGGAATTTTAAAGAGGCATGTTATGCCCATGTAAGTAACTTATTTTATGTAATGTTCTAAATAAATCATGACGAATAGGATTGTAAATAAAATAAAAATAAAACCTAATAAAGAATCTTGGAATCCCGACACTCTATGACAAGCCCAAAAACCTTCTCTTCTACCCATTCCATTTGGGAGTGTAAGCCACATTATAAAGAGTTTTGCTTGAGGAGAAGCAAAGATTCAAGTGTGGGGGTATTTGATGTGTGCAAAATGCAACATATAAATTACATCAAATGTGGCATAAAACTAACCCTTTTTAGTACTAATGTTGGAAAAAGTGTGTTTTTATCTTCCTTTTGTATTTTCAGGGTTAAAAGAGCTTAAATGGACAAAAGAAGCAAAAATGCAGCTAAATCTAACAATAATACAAGAAAAGGAATAAACGTGGCATGCCCGACCCCTTGACAACATCTCCCCAAGCAAGAACAAGAGAACAAAAGGCTGAACACGCCCCGTTCTCATTGAGCACGGGGGCGTGCCCAAGTGTCTGCAGAAAAGACACAGTTTTAGAAGCTTCTATCACCCAACACGGGGGCGTGCCCAGCGGACACGGGGCCGTGGTCAACGCTAAGATTCACATAATCTAGGCAAATCTTGATAGTACAGATACGCTTCTGCACACGGGGTCGTGCCCAGCGGATACGGGGGCGTGGTCAACTAATGCAGACAAACTGCATAATGAAGAAAGAGAAGATGGGTGGACACGGGGCCGTGCCCAATGGACACGAGGCCGTGTCCAGGCTTCTGTGCAGGCTATAAATAGTGGTGCTTGGCTCACTTGCAAACGATCCCTTGGCAAACCACCACTCTCGCACTACACCCACCCACCACCACCATCACAACCCACATCCACCACCATCATCCATCATCCATCATAGAGTGTGTGTAGTAGTCTCGGGATCCAAGATTGATCGTAAGAGTTCTTGACAATCAAAGGCCATGTTTGCCTAAGTCTCTTACATCACTTGGTGAAGACAAGCATTTAGTGTAATACTTTTTTATTTTTAATCATTTCGCACTTTTTATTTGGTTATGTATTAATGACTTTAATAACTAGTTTCTTATGTTGAAGGTGAATCTTCCTTATCATTTGTCCGTGGTGTCTTAACGTTATTTTACTGTCTATATAAAATAAAAGATTTACACCATTCATATCTCCACGGTCTATATGGAGATATGTTGGCTACCTGGTTGGGGGGTTAAGGGAATGGTTTGGTAAGAGTCTTGCCTTGTTTAGTGTATAGCTTCTGCAAGGACCTGGGTCAAGTTTAGTAGGACCTCCTTCAATACCCACTGGTATTGGATGGCAGGGGTCCGAACTCCTTGACCCCCTTATTTGTAAACTACTATTAAAACTTTAACCCGGCTATTTAGGATTGTATCTCTGCTGACTCAAACTACTTAGCCGAGGGTAACGTCACCTTCAAAAGAGGGGCCTACCATTACACATTAATAACTTAATTAATTATCTTTCAATAATCCAACCCTTTAGGATTGTATCCTTGCTAACTCAAACTACTGGGCTGAGGGTAACGTCACCTTCAAAAGAGGGGTCTGCTATTATAACTAAGATAATCTCTTAAAAAGTGCAAAAGTGTGGAAATAATCAAAGGTTATACTAAAGGCGAGTCGGATCCAAGTGATTCATCTTGTCTATCTGTTTTTATTTTTTATTTTTCAGCATTTTTAATTTTTATTTTCTAGTTTAAAACCTTTTTCTAAAATTTTGATTTGATTAGACGTTGAGGATAAACCGGTATTAAAAGCTCTTGTGTCCTTGGACGACCTCGGTATCTTACCAACACTATACTACGCTCACGATGGGTGCACTTGCCCATATGTGTGTTTGGTGTTAGTAAAATATCGTGTTTTATACATTTAAAACTTAACTCAAGTGTAAAAAGGGCTAAAAATATACATAAAATATATATAACACCGCACGCACATCATTTGGACTCAGCACCTGTCGTGGATAGGGGTTGTTAAGGGTTTTACTTCACATAGTCAAAGTGGTGATAATGTGTTGCGCATTCTACACTCGCAGTCATGTCGGTTGCATATGTCATTGTCGATAGCTTACTTGCTTCACATTTCTACGTGTTACATGCTGGTTATGCGTAAACGCTTTCGCTATACTATATGCTATTAAACTTGCGTACTCACCTTTACACTCCGTGTATTGACTTTATTTTAACGTATGTGACAGGTTGATTAGGATGCTATGCTTCGTTGTGATGAATCAAGTTAGGTGGTCTAGAAACCCACGAATAAAATCGGAGTTGTCGGAACAGTCTATTTGTCTTTGAGAACAATATCTGTAATAACTGTTTTTACTTTATATGTTGATGGTGTGGGACATTGCTGAGGTTGAAGCCAAAGCCTTTGCTTCCACCCACTTTGTGAAGTAGTCAACAACCACGATGATAAACTTTACGTCGCCAGACACTTCTGGGAAGGGTCCTACCATGTCGATGCCCCATTGTTGGAAGGGCCATGCGGTAGAGACTGGATTAAATCATTTTTAGGTTTGAGCGTCTTCGTCGTATGCCTCTGGCAGGCATCACACTCGTGCAACTCGTTCATGGCATCTACATGCACGCCTGGCCAATAATAACCAACATTCATGATCTTCGCAACCACCATGCGCGGCACAGCATGGATCCCACAAATCCCCCGTCCATCTGGTAAAACAAAGCTTTATTTTGAATCTTTCGCGCTTCGGCTTTGTTATCTGGAGGATCCCAGCCTGCAAGTACTGGATAATAGGTGTCATCCAACAAGGTGACCCTATTTCAATTACACTTACTTGGGGCAACAGGACAGAAGGGTTCTTGAGAACCTCGATTCGAACATCCTTGGCAAGATGTTGAAAAGCCGTTGAAGCCAGTTTGCTAAGTGCATCGGCTGGCTTGTTTTCACTACGGTTGATATGGAAAACCTTGAAAGATTGGAACTGCTGAATCAACTCTTTTGCATTTTCAAGATAGAGCGCCATGACTTCTCATTTGGCGTCATATAACCCATTGATTTGACCTACGACCAGTAAGGAGTCTACTTGCGCTTGCAAGTGCTTTGCGCCCATCTTGATAGCCAAACGCAGCCCTGCCAAGAATGCCTCATACTTGGCCTCGTTGTTGGTATTCTTGAAATCAAGCCTGATGGCGTATGTGAACTCGTGCTTTTCAGGGCTGACCAACCTTACCCTGCTTTCGGGCCATCCTCATTCGACGCCCCATCAGTGAACAATAACAATAGTTCATTTGATGTCCCTTGCGTGGGCTTTTCAACTGCTTCACATTCTTGAATCTTGTCAGCGGGGACTTCCGTGGCAAAATCTGCCAGGACTTGCCCCTTGATTGCTGAGCGTAGTTGGTAAACTATGTTGTGACCCCCCCCCCAACTCGATTGCCCATTTTGCTAACCTCCCTGAGATTTCAGGGTTTTGAAGAATGTTACCAATATGCAAGTTGGTGAGAACAATTATCACATGGTCTATGAAGTACCTGCGCAACCTTCTCGATGTGTGCACCAATGCTAGAACCAACTTCTCTATTATCGAGTAACGAGTTTCTTGATCAGTTACATTCTGCTGACATAGTAAATCGAAGTCTAGACTCCTTCCCTTTCTACCAGTAAAATTGAACTGACTGCCTTGTCTGAAGCAGACAAGTACAGGATCAGTGCTTCTTTCTCAGGCGGGGCTGTTAAAGTGGGATGTTGTATTAAACTCTCCTTCATTGCTGAAAAGCAGTCTCAGCTTCCGGTGTCCACTTGAATTCATTTTTCTTAACGCAGTTGCGCAGTGTACTGATGAACGGAAAGGACTTTGTGTCGTGATTGGATAAAAGTCGATTTAGCGCGGCCAGGTGGCCGGCTAGCCGCTGCACCTCCTTTATGTTGCGCGGAGATGGCATCCTTTCGATGGCTTGCACTTTTTCTGGATTCACCTTGAATCCACATCTTGTTACCATGAACCCCAAGAACTTACCTTCTTCCATCCAGAATGAACACTTGCTTGGGTTGAGCTTCATGTTCATGCTTTGCAAGGAATTAAAGGTCTTCTCAATATCTTTCAACATTTGATCTTCTTCTGGGTTCTTGATCACCAATGTACACTTCAATGTGTTTCTCGATATCATTTCCAAAGGTTTTGTCCATTAAGCGCTGGTAAGCTGCGCCAGCGTTGCGGAGGCCGAAAGGCATCTTGGTGCAACAAAAGATACCTATCTCAGTGAGAAAGGCTATTTAATCATCATCTTCAAGGGCCATTTAAACCTGGCAGTAACCCGTGTAGCGATCCAAGAAGCATTTCCATTAAAATGGTACGAGATAGTCAATCTTTTTGTCTATTTCTAGTAGAGAATAGCAATCTTTTGGGCATGCCTTATTGAGATCCTTGTAATATACATACATGTGCCACCCCCCATTTGACTTCTCGACCATCACCGGGTTTGCAACCCATGTTTGATAGTGTACCTCGCGCAGGATACCGGTTTTTTGCAACTCACAGACTTGTTCATTCATTGCCTTGATCTTCTCAGACCCAAGGCTGTGCTTTCTTTGTACCTTTGGCTCGATCGATGGAAAGGTGTTCAAGCAATGCTCTGTAATATCGCGCAGGACGCCAGTCATGCCTGCTGGCGTCCAGGAGAAAATATCCATGTTTCTAAAGAGCAGCTGCTTTAAGAACGATCAGATGTTTTCTGATATTGCTAGACCGATAGTCACAGTCTAATCAGGATAATTGCAGTTCAGGACCCATTTCTCCGGCTCCGTGTGCGGAGTGATCTTGCTGGCCTTTGTCGGGCAAACTTCATCAGTTGCCATAACTTCCTTCTTAGAATAGGTAATTGCCACCCCTGTTTCTGTTGGGAAACCTATTACTGAATGTGGGGTGGACATTAGCATGCTCATTTGACCTTGAGTTTCTCTGCTGATCAAGACATCGTGCCTTGACTTTACCGGCATGACCATGAAGTTCACATTTGTTGTTGTTGAGTGCTTCCCATCAGACAACGTGACCGGGAAGCTGATCTGGCCTAGAGAGAATACCGTTTCGTTGTAGAAACTGGACATAGGGTAATCCACTGGTTCTAGGCACGCTTTGTCTTCATGATCGAACTGATCAAAGCATTGTTCATAGATGATCTCGGCTGTGCTCCCGAGGTCGATGAAGACATAGTCTGTCTCATAATGACCTACGATTCCGGTGATGATGACAGGGCATGTGGCGCGAGGCCCCCCGCGTACCATCGGGAAAATCACTTGTTGTTCCTGCCAAGACTCTTCATATGGGCGCTTGCCCTTGCTTCTTGCACTTATTTTCGGTCCATCGACCATGTGAGTCTCTAACCAGCGAATCTTCTTCTGACCCCCATCATCATTTCTTTGTATCTGTCGCGTCTCCTTGCGCACATTCTTCACCAAGTGCCCGAGCTTGCCGCTTTTAAGGGCCTTTTCTATCTCTGTGCGGAGACTAATACAATCATCAGTCAAATGACCCGTGTCTTCTTGTAAATCACAGTACATATTTCGGTCATGACCCTTCTTATTTGACATGGTTTGGGTGGTTTAAAGTCGTGGTTCTCCATCACAAGAACCTCATTGGGTGTCTTATTTAACGGAGTCCAGTGCTTCTCTCTGTTTTCATTCTTTATCGCCTTGCAATACCCGATTTTATCCAACGTGGCCCGTGCGTCTTCTCTGTAGCTAGGCCTTTCTTCATAACCACTGGACTGGTTTGACTTCCAGCCAGGGTTTTCTTTTTCTTGTTGCGCCTGCTTGAATCTTGCGCGCTGATCTTTGAATAATGATCATCAGAGTAGTGACTGGACCTGCCTCCAGTCAATGATTCTTCTGTTTGCGCCATAACCTTGGCCGCTGCCATCAATTTGTCCCGCTCCTTGGGCATACCATCTCTTCCTGTGATAGTCCAGATTCGGCTATCACAGTGAATTGCTTCCTTGAAGTGGGCACGCATTAAGTCTTTGCTAACGCCACCAATCTCTAAACACTCTTTGTTGAAGCGAGTGATAAATTCTTCTAGACCCTCATTATCGCATCTCCAAATGTTCATGACTTCAGAAGTATCACGCTTATATCGTCTCTGTTGGCTGAAGTGGGCAAGGAAATTCTCTTGAAAGTCAATCCACAATTTGATTCTACCCGCGGGGAGGCTGTCGAACCACTTGCGAGTTGCCCTTGTAAGTGTTTGTACAAAAAGCTGGCATCACATGGGCATGGTCCATCCACCCACTACACCGACACTTGTGAAAAGCTAGACATGATCATCCAGATCGGTTAAGCCATTGAACTTACCCACGGTTTGTAGAAGTTTGGCTTTTTCCAGAGGTGCTAAAGGGATGCTCCGGATGAACTTAGAGTGTTCAGCTGTTGCTGCTGGCCTATAGATAAAGCTGAAATCATGCTCCGCCGCTTCGTTGTACGTTATGCGCGACCTCGGCTTGTAGGACTCATGATTCTTCTACAAACGATTCAAAACTGACGAGCTTACATCTTGTTGGTATGTAGAGACTTCTTCGTCAGTGTTTCATTCTCATTCATCGTTGATGTTGTGTGGCCCGAGCCGGCTACTCAACGGACGCTTTTGTTGCACATGCGAGGGGGTATCATAATAACTTTCAGTTTCACCATAAGTCTCGTGCATGTCGCGCGCACTTTCCCTTCTTCTTGACGAGGGTCTTTCATGTTGCTCTCTTTGTACGCGCTCCTGGGGCGGCGTCTCATAGTTCACTTGTCTTGGTGCAGGTGTCACCAATGGAGATTGTTGCGTCTGGGTTTGAACTAGCCATTGCTGCGCGCACAGCTGCGCAAAGATGAGATTTGTCGCTTGACTCTTTGCATACCAAACGGCGGGAGTTTCCCTCTCTAGTAGTCCTGACATCGCAGGCATTCTTGATATCGCAGGTGCTAAAGGACCAGCACCGTGACTTGTTGGGGTTACCGTTTGGGTGGTACGGATACCACTTGCGCGGATGGCTCCAGCGTTCGTGGCCTCCCCCACGATGTACTCGTCATTAGGTAGGTTTTGGATGTGCGAGTTGTCCTCCACCGTACCCATTTGAGAGCGTGCACCGAAAGGTTGAAACGGAATTCCTTGATCAGCCATAGATCAAGAGAAAAAATAGCACATAAAAGAAGATGAAAGTGATTGTAAAAAATCGGTGGGCGCCAATGAAGAAACACCAACTAATCTGGCGATTAGTTTGTGGTATGTGCCTCGAAAAATTAAGGTTAATCTTCTTTGTCTCGTCTAAGCTACCGTAATGATCCAGCAAAACACTAAACACACCGTTAAGCTCGTTACAAGGAGGGGAATATGGGGGGTTCTCCTTGCAACCACCCTCCTGCATGAGAATAAGTATATGTTTTGAGGATAATAGTGTGTGTATAAAGTGAGAGATTAAGAGAGCGATGCTTAAACCTGGAGGTGAAGTTCACTATTTGTAGCCGAGGTGGTTTGTGAAAGAGATGGGCTGATGGGCCTTGGGCCTGTAGTCGACAACAAGGAATATCCATTCTGTCTCCTCTTCCATGACCGTTGGTGCTTCTAGACGAGAGGATGGCTGGCGCACGCTGAATGGATCCACGTGTCCTGACAATCACCCTTGTTGTCTGGACTGTCATCAGCAGCTAAGTGGAGATCGTGGAGCAGTGGTTGGTGCACGCTGATTGGTGCCACGTGTGCGTCCTTGTGTACCTTATTGTCTCCTGTATGATTGTCCATCGTGCGACACGATCGGATACAACCTGATGGACGCTCATTGGTCCACTGCTCTGCCACTTGTACCTTTGGTACTTGTCCTAGGTTTACCTGCGCTTCCTACCTCCGCGCGACTTCCGGGAATATCTCGTGTAGCCGACGCAATGTAACACCTCGAAAAATTTCGTCCAATAATGTCTTGACACGTGTCATAAGGTTCCGTTATGTGAAAACATACTTTAGAGGGACTAAAAGTGACAAACAGTGAAAACTATGGAACGTAAGGGTCCAAAGTGTCAACAATGGGTAAATAGGCTCTATGATAACCCCACATAATGTTTATAACCTTTAACGGATGGTTCATGGATCATACGACGCGGAAATTGCACAAAAGTGAAGTATTGTAAACTATAGGGGCCAAAAGTGTCAACATGTTTAATTTATACCTCTGAGTGAACTTTTGGCAGACCCGAAGCTTTGTATAGCTAAAATATACTCACTAGAATATGTGGTAAAAATTTCATGAAGTTTCGTCAACGTATGAGAAAGTTATGGCCAAAACCGTACTTAAAGGACTAAAAGCGTCAACGTCGAATTTCATGGCTTTTCGGTTGAGCGCAAAGTTATCCGAGGGCATTACCATGTTGGTAAAAGTCCTAAGGTTCTTAGAAACCAAGTTTGGGGGTTTACGGGTCGAGAAAAGTAGCCGAAACATCGCGTACAAGTTCAGGGGTCAAAGCTGTCAATGTTTGAAACTTGTTTGGCTGAACCAGGGGTCAGGCGACCCGCCTGGTAAAGCCCAAGCGGGCCGCGTGGGTTGCCCAGCGACCAGAAATCGTATTTGGGTGAAATTGGGTCCGAATTCAAGTGCAATACAGTTGTTTCTTGCCTCCAAATACTCCAATGAGAAGCCTTGCATGCCTACATCAACAGTAAACCTCAAAAACTCTGCTTTAAATCCAGATTCATCTCATTTTTGATCATTTACAATTGGGAACAAGAAGCTCTCTATCAAGAACTATCAAGGCAAGCTTTCTGGAGACAAACTGATCATCAAGGACGAATTCTAGTGTTCACTAAACACCTATAGGACTCTTGTAAGCTTTCAATTCGTTCCTTAATCCGTTCTTGTTGTGTTTATTGCTAAAAGTCAAACTGGGTGTTCATAACCTTTGACTTTCCGATTAAACGGATTTCTTTCAGTCATTTCTCGAATTGAAACTTGTTATAGATTGGTATTTATGTGGGAGACAAACCCTCTATAGGGTACTCTCTGAATCCCACTATATGCATGCTAATTGTCGAGTCAAACATGGTTCTAAAAAGTCAACAGAATTGATTTTCGCAAGAATAAGCTTGAATGTTAATATATTAGACATGCAATCTGATTGATCATCATAAATAACTTGTAATACATATAAGAATATGTTTTAATCATCATCAACTCGACAATCTATAGTATAGCCACGAATCGGAACCGAAAGTCTTGTAAAACGATTATTTCGTAGACTATCGATTCGGATTCTTACATGCATGTTCGAGATCTGTATTGGAAAGTATTTTTGACTATTTTTATTTTAGTTAAACTTTCTGGAATTTTCCTTGATTGAGTCTATGCTTAGCCTATTCGAATGCATGTTTCCGATTTATGCATAAAGTTGACTATTTTGCCCTTTTTGATTTAAAACGGGATTTTTGGAAAAGTAAAAGAGTAGAAATCTTTATTTTTATTATGTAGACTTGCACCGAAAATTTCGGATCAGTTGATGGTCCAGATTGTGAGTTATGGCCATTAGCGTAAAACTATATTATAAATTTACATAAACGGTCCTTTTCGCGTAGAACCCGTTTCTGGCCACGTTTTGATGCAAAACTTTTTACCAACAGAAGTAATATAATATTCTGGGAATTTTGATGATTTTTAATTAATTTTTGGCTGAACGGATCCTAGATCGCCTAGTCATTTCGGCTTATGTCGGTTTTGACCGTTTAAGCCATAAAATGAGTTTTACACATCCTTTTGACCCGAAACCTTTTTCTACTGATTTTATATGATGAATAAATTATTTTAAGTATTCTGGAAATATAAAAATCTCAGATTTAATTTGAAAACCCGAAAACGCCCTTAAATCGCATATTTAGCGTTTTAAACGCATAGTAAGCGTTATACTTGTTTTAAACATATAAGACCTATACCTACTGATGTGTTTAGCATATTTTCATATAAAAACAGTAAGTATAAGTATATGAACTCAGATTTCCAGTTTTGGCATTTTTAGCCCTTGTGAATTTACTAAAATACCCCTACGGTGCATAGTTTGATTTTAAAATGATAAATTTGGTATATGGGTCATACCCTACTGATATAATATGTTATATTAAGTATAATTACTGTATGAACCAGACCCGAAACTCAGATTTCTAATTTTACCCTTTTATTATCTTTTAAATGACCAAAATGCCCTTCTAAGGCATAAATTGAGTTTAAAATTATTCCGGGCAATATAGAACATAACTTACTGATATAATATCATATTTTAAGCATATTACATCAGGGAACTTGCAATTGAATCATTGGTCTACCCGTAACGCCCTTTTCGCGTTCGGTTCGGTTTACGTAACTAGTTTGCGTAAATTGACCGAAACGGGTCAAACGATATCATTTTTATTTCAAAATCCAGAATGTATTTAGTATACCCATATTATACAAGTATTCAAACTTGTCGGGTCTAAATCACATTCTATCCGGTCTTCGCTTAATCGTGCGTAAACCGTATCATTCCTAAAACTAACCGGTCAAAGCTTAAGCTTAAATAAAAGGCCGTTAGGAATCTAATAGGTTAATTATAAACCTTTGTTCCAGATTAGGAGGCCCGGTAAAAGCTACCAACACTTATCGTTTGTGACTTATACTTGCTCAGGTAAATACATTTTGACTTATTTTCCCTATACGGGCTTGGGGTACGGTATTTAAAATACCGCTTGATCGGGCGCACAAGTCCTGCTCCTTATAGGTGTACAGTCTTGAATAGCTTGTGCGACTTCGTTTAAACAGTCTTGTCTTACTTAAAGGCTTTGGGGGGTTATTGACCATGTCCCGGATATCCTTGGCATTATCTTACGAGATGGCCACGACCAGAGCACGGGGTGTAGGCGTACACTCGTCGTGTATAACTCTTTAATGTGGTGTGTCATTTAATTCTTAGCCCGGACAGCAGATCCCGGGCCACCAAAGATACGAGTGCATGTAAATCGTTCACAAGTTTATATTATATAATTATCCCAAGTTAATAAAAATATTTATGCCTCGTGCATTTAAATAAATTTTCAATCATTTTCAAAATGAGTCAGTCGATTTGTATTTACCAGTGTAAACTGACGTATTTTTCCCAAAAGGTTAAGTGCAGGTACTATACGGAAATAGGCTGGTTGTTTCCTAAGAGCGTCCACTATAGTCTCGCAAGCTCGGACGACAATTATCTGTTGAACTACTTATTTCTATTTTTATTTGATCCGCCTGTGGATCCATTTCAACTACTGTGATAATTATTATTGCACTTTATTTAAAGTTGAAATGTTTCTATTCTGCTTCCGCTGTGCATTATTATATTGTGTTGATTGTCTATAACGATGCCAACTACGTCACTGTACCCCACACCGGGCCCACCGGTGACACGTGGAAATCGGGGGTGTGACAGGTTGGTATCAGAGCCAACGCTGAGTGAATTAAACACTATCTTAATGTGTTTAATCTCAGTTACACAATTGCACATTCCTCGATTTTCGAGTCTAGACAAAGAACTTAGGAAATGTTCAACATTTCGTTTAATTTATGTTTATTATTTTGCATTGTCTTATATATTTTGTTGTGCAACTTGTTTGACTTTTGACAGGATCACTATGCCGCCACGAATGAGAGGTCGAGGAGGATTTGCTACAACCCACGACCATGAGGCAGGGCCCTCACATAGGCGAGCACCATCCGCCACGCACAACACAGCCGCCAACGACCTTTGGAGGTCTTTCGCCGAGCCTGCTAGACACTCGGTGTCCGCCAGCACTTCACCATCATTACCCCACTCGTTTGGGCCCCACTCGGAGAATGGGCCCCATGGTTCGCATGGATCCTACATACCTTTGCATCAGTCACCGCACCAGTATCCAGCACCTGTCTACCAGGGTTTATATAACCCTGATGCTTTTGTGGATGAGCCAGTGGGCCATAACCCACTTGGACACGAGGACCACTTTTCTGGTGGTCACGAGATGGACGTCGACGAGGATACGGACCCCTCGCTACCGCCATCAGGTACGCCTAACCATCCGATTGAGATATCGGATGGGTCGCCATTTAGGGGATCACCCTACAATGGTGGGGACAGCTTTCAGGAGAGATTTAAGCAGCATGATTGGTATTTCACCCCCAGCCACAACTCTCCAATGCTCCAGTCTCACCAGGTTTCACCGGTGCATTCGCAGCACCACTCGCAGCAGCTTCAGTAGCAGCCGCCTTTACCGCAGGACCTATCTGAGGCCCTATGGCGTGACGTGATCACTCCGTCACCACCACCGCCACCAGTTTTACCTCCTCCGCCTCAGAGGCCAAGGAGGAATGCGCGCATGTCTACGCGCGGAGGGATTCGCATAGGCACCCCTCCACATGTTAGTAGCAGCCGCTACACATCTCTTCCCGGGGAGTCCGAGACAGGGGAGTCTCAGCATCCCGTATCGGAGGTTACTTCTGTACCGATCCCGCCTCTGCCGCCGCAGAACTATGGAGAGCCGATTCCGGCTTATGCTAGTGCCGCTCAGTTTAACCCGTTCGAGCATGTTTTCCCTCAGCGTTATGATTACACGGGAGACCCTTATTGGCAAGCTGTGAACTACAGCTCACTCCCACCTAGTGGTCCGTTGGGAGACACTTGGACTGCTGGGCAGTCTACTTTTGGTTACCCTCCGGGTTACCAGCAGCCACCGCAGCCGCAGCCGTACCAGCCGCCGCAGCCGCAGCACTACCAGCCACCGCCACCGGCGCCTATGATGTCGCCGCCGCAGGTTCAGGAAATTCTGCATGGGATTGATAGCATGCGACGGGAGTTGCAAAGTGATCGCCGTCACAACCGTGGCATGTTCAAGAAGGTGTTTGATCTGCTCAAGGGTAAGAGCAAGAGGGATCATTGAATCCTTCGATTATTGTCTCATGTACTCATGTCCCTGCGTGGACATCTATCCTTGTACTCTACCCCTGTGTGGGTATATCTATCTTATTCTACCCCTGCGAGGGTATGCTGTTCTGCTGACCCCTGCGTGGGTTTGCTTTATTTTATTTTTGTTATTGATATTACTTGTTTAGCCCCTGCGCGGGCATGTTATTCATGTTATTCATGTTATCCATGTTATTTCAAAGTCCCGTTTAGGGCAAATATGTACTGGTATTTTATTTGAGATTTGAAATGGTTAGTCTGAGTTTATCATTTTATTTATATGCATGAATAATATTAAAATAATGGAAAATATCAATTTTTATTTGATTTGCCATTTTATAAGA
The DNA here is from genome assembly GCF_002127325.2 of Helianthus annuus. Classification (NCBI taxonomy): domain Eukaryota; kingdom Viridiplantae; phylum Streptophyta; class Magnoliopsida; order Asterales; family Asteraceae; genus Helianthus; species Helianthus annuus. The sequence goes on along the minus strand of NC_035444.2, from coordinate 76,760,594 downwards.
ATCTTAGTAAGGTATAACCTAGCTTGAATGCCTTATTAACAGGCCTGGCCCTGATGGTAAAACCTGGTTGAAAGGATTCAACTCCCTGTTAACATCTGAGAACATGTTAACATTCTGGCTAAGCGTGATCTGTAGAATCACACAAGCCACCTTTTTAATAAATTATCTACAGATTATATCTGTATACAAGTCTATTAATGACTTGATACCTACGGGTTATGACTATGTCATATAGTGGCAGTTGTGGTCTATGACTCCCTGCCTAGTAAAGAATTATCTACAGACTATATCTGTATACAAGTCTATTAATGACTTGATACCTACGGGTTATGACTATGTCATATAGTGGCAGTTGTGGTTTATAACTCCCTGCCAAGAAAAGAATTACCTACAGAATTTATCTGTACACAAGTCTGTTTATGACTTGATACCTACGGGTTATAACTATGTTATATAATGACAGTTGTGGTTTATGACTCTCTGTCTAGTAAAGGATTATTTGTTTAATTATACAATTTATAATCCTATAAAAATCTAAATTTATAATTTAGTAATTGTCCATGTGACTAGGCCTATGGTGCCAATATATATATTTTCATTCCTTGATTGCTAATAAGAGCTCGAATGAAATTATTAAATTAACTGCTAAGGTTCTTGATACCATGGTTAATAAATCGTCTAGAACGATAATACTGTTAGGTCCTAAATTAGACCTTGTCCTTTATTGTAGCTTAAAGCTACGATGGCCAAATCGGAGGAAACCAACAGTCATTCTGGGGAACGCTCAGATAATGCAAAAATTCACGTTACCGGTGCAGAATTGCAAGCACTGATAGATAATGCTGTCGCCAAGGCTATGGATCGGCAGTTCAAGGAATCTAGTGGTACACGGAGTAGGACCCGAACAGAGACACACGCAAAGCCCAAGACTCATTCTGAGGCTCATAGTAAGCCACCCTCTAAAAAGAGTGAGCCAAAGAAAGTTGAGGATGATAATCATTCCTCCAACCACAGCAGCGTCCCGAAGCAGGAGATTAAGCTGAAACATGACACGTACAGCAGGTCCTGTACGTACAAGTATTTTGTATCTTGCAAGCCCAGAGATTTCACTGGGGAAAAGGGAGCCGTCGATTGCATGACGTGGATTGACGAGATGGATACTGTGGTGGATATCAGCGGGTGTGCTGATAGGGACGTCGTGAAGTACGTGTCCCAGTCATTCAAAGGAGATGCGTTAGCATGGTGGAAGTCACTCCTACAAGCTGCCGGTAAGGCCACACTGTACGGTTTGTCATGGGAACAGTTTGTGGCCCTGATTAAAGAGAACTTCTGTCCGCAGCACGAGGTCGAACGAATAGAATCGGATTTTGTATCCTTAGTTATGAAGAACCTCGATTGTCAAGCGTATCTTACTACGTTCAACACGTTGTCTCGTTTAGTGCCTTACTTGGTGACCCCGGAGCCGCGCAGGATTGCTCGATTTATTGGGGGTCTGGCACCGGAGATAAAGGCAAGTGTTAAAGCTTCAAGGCCTACAACATTTAGATCAGTAGCTGATCTATCCCTCTCCCTCACTCAAGACGTGGTAAGATTGAGAGCCATGAAGAGCTCTGAGGAGAACAAACGGAAACGTGAGGATGACACCTCACGAAGATCTGAAAAGCGACATAGAGGGAACAACGACCACAGGAAAGGGTCAGGGTCTAGGAAAAGTGATCATCAGTCGCGTGAGAAACCCAGATGCAAGATTTGTAGGAGACACCACTTTGGGAGGTGTCGGTTAGAAACAAAATCCCAGTCTTCAGAGAAACGATGTGGAATCTGCAAGTCCCCAGATCATAAAGCTGTGGATTGCAAGAAGATGAAGGATGCAACGTGTTTTGGTTGCAACGAAAAAGGTCATATTCGGCCCAACTGCCCAAAGTTTGCAAAGAAGGCCGAGGAAGGGAAGAAGACTAATGCGAGAGTCTTCAGAATGGACGCAAAGGAAGCAGTCCTTGACGATAACGTCGTTACCGGTACGTTTCTTGTAAATGATGTTTTTGCTAGAGTCTTGTTTGATTCAGGAGCCGATAAGTCGTTTGTAGACGATAAGTTTTGTAAATTATTGAACCTTCCTGTTAAAACCTTAAGTGTGAAATATGAGGTGGAATTAGCCGATGGAACCTTAGAAACCGCCTCGACTGTTCTAGATGGATGTGTTATATCCATTAGGAATCATTCTTTCCCGCTATCCTTGCTTCCCTTTAAGCTAGCTGGATTCGACATAGTGATAGGCATGGATTGGTTGTCGAGTAACCAAGCCCAGATTCTGTGCAATAGAAAGCAAGTAATAGTTAAGACTCCGTCTGGTGAGTCACTTACTATTCAAGGAGATACCCAGCATGGATTGCCGGAGCAAGTGTCCATGCTCAAGGCATCCAGATGCCTGCAGAAAGGATGTGTCATTTATATGGCACAAGTTACCGTTGATGAGCCGAAGCCGAAGATTGAGGATATCCCTGTTATCTCGGAATATCCTGAAGTGTTTCCTGAAGAACTACCCGGTTTGCCACCGGATAGGCAAGTAGAGTTTCGGATAGACATTATTCCAGGTGCAGCACCTGTAGCAAGAGCACCATACAGATTGGCACCAACGGAGATGAAGGAGTTGAGGACGCAATTGGATGATCTGTTAGCTAAAGGTTTTATTAGACCTAGCTCGTCTCCTTGGGGAGCGCCAATCTTGTTCGTTAAGAAGAAGGATGGTTCGATGCGTCTGTGCATCGATTACCGTGAGCTTAATAAGGTCACTATCAAGAATCGGTATCCGTTACCCAGGATCGACGATCTGTTCGATCAGTTGCAAGGAGCAAGTTATTTCTCCAAGATTGACCTGAGGTCAGGTTATCATCAGTTGAAGGTCAAGGACGAAGACGTACACAAGACAGCGTTTAGGACTCGTTATGGACATTACGAGTTCCTAGTGATGCCGTTTGGGCTCACTAACGCACCAGCCGCGTTCATAGATCTCATGAATCGCGTCTGCAAACCTTATTTAGATAAGTTCGTTATCGTCTTTATTGATGACATTCTTATCTACTCGAAGAGCCAAGCTGATCATGAGAAACACCTTCGTTGTATTCTCAAACTTCTGAATCAAGAGAAGCTTTATGCCAAATTTTCGAAGTGTGAATTTTGGCTTCGAGAAGTCCAGTTCCTAGGACATGTTGTAAGCGAGCGAGGTATCCAAGTAGATCCCGCTAAAGTAGAAGCAGTCATGAACTGGCAGGAGCCGAAGACTCCTACTGAGATTCGCAGTTTCCTCGGATTGGCAGGATATTATAGAAGATTCATCGAGAACTTTTCAAGGATTGCTGCGCCCCTAACTTCGTTGACCCGTAAGAAGATTAAGTTCGATTGGGGCCCTAAGCAGCAGGAATCCTTGGACATTCTGAAGCAGAAGCTGAGCAATGCGCCAGTATTGACGTTGCCCGATAGTATAGATGAATTTGTGGTGTATTGTGATGCATCACATACTGGCATGGGCTGCGTACTCATGCAGAAAGGCAAAGTCATTGCCTACGCTTCTCGCCAGCTAAAGGTGCACGAGAAGAACTACACCACCCACGATTTGGAATTGGGTGCGGTTGTATTTGCGTTGAAGCTATGGAGACATTACTTGTATGGAACCAAGTGTATAATCTATTCGGATCACAAGAGTCTTCAGCATCTGTTCAATCAGAAGGAATTGAACATGCGACAAAGGCGATGGATGGAAACTCTCAATGACTATGACTGTGAGATACGATACCATCCAGGCAAGGCAAATGTGGTTGCCGACGCCTTAAGCAGAAAAGAAAGGGTTAAACCGATCAGAATCAATGCCAAGCGCATTGAAATAAGAAATAATTTGAATGAAAGGGTGTTAGCTGCACAGAAGGAAGCTGTGCTGGAAGCTAACTATCCTGCAGAAAAGTTGGGAGTAACTGAGGAACAGTTATCCCACGACAAAGATGGAATGCTACGACTAAACGGACGAATATGGGTTCCAGTATATGGAGGACTTCGGGATGTTATCCTCCAGGAGGCCCACAGCTCTAAATATTCCGTTCATCCTGGAGCTGATAAGATGTACCAGGATTTGAAATCAAACTACTAGTGGATTGGTTTGAAAAAGTCCGTGGCCGAGTATGTGGCCAAATGTTTGACTTGTGCGCAAGTCAAGGCTGAGCATCAGAAGCCGTCAGGTTTGCTTCAGCAACCTGAAATTCCCAAGTGGAAATGGGAAATGGTGACAATGGATTTTATCACCAAGTTGCCAAAGACGAAAAAGGGAAATGATACCATATGGGTCATAGTAGACAGACTGACTAAGTCAGCTCATTTTCTACCCATCAAAGAGACGTATAGCTCAGATATGTTAGCTCAATTATACGTCGATAAGATAGTAGCGCTACATGGTATACCTGTATCTATTATCTCTGATAGAGATACTAGATATACGTCACATTTTTGGAAGAGTTTCCAACAGTCGTTGGGCACTCGTTTGAATTTTAGTACGGCTTATCATCCTCAGACCGATGGTCAGAGTGAGCGTACTATTCAAACTTTGGAAGACATGCTTCGTGCATGTGCGATCGACTTGGGTGGTAGTTGGGATAAGAACCTACCACTGATTGAATTCTCCTACAACAATAGCTACCATTCCAGCATAAAGGCTGCGCCTTTTGAGGCCCTATACGGTAGGAAGTGTAGATCGCCCATTTGTTGGGCAGAAGTTGGAGATGTCCAGTTGTCTGGACCAGATATCGTCTTTGAGACGACAGACAAGATCGTTCAGATCCGTGATCGTTTGAAAGCTGCCAGGGATAGGCAGAAAAGTTATGCGGATCCTAAGCGCAAAGATTTTCACTTTGATGTGGGTGAAAAAGTGTTGCTTAAGGTATCACCTTGGAAGGGTGTAATGCGATTTGGAAAGAAAGGCAAGCTAAGCCCGAGATACATAGGACCTTTCGAGATAATCGAACGTGTCGGGGCAGTCGCTTACAAGTTAAACTTGCCTGAAGAGCTTAGTGCTATTCATAATGTGTTCCACATCTGTAATTTGAAGAAGTGTTTCGCTGACGATTCACTGGTTATACCGCATACAGATATACACATAGACGAAAGTCTAAAGTTTGTTGAAAAACCTTTGTCGATTGAGGATCGACAGGTAAAGAAGCTTCGAAGGAGGCACGTGCCTATTGTTAAGGTCAAGTGGGATGCCCGTAGAGGTCCCGAATACACGTGGGAAGTGGAATCCACGATGAAAGAAAAATATCCCCAATTGTTTGAATAAATCTCGGGGTCGAGATTTCTTTTAAGGGGGTGAGGATGTAACACCTCGAAAAATTTCGTCCAATAATGTCTTGACACGTGTCATAAGGTTCCGTTATGTGAAAACATACTTTAGAGGGACTAAAAGTGACAAACAGTGAAAACTATGGAACGTAAGGGTCCAAAGTGTCAACAATGGGTAAATAGGCTCTATGATAACCCCACATAATGTTTATAACCTTTAACGGATGGTTCATGGATCATACGACGCGGAAATTGCACAAAAGTGAAGTATTGTAAACTATAGGGGCCAAAAGTGTCAACATGTTTAATTTATACCTCTGAGTGAACTTTTGGCAGACCCGAAGCTTTGTATAGCTAAAATATACTCACTAGAATATGTGGTAAAAATTTCATGAAGTTTCGTCAACGTATGAGAAAGTTATGGCCAAAACCGTACTTAAAGGACTAAAAGCGTCAACGTCGAATTTCATGGCTTTTCGGTTGAGCGCAAAGTTATCCGAGGGCATTACCATGTTGGTAAAAGTCCTAAGGTTCTTAGAAACCAAGTTTGGGGGTTTACGGGTCGAGAAAAGTAGCCGAAACATCGCGTACAAGTTCAGGGGTCAAAGCTGTCAATGTTTGAAACTTGTTTGGCTGAACCAGGGGTCAGGCGACCCGCCTGGTAAAGCCCAAGCGGGCCGCGTGGGTTGCCCAGCGACCAGAAATCGTATTTGGGTGAAATTGGGTCCGAATTCAAGTGCAATACAGTTGTTTCTTGCCTCCAAATACTCCAATGAGAAGCCTTGCATGCCTACATCAACAGTAAACCTCAAAAACTCTGCTTTAAATCCAGATTCATCTCATTTTTGATCATTTACAATTGGGAACAAGAAGCTCTCTATCAAGAACTATCAAGGCAAGCTTTCTGGAGACAAACTGATCATCAAGGACGAATTCTAGTGTTCACTAAACACCTATAGGACTCTTGTAAGCTTTCAATTCGTTCCTTAATCCGTTCTTGTTGTGTTTATTGCTAAAAGTCAAACTGGGTGTTCATAACCTTTGACTTTCCGATTAAACGGATTTCTTTCAGTCATTTCTCGAATTGAAACTTGTTATAGATTGGTATTTATGTGGGAGACAAACCCTCTATAGGGTACTCTCTGAATCCCACTATATGCATGCTAATTGTCGAGTCAAACATGGTTCTAAAAAGTCAACAGAATTGATTTTCGCAAGAATAAGCTTGAATGTTAATATATTAGACATGCAATCTGATTGATCATCATAAATAACTTGTAATACATATAAGAATATGTTTTAATCATCATCAACTCGACAATCTATAGTATAGCCACGAATCGGAACCGAAAGTCTTGTAAAACGATTATTTCGTAGACTATCGATTCGGATTCTTACATGCATGTTCGAGATCTGTATTGGAAAGTATTTTTGACTATTTTTATTTTAGTTAAACTTTCTGGAATTTTCCTTGATTGAGTCTATGCTTAGCCTATTCGAATGCATGTTTCCGATTTATGCATAAAGTTGACTATTTTGCCCTTTTTGATTTAAAACGGGATTTTTGGAAAAGTAAAAGAGTAGAAATCTTTATTTTTATTATGTAGACTTGCACCGAAAATTTCGGATCAGTTGATGGTCCAGATTGTGAGTTATGGCCATTAGCGTAAAACTATATTATAAATTTACATAAACGGTCCTTTTCGCGTAGAACCCGTTTCTGGCCACGTTTTGATGCAAAACTTTTTACCAACAGAAGTAATATAATATTCTGGGAATTTTGATGATTTTTAATTAATTTTTGGCTGAACGGATCCTAGATCGCCTAGTCATTTCGGCTTATGTCGGTTTTGACCGTTTAAGCCATAAAATGAGTTTTACACATCCTTTTGACCCGAAACCTTTTTCTACTGATTTTATATGATGAATAAATTATTTTAAGTATTCTGGAAATATAAAAATCTCAGATTTAATTTGAAAACCCGAAAACGCCCTTAAATCGCATATTTAGCGTTTTAAACGCATAGTAAGCGTTATACTTGTTTTAAACATATAAGACCTATACCTACTGATGTGTTTAGCATATTTTCATATAAAAACAGTAAGTATAAGTATATGAACTCAGATTTCCAGTTTTGGCATTTTTAGCCCTTGTGAATTTACTAAAATACCCCTACGGTGCATAGTTTGATTTTAAAATGATAAATTTGGTATATGGGTCATACCCTACTGATATAATATGTTATATTAAGTATAATTACTGTATGAACCAGACCCGAAACTCAGATTTCTAATTTTACCCTTTTATTATCTTTTAAATGACCAAAATGCCCTTCTAAGGCATAAATTGAGTTTAAAATTATTCCGGGCAATATAGAACATAACTTACTGATATAATATCATATTTTAAGCATATTACATCAGGGAACTTGCAATTGAATCATTGGTCTACCCGTAACGCCCTTTTCGCGTTCGGTTCGGTTTACGTAACTAGTTTGCGTAAATTGACCGAAACGGGTCAAACGATATCATTTTTATTTCAAAATCCAGAATGTATTTAGTATACCCATATTATACAAGTATTCAAACTTGTCGGGTCTAAATCACATTCTATCCGGTCTTCGCTTAATCGTGCGTAAACCGTATCATTCCTAAAACTAACCGGTCAAAGCTTAAGCTTAAATAAAAGGCCGTTAGGAATCTAATAGGTTAATTATAAACCTTTGTTCCAGATTAGGAGGCCCGGTAAAAGCTACCAACACTTATCGTTTGTGACTTATACTTGCTCAGGTAAATACATTTTGACTTATTTTCCCTATACGGGCTTGGGGTACGGTATTTAAAATACCGCTTGATCGGGCGCACAAGTCCTGCTCCTTATAGGTGTACAGTCTTGAATAGCTTGTGCGACTTCGTTTAAACAGTCTTGTCTTACTTAAAGGCTTTGGGGGGGTTATTGACCATGTCCCGGATATCTTTGGCATTATCTTACGAGATGGCCACGACCAGAGCACGGGGTGTAGGCGTACACTCGTCGTGTATAACTCTTTAATGTGGTGTGTCATTTAATTCTTAGCCCGGACAGCAGATCCCGGGCCACCAAAGATATGAGTGCATGTAAATCGTTCACAAGTTTATATTATATAATTATCCCAAGTTAATAAAAATATTTATGCCTCGTGCATTTAAATAAATTTTCAATCATTTTCAAAATGAGTCAGTCGATTTGTATTTACCAGTGTAAACTGACGTATTTTTCCCAAAAGGTTAAGTGCAGGTACTATACGGAAATAGGCTGGTTGTTTCCTAAGAGCGTCCACTATAGTCTCGCAAGCTCGGACGACAATTATCTGTTGAACTACTTATTTCTATTTTTATTTGATCCGCCTGTGGATCCATTTCAACTACTGTGATAATTATTATTGCACTTTATTTAAAGTTGAAATGTTTCTATTCTGCTTCCGCTGTGCATTATTATATTGTGTTGATTGTCTATGACGATGCCAACTACGTCACTGTACCCCACACCGGGCCCACCGGTGACACGTGGAAATCGGGGGTGTGACACGCAAGGTCTAGGAAGACATGGTTTTTAACCATGGAGCTAAGTGTCAAATCTGACCATGTGTTGACCTTGACCTCGCGCGCGACCTGGAGCACACCTGATTAGCCGGCACGAGGTTGGGAGCTACCAAATTGGTCTACTATGAGTATGGTCTCGCACGCGACCTATTGGTCTACTATGAGTATGGTCTCGCGTGCGACCTGATTAGCCAGCATAGTTTTCGGGACCATACCCCTTCATCTACTAATAGACAAGTAACTAAGCAATAAGTATAGTTTAATCTAACATTAAAAAAAGAGCTATGTTTGAATATGTCTAAATAAAAGACGAGCAACTTAGCTGAATGCCCTATCCAGTGGCGGAGTTTGAACGACCAGTGGGTGCCAGACTCTCAAAATACAAATCAGTGGTGTCTGAACTCTTACAAATCCAATATTTTATACTAAAAAATATGAAATTTTCGGTAAAATTAACATTACTAGCGAAAAATCAATAGGTGCCGGACACCCCCGGGCCACCTAAAACCTCCGCCTTTGGCCCCACCAGGTTATAAAAATAACTATATATACGAACACACCCACCTGCCTTATTTCCCTTCTTTTCCATCAACCACCCTCTTCCCCCTTACGAAGATATCTCGACACCACCACCACCACCACCGCTAGACATATATTTATAGGTCCAGTTCATGAAGCCATTTAAAGGTTGAAGCAATAGCCATATGTTCATTGTATACCATATTATAACTTTTTGCAACTATTATCCTTGTCAATATGAAACGAAAGATATATGGGTAGTTTAAAGGATGATATCTTCAAGTTTATATAAAGGGGTTCATTCAAAAGTTGCATCTTCAAGCATCTTGTTTTCCTGATAATTTCAATTGAATTCTTGCATATTCAAGAAGAATGTGCACTATGATAACCCTAAAAACACATGGGAGCATATTATGAAACTATTCTCTATAAGAATACTGATTGTAAAGACACCCTAAAGTGTATTTCAAATCACAATCAAGAGGGGAAAACCATATCTTACAAAAAGATGATAGAAAAATGGACCAACACACCACTACTTAAGTCATGAAAAGTGGTTTTCAATTTGAGGGGGGCTATAGAGAGAAAAAAAGATAACCAGTGTGGGGGAATGCCAAGAAAAAAAAATTAAACCTAGTTGAGTATCATGTCTTTGCCACCTAGAAACATAAATGGAAGACTACATTATCCCCTTGATTGATCCACCATAGTTTGCATGGATTAAACCATGGCAATTATGGTCCTCCTTTTCATTTTTAAACAAATCATTTCCTTTTTCTTTAGACAAAGATAAATTAAAATAAATAAGGGACTAGTGGTTTGGGTCATGACGACACCCTTAAGGTAGTGGTTTTGGATGGTGGATTAGAGGTGGGTTACATGACACTAACATGGAGGGTCATGGTGGTCATGAGGGTCATGACCACACCCTGTAGCCTAAAAAATATTAATTTAACGGTTTAATCTAAAATATATGAAAAAGTAAAAATACACTTATCATTTCAAAGACACCGAAATAGTTTATATTAGAAGCAAATAAAAAATCAAATTTATCATTCCCAGAATAGCAATACACATGCTAAACCAAGCATTCAAGCAAAGCAAGCGCCTGGCCTCTGTTGGGCTGTTCACTAGTCTTTGGCAAGCCCACTTCTTAAATTTCTCCGAGTCCACGAATAAATTAGCAACCACAAGTCCACAATTTGCTTTAATTGGGTCCAACCCTGTTCACGCAATTTCATAACTGTTATTTTCTTCGGAATGTCAAACTTCATAAAACGACTAGCAAGACGCTAGAAAAAAAAAACATACAACCGTAGATTACAGATTAAACTGACACCAATCTCTCCACGACATAGCCTTGAAAGGCGACCTATTTTTTATCCAAAGGTAACCTAAGAACTTTATGTCCTCCATAGTTTTCGAAATGAGGTCCAATCAATTGTTGAAAACACGCGCATTTCTCATCTTCCAAATACATCAACATGCTGTGAGAACGATACCGTGAAACACTTTTTCTTCCGCCGATCCAAATAACATTCAAGACGTAGTAAGATAGATGATTGCGACCCAATGGTCAAGCATTTCTGGAATCTTTTCTAGATCCTCACATTTTCATTCTTATTGCTACGGAAAATAATGAGAATCAAAACCAAAACCGATTATGTATATCTTCCTAACTAGCAACAACCTTTCTTTATAAGGAGTAATTTTGAGAACACATCCTTTAACTTGCCATTTTCCATGTGGGTGCTTTCTAGATTAGTATATCTCATTACTAGCTTATAATCTCGTGTATTATACAAGTTGATAAATGTAATATTATATCATTAGTAATAAAAAACTTATCTTAAAAAAACATATGTATTTGCACGGTTGAATTAATTCGTGTATTATACTAATAAAGTAATAAAAAATATAATATAATTTGTTAACATGTACAGCTGTCAAGATATGTATTTAAGTAAATGAACATTGATTTCACAAGTAAAAATTTTGTTTACTTAATTTTTAAAACATTATTAACTTTGATTTTTTAATACAACTTATGTTTTTATATTCATTCACATATTGTACTTTTACCATTCCTACCTTCCAACCACATTATTAACTATATATATATATATATATATATATATATATATATATATATATATATATATATATATATATATATGTATGTATAGTTAAAAGATTGACAATACACACACGTGTATATATCCCAAAAAAACTTGAGAGAAAAAGCTGTGATTTTTCAAAAAAAAAAATGTTTTTGCATTTTTGCTTAGGGAAAATGTGTTGTTCAGAATTGTTCTCAAGTTTCTCAATTAAACTAGTACTTCTCACACGATCCTAAACCTATATATATATATATAGGAAGGTTAATGTACAATACGGCTTAACGTACATCACGTACGACAGGTAATTACGCACGTTCATTTTAAAATCACGCACGTTATAACTCAAAAATCCAAAATCACGCATGTTGAAACACAATAATCACGCATATTGAAAACATTAATCACGCATGTTATAGAACAAATCACGCACGTTGTTGTACGTGAAGTACGTTAAGCTATAATGTACGATATACTTTTTCTATATATATATATATATATATATGTATATATTGTTAAGTCTGAGTTTACAAGGTTTGTGAATAACCAACAATTAAGCTCAAAACAATTTTGTATTGTATAAAAGATAAGTAATCACAAACCAGAAATCATCATCAACAACTATTTTTTCATTAATCAAAATGATTCAAATGTTTTACACAATGTTGATTTTGCAGACACTTCCTCAGACTGATCATTATAAAAATAATTGTTCGTACAAAAGAAAAGGTGATGTGTAGTGATGAACAAATCTCTAACAGGTGAGATCTATTTATACTAAGGACGAAAGCTCTGTTTGTGATTGGTTGACATCACCATGATAGTTAAATCTAACATTCCTAACAGAAAAGATTCCACAGATGTTGCAAACATCTGTGATAATCTAACATCTAATCTAACTATTTTAGACACTGATACAAAAAAGTACTATTACAATGTCAAACATCTGTGTGGACTATCCTCTGTTGCTTTAATCCAAACATCTGTTTGGCCAGGTGGATGTTTGGTCTTCCTCATCAGACATTTGCTTCAATAGACTTTAGGCTTCAACAAACCTTATTTCTTCATAAACAGCAATTCCAAGGCTTTGATCAGTTGTTTGCTTGTCTTCAACAGATGCTCTGATTTAGGTGTTCAAGATTCACTATCTTTGGGGAGAATCTGGATCAAACTTCTGCTTAATTCTTGATCACTTGATCATGATTGTCTTTTAAATCTGTTCTTTTGTAGGTCCAACAATCCCCCTATAACAGATGATGCCAAAACAAATGTTTATTGGATCAATTTTTATTCCTCTTCAACTTCTCTCTAATTTGTGCTTTGAAGGTCTTTTCAAATCTCTCATAAAGAGAGTCATTTGCATCCCTTTCAAGTGGAGGATCCAGTAGATCTTGCAGATCTTCAATTTTTAGGCCTACGACACTATTCATTGAAGTCTTTTTCACTTCTCCATTTGCCCTGACTATTTTCAATTCATGGCTTGCTCTGTTTGAAAAACATTTTAGAATTTTGGAGGCTGATGGATTTATCAGACTATTTTATTAGAAGAAGTGAGGGAATATACTTTCCCAGAACTTGCCCTAACAACTCTTCTGGTTTGGTATCAGGATGACCAAACATGAGTTCATTTCTGATCCCTACCCTCCTGATCTCATCTTCATATCTTTGTAAATCTTCTGCAGACATCTCCTTTTGTCTTTTGAGGTGACTTCTAACCATTAAGGAGACATGCATTGCAGATGGAAGTTCAGAAGGTTTAACCAGTGAGCTGTCAGGTAAGTCTTCATAATTGGGCCTTTTGCGGACTGGGGATCTACAGCTCTTAATGTTTCTAATTTCTTGCAGCTCTCTTTAATTGTTGGCTCATCCCACCTGGCCATGGATTGCATAGATCCAAATTTTGCTGCCACCATCTCTGTCACACCCCAATCGATGGCGGAAACATCGAGGCATGGCACTGAGCGAAACAGATTGTCCATGAGTATCTATAACAACTATTCATTACCAGATAATTAAACGTCATGTCCCATACCACAACATATCCAAATAAAAACAGTTATTACAAATAATTGTCTCAAAAACAAATACTGTTCCGACGACTCACATTTAAGCGTGACATAACTAGACCCCTAGATTGATTCATCAAAGCACAGCGATCCCTAACAGGTAGCATCCTAAACACCTGTCACATACGTAAAAACAGAGGTCAATACACATGGTGCAAAGGTGAGCATACAAGTTTGATAATAGCATAATAGAGTTCGAAATCACTTACGCATAACCAGCATGTATAACGTATAATGTGAAGCATGTAAGTTATCGACAAAGATTCTATCAATACCAATGACTGCGATTTGACTGCGAGTAACGAGTGCGCAACACATGTTCACCACTACGAACACGTGAAGCAATATCCTTAACAACCCCTGTCCGCGACAGGTGCTGAGTCCAAACTATAGTACTATCGTTGCTAAGGCAGGTAGACAGCAATCAATATGTAAACATAACAAACAGGCATTCATCGAGCCACGTATAACATGGATTAGCGGTTAGCGTATAAATAGTGTTTGCGTTGTGTGATTGATGTGATTTGAATGTAGATAACATATGTAACACCCAAAAGTGCGTAAAGCAAAAAGGGATCGAGTATACTCACAGATTGTGTTTAACAAGTAAACACGCTCTTGGATTGAAGGGAGCGCTGAGAGAGATTAGCCTGAACAGTTAACGATAGCATAAACGATAAGCGGCGCGTAAAACGGTGCAAAGTGGCAAGTGCCGGATGGTAATCTGATCGGATGGCAATCCGATCGGATGGCCAGTCGATCGGATGTCAATCCGTTCGGATGGTCATCCGATAGGATGGCCATTCGATTGGATTGACACCTCGTTTGGTGAAGATGTGTTTGTGTATGATGGTTTGTACTTTGAAGTTTTCGTTGTAGCATTTTGAAAATAGAGAAGTATCTCTACCCTTCAGGTCAGTCGATCGAACGGCAGTTCGATCGGGCGACGATCCGTTCGGCGAGGTAATTCTTAGAGAACAAGTTCACAGTAGTGTTGTCACTCGATTGGATGGTCTACCGATCGGGTGGTAACCCGTTGGAACTGGTAATGCATCGAACATGTTGAAAATTGTTTAAGTGTTGAAGTCGTAAACATCACATGGTCGAGTGGTCGTTCGATCGGATGGCAATCCGATAAGACATCAACTCGTTCGACGTTCAGATCCTTAAAAGTTGAAATAAAAGTTAAATGTGGGACCAATGTGCAAGCCGATCGGATGGCTGTTCGATCGGATGGCAATCCGAACGGACGGCGATCCGTCCACAACCTGATCGTCTTGACACTTGGTTGTTTAGATAGTTTGTAGTTTGGATTCGAGACGATTTGATAACGAGCCAAACAACAGAACCCTCGTTAAGACTCGAGTAACCCGGTCGGATAGGAATCACCCTAGTCCGGTCAGTTGACTGTTCGAGACGGTGATTCATGTTTAACCCGAAATCGGTTGTCTCTTAGGTAGAATTCAGATCTTGAACCAACACATCACTAAGAAAGAGTAGAAGATCAGAACAAGCTCCGATTCAATCGGTTTTGAGTGCATTGAGTGTAAAAGAGTTGAAAGAACGTTAGAAAACCATCTTTCAATCCTTTTCACCATGAATATGTTTAGATATATGCAAGATCTCTGTTTATTTATGTGGAAATCGTCCAAATCTAAGTTGTTCTTGGTGGATTGGAGCCAAAACATGAAGTTCATAAGAACCCCATGATGACATCATCCTAGAACACCTTAAATCTAGTGATTTCACGGTTGAAAGTTAAGATTCAACAGATAGAAAGATGAAGAAGTGCGTGTAGATCATAGAAGTATAAGATTTAGGTTGAAAACTTACAAGAATCTCGAGAAATCGAGAGAAAGAAGCTTAAGAGCGGCTGGGTCGAGT
The DNA here is from genome assembly GCF_002127325.2 of Helianthus annuus. Classification (NCBI taxonomy): domain Eukaryota; kingdom Viridiplantae; phylum Streptophyta; class Magnoliopsida; order Asterales; family Asteraceae; genus Helianthus; species Helianthus annuus. The sequence goes on along the minus strand of NC_035444.2, from coordinate 76,745,104 downwards.
GAGAGTGCTGTCACATCAAGTTGGAGGTATTTATAGGGTTTCCCAAAAAGGAAAGTGCATAGGATCGAGTGGGTCACCGATCGGATGACTGTCCGATCGGGTGGCAATCCGATCGGATGACCATCCGATCGAGTGGCTCTAATGGTTGAGTTTTGGCGTTTCGTTTCGTGCGTTGGGTTTTGCGATGCGTTTAAGCGATGCGATAGAATTATCCATTAATCCCAACTACTATATCTAACATACAATCATCCTAAGTAACTTGCGTTTAGTGTTTGCGATTGCGTTGCGATTAATCACCACAACATAAACTTAAATAAATATGCACAAGTAACACATCAGTAACACACACACACGTAAAACAATATCCAGAACGCATAATTCGGGTTGCGAATGCGATTGCGATGCGATAAGCGATAAAGCGATAAAACATGCAATAAACATCGATTAAATCTCGATTATTAATAAGCACTCCACATAATACAACTAATGAGATAAAGCAAATAAATTATCTACAAGTCAAAGAAGTCAAAACAACAGTTGAGCAAGGAGTGACAGATCGCAATTAGCCATCTTTTCTTCCTTTGACTTCAATGTTGACTTTGACTTTGACTTTCGAAACACGGGGTGTTACAGCCTCCCCCTCTTAAGGGAATTTCGTCCCGAAATTAGGCTTTAGCCGTAACAAACAACTGCGGGTACTTCGGCTTCATGTCACTTTCGAGCTCCCAAGTGAACTCTGCGCCTCGTTTGCCTTCCCATCGGACCTTCACAATGGGAATGCGCGAGCGTCTGAGCTGCTTGGTCTGGCGGTCCATGATCTCGATAGGCTTCTCCACGAAGTGTAGTGTTTCATTCACTTGAAGATCCTCAAGTGGTACGTACAAATCTTGCTCAGCTAGGCACTTTCTGAGGTTCGAAACGTGGAAAGTTGGGTGGACGTTGCTAAGTTCCTCGGTAGTTTGAGTCTGTAGGCCACTTTTCCGATCCTTTCCAGAATCTTAAAGTATTGGATCGTTGTACGACCTATACGAGTCGATCAGAAGAGTTTTAATCCATATCAAAGGCAGAATTCGATGATACGAACTTGATTACAGCTTGATTCACTCTTATAATCACCTGTTTATTGATTTCAAAGCAATACAGTTCAGTTGACAGTTTGGCAGCACCTCGGCTCTGAATCTACAACGTTACAAATGACAACCATGCTCTTGCTATTTATAGAGATCCCATTTCGTACAAAATGGGTATTGTTCATTTCGTGCGAAATGGACACTTGTCCATTTCGTACGAAATAGCTTTTACCATTTCATGCGAAATGATCAAACAACATAAAAACCCTAACTTCTAGCCTATTGAGCACTGGTTTATACTATCTAGATACAAAACTCGATAAAAGACAAAGTTAACAGACATCTATGCACCAAAAGACTCCCCCTTGGATGTTGACGAAGTCTTCGGCATCGAGTCTTTAGTAGTCTTCAGTCTTGATCTGCCTTCTCACTCTTTCCAAAGTATTTGACACTGAAAGCATCCTCAATTTTCTTTTTCTCCATCAAATCTCTTGATTCCTTAAGTTTAACAGCATCAGCATCTAGAACTTGAATCTTGACTTTGATAATCTTCAAACTCCCCTTTGAATGTTGATCCAGAATCTCTATCTGACTCTTATGTCTTCAAACTCCCCCTTTCAATAAGCTGGGATCGTATTCTATTCTGGTTCAAACTTTGTTCAGACTTAGCCATGGGGATCTCGCTTTGCTGCTTTCACATGTTCAGAACTGTTTCCTGGTTCTTAGAAATATGACATTTAAACCTCTTGACTTTTTCACTTCTTTTGTTGTTTTTATCAGTTTTTAATAATCCACTTAAGTATCCAGATCCAAGTTAATGACCCTGGGTACTTAATTTATCTACCAAGTCCAACTTAATGACCTTGGTTGACCTGAGACAAAACAAAAACTGACTTTTGTTCAACAATTTTCAAAACATTATTCTGAAAATTACAAGTTTCAACTTAATGAACTAGTGTTAACATTTCATCTTTCAGGTTTTATCAAAATGAGCTCCCAACCCATCTTCCAGCTTAGAAACTTCATGCATCTGCTTCAAACTGTGAATCTGAAGATCAGCTTTCTACTTTGGTTTGTCGATAAAATATAACAAAAATGTAAAATCTTTTTGGATTTTAAGAAAATTTCTAGACTAGAAAGCTAAGAAATCTTTTTGGGTTTAGGAATTCAAATAGGAATGAAATGCAGTAAACATAAACTATTTACAAACATATTTTTGGTGAGCGTGTTAGGGAATCATATCAGCTACCGACTAGCTAAAAGTACCGTTAAGCTTTGATTTCATACACAGAATTAAACAATTCGCTTAGATTGTCGATATACTAATCCTCTTAAGCTTTCACACAAATTTCACTCTGTTCAGTATACGAATTTAGTGTTTTAAGATCGAAACTTACACGCGTGTACCACCTCAGAATATACTCCCGTATCCAGACCACTATATTCAGTCTTACAGGTGAGTGCACACTAATAATATCTATAAAGGGTAATTGCGAGGCCATGAGAGCTCAGGCTAGAACTTCTGTTCAATCAGAGAGATGATGGCTCGACTTTAGGTGGGTCCCCTTTGGGGATCTTCTTTTTCAACAGCACATGATTAGCATTTTTCAATGTTTCATCATTTTTTATGCTGAGAGTGAGCTTTTAAGAATAAAGCTGTGCAGAATATTATACGAGGACTAGGCTATTGCTTCCGCAAAATCAGAAGTCCTGGTATAATACCCCAGATATCATCACGTAGAAAGACCTAGTATGTCAGAAATAGAGCCTCTCAAACAGGATTTCAGGGGTTACCTATATATCCGAGAGATGTTCCCCACGTACTAAGCAAGTAATGATTTATGTTTATATCCCGAACAAACTTACTAAATGTGTAAAAACCTACTGGCACATCATCAGCGAGACTGCTTAACACATTTAAACTTTACAATTCTTTAGCATACTGCAACTGTCTAGCTGATGCACTATCATTTTCCCTTTTTACACAAGCTCTTTTTCAGTTTTCTATTGTTTTTGGATTTTTGAAATATCTCATGTTTTTGGGTTTTCGAATTTTTTACTGTTTTTGTATTTTCTGAAAAAAATAACCTAACTCCCCCTAAATACCAAAACAAGTAAAAATCGACAAACCATTGCAGATTGCTTTTCAACATCATCTACAGTGGTACCTTCATCTACGCCAAGAATCTAAAGCTTCATACCGTTCAGTTTTAAAAGATATTTCAAACGAGTTTTATCAAACGCTTTGGTATGTAAATCAGCTTTTTGTTCGTCAGTGTGGATTTTCTCAATTCGTATCAACTTCTTCTCGAAACAATCTCGGATGAAGTGATAACGAATTTCAATGTGTTTCGTTTTAGTGTGATGAACAGGATTTTTTGTTATGTTTATCGCTGCCTCATTATCAACAAAGATAGGGGTAGTAAGAAATTGCAAACCGTAGTCACGCACGCATCTGTTGCTGGATCCACAAGAACTGAGAACAGCAACTGCTAGCAGATACATATTTAGCTTCACATGTGGATAAAGAGACAGAGGTCTGCTTCTTACATTGCCAGGTGACCAATCGTGGTTCGAAAAACTGACATCCCGAAGTTGTTGACTTAGCGTTAACTTTGCAGCATCCAAAGTCGGAATCTGAATACCCCTCGAGCGTAAAGTCGCCTTCTTTTGGATACCACAACCCAAGTGATGGAGTTCCTTTCAAGTAGCGCAATATCTGTTTCACAATCACCAGATGCGAAGCTCTCGGGTTTGACTGAAACCGTGCTGCGAGGCAGGTAGGATACATGATATCGGGTCTTGAAGCTGTCAAATACATCAGCGATCCGATCGTGGAACGATACATCGTTTCATCCATCTTCTCTCCGGTGAGATCAGGGTTTATCCCATGGTTCGTCGCTAATGGGGTGGAAGCTGGAGTAGTCCCGGACATCCCAAATTTCTCTAAGATATCATGAACATACTTCGTCTGATGTATGAATATTCCCTTGGGCAGTTGATCAACCTGAAGCCCCAAGAAGAACTTCATCTCACCCATTGATGACATTTCAAATTTTTGCTTCTTAACTTTTTCAAAATCTTTGCACAGATCTTCATTAGTTGACCCGAAAATGATGTCGTCCACGTATATCTGAACTATCAGAAGATGTCCGTCGACTTCTTTGGTGAAGAGAGTGGCATCCACTTTTCCTCGGATGAAGCTGTTGGCAAGCAGATGTTGAGACAATGTCTCGTACCAGGCTCTCGGGGCCTGGTGTAAACCATACAACACTTTATCCAGTAAATAGACCTTGTCTTTGTGGATTGGGTCGGTGAAGCCCAGTGGCTGTCCGACATATACCTCCTCTTTTACCTTCCCATAGAGAAAATCTGATTTAACATCTAGCTGAAAGACTTTAAATCCTTTCCACGATGCAAATGCTAGGAAGATTCTAATCGCTTCAAGTCTAGCAACGGGAGCATACACTTCGGTGAAATCTATTCCCTCCTGCTGACTGAAACCCTGGACTACGAGTCGAGCTTTATTGTGAATAATAACCCCTCGGTAGTCTCTTTTGCACTTAAACACCCACTTGGTGTTAATCTTCCTTTGACCATCAGGCAAGTCTACCAATTTCCACACTCCCAACTTTTCGAATTGACTCAGCTCCTCCTACATAGCTTTGACCCAAGAATCTTCAGTTAGTGCTTCCTTGTACGTTCGCGGCTCAATCTGCGAAATAAAACAACTAAGTGAAAACTCTGTTTGTAAAGGAGCAACACTAGAATAAAAACAAGTAAGGCCTTGGTCAATTTGTCGTCTGGTGCGGACGCCTGATTGCAATTCTCCAATAATCAGCTCTTCTGGATGGTATGAAAGAGTTCTCGGCATCACCTCGCCTAGAACATCTACCTCGCCTTCCAAATTTGTGACATTCTGATTTGCATCTTGTTCACTGACTGGATTTGTTTGATTTGAAATCTGGACTTGCTCCCCCTCAGAATCTGAATCACCACGATCGAATATTGGTCTATCATCAGGCTCTAGATTATCGTTGACCGTTGTCTGATTGTCAGGAGCATGTTCACGTTCTGAAGATGATGGACTTTGCTGAATATCATCATGTTCTCCAGCATTGCTTGGACCTGCTTCATCGTCATTGGTAGTTCGATATTGACGTCTAGAAGACTCAGCTGGGAACCTTTCTTGTGATGATTCACATTCTCTTTGAATATCCAACTCGTCAAAGAACTCTAGTTCTTCCTCCATGTCAAACGAATCCCACAAAGTGTCATAATTGAAACGCCATGAATCGCCGGGATTCTGAGGTGGCATAGTATAACCTTGGCATTCAACATTATGTGCTTCAATGATCCGCTTTAAGCTTGGAACAAAGACTCGTTTCAGTGGACTTGTGTATCCCACGAATATTCCTTCGATGCTCTTTGGACCAAATTTTCCAAAAGGTTCTAGAACTGTGTAGGGAGACCCAAACGGTTCCAGATACTTCAGGTTAGGTTTGCGATTGTTGATCAGCTCGAAACACATCTTGTTGAATTTCTTCACTGTAAGAACCCGGTTGAGTGTATAACACGCGGCTGACACTGCTTCTGCCCAAAAATTGATAGGTAATTTCGAATTAGTAAGCATCGTCCTGGCCGTTTCAATTAGCGTCCTGTTCTTACTTTCTGCTACTCCATTTTGCTGTGGAGTGTAAGGCGCGCTAAATTCATGCAGTATACCTCTTTTATCACAATAAAATTCCATTTTGCGGCTCTTAAACTCTGTACCGTTATCACTTCTTATTCTTTGAATACGAGCTTGGTACAAGTTTTCAATCTTTCTGAATAGCGTTATTAAACTCCCAAATGTTTGATCTTTTGACTGCAAAAATGTTACCCACGGAAACCTCGAGTAGTCGTCTGTTACTACTAGACAGTAAAGATCACCAGTTATGCTTTTGACGTTCACCAGACCAAAAAGATCCATGTGAAGTCTCTCTAACGGTCTTGAGATTGAATTTTCCTTCTTCCCAGGGTGAGATTTCTTTTGCTGTTTACCTTTGACACAACTAATGCACTCCCCCTCAAGATGAAAACCTTTTAAATGAACACCAGTTACTAAGTCATTGTGCACCAGGTGGTTCATTTTTCGCAGGTGAATTCTTTCGATGCCACAATTGTGATTCTTTTTCCGTTGCTCTTGACATAAAACAATGAGCCTGACCCATGGTAGTAGTTGCTACACTCATGTCCAACACGTACAGATCATCGACTCTTGGTGCTCTCATGATAACCCATTCTTCGGGGACAACAAATCCTGGCTTCAATATCAAACATTCTTTGTCTGTGAAGTGCGTTGTATACATGCGATCGCAGATCTGAGAAATACTTAGAAGATTGTTTTCCAGCTCGGCGATGTAGTTCACTCTTTCAAACATGACAATACCATTAGATAGAGTTCCCTCACCAACTATACGACCACCTTGATTGCCTGCAAATCCCACATATCCTCCATTAAACCCTCGAACATCATACAGTAGGGTTTTCTTCCCCGTCATGTGCCGAGAAGCTCCACTATCCATTATCCCACGCGAGATGGATCTCGGAAGCTCCTGCACATTTCAAAAAATATTTAGTGAGATTTTGAAGCAACCCAAGCCTCTTTCGACTCAGGTAGCTTGATGTGTGTGGCCTTTGTGCACAACGGTGGAAAATTTTTGTCATTCATCTTTAATCTTTTTTCAGATCCAATCTCAACCTCTTTGTATAAAAAGAAATCATTTTTCGGAGGTTGACCAGATGATTGGTCTTTCTTTGGTACATACTTCTTCTCAGAAGCAGTAGACTTTTGTTTCTCAAGTTTCTCATAGTAATCCAAAGGAACATTCATCTTTACCGGAGTGGTAGAGGATGATTGTTTTTCCGTCTCAGAAACCTTTGGTTTTGGAGAACTTGATTTCTTTTCAACAGATTTTGGCTTCCATGTTTGTTGAGATGACGCAACCCGTTTGTAAAATTTATCATTTTTAGTTACCACATTCTTTACAGGTTCAGTTTTGAATTTGATGTTTTCATTTTTCAAAACTTTCTTCTCAACAACCATTTGAGCTTTGCCTTTTGCATCAACTTTCTTTTTCTGGTTCTCAACAACTTCAGACTTAGACTTCGATTTGGTACACTTTCGTGCAATGTGTCCAACTTGATTGCATTTGAAGCATGTTCGGGTGTCAACTTCCCGACTTGTGCTTTTGGTCTGAGGCTGTGAGGCCTTCTCTTCAAAGAACTCTTCATTTGATTTTGAAAATATTTCAGATTCTTGCTCGGAAAGTGAGCTTGAGCTTGAACTTTTCACAAACACTTTTTTCTCCGCAAACTTTTTGTTTTGAAAGTTCATTCTTTGATAATTCTTACCACCCTCATATCCACCCGACCATTTGTTTTGATTGTTGTTAGAAAATCGTGATAGAACAACAAATTTTTTATAGTAAGCCTTATCTTTTTCAAAGTTTAATTGCCTCTTGGAACGTTTCAAACCTTCGATTTCAGACACATCAATTTCAATCAACTTGAAAACACTTACCAATTTGTCAACATTCACATTTTCCAAAGGAAATTCAAAATCCGAATACAACTTATCCGATCTCGACATCTTATACATCACAAGAGTAGGTTCTTCACTTAAGTTTTTTTTGGATGTTGATTTCGGAATGTATTTATCTAAAAAACATTCTCCATCCTCAGTTGAGTCACTGCCAAATTTCAAAACTTTTTCAACAACATTTTTAACAACTTCAGACTGAACACTGTCTTCATCGGATGATGAAGTGAATGTGACGCCAATTGTTTCTGGAAGTTTAACTTCATGTGTTTCATCTTCGTTAACCAACCCAAATTTTTTCTTTGAAAAATTATTTAATACTGGCGGTGGAACCTGATGATACCCAACCCCAGTTCCATCCGAATATACATCTTCGCCAACTTTGTTCTTCCCAATGGGTTTAGGAACAATGTGTTGAAGAATAAAACTTGCGGAGTTGTAACTGTTGACTTTCAGATTGATGCGTTCATTTTCAATCTTAGCTTCCTGAAACTGAAGCTTCAGATTAGCAATCTCATCCAGCTGTTGATTGATTTGCTTTTCTTTTCACTGAAGTACTCCTGACAGTTGAGAATTTTCTTTGCTTGTTTTACTGTTTCTCTCATCAGAATCTTTTATCGTTTTCTTTAGCTTCTCATGATTTTCAAAAAGTTGACGGTTTTCATGAATTAACTTTTCATTCTCTTTCCTAAGTTTTTCTACTTCAATTTTATCTTTTTCAAGTTTATTAGTTAATTCTTTGATTCTCTCATTTGAAGCTTTTATCAATTTGTCACGACTCAAGATTTGATTTTCAACTTGTCTGACTCTTTCTGTAAGTTCTTCAGTCTTCTTACCACTAAGATAAGCATGTGTACTACAAACCTTGCAATTTTTCATGCAATTTTTGCAGTCACTGTCACTTTTGGCCTTGTCAGCCTTACCTGATCCATTTATTGAATCATTTGAACTGACCTTGCTCTTTGACTTAGAACTGGTCTTAGAGTCTACCTCTAACTCCTTCGCTGCAAGAACTTTATCAGCCATTTTCTTTAATCTTTCTGCTGTGAATTCTTTCGTCGTGTCGATTATCCCATCATTGACCTTTTTCAACTGTATCTCCTTCTCATTTTCTTTTTCTTCGGCTTCTTTTCCCCACCACATTCTATGTCTTTCTTCTTCCTCTTCTGCTAATTGCTCAATGAGAGTTTCAACAACGATGTTTCCTTTAGGATCCAAATAACATTCCCGTTCAGCATCCCATCTTTTTGCGCTCTTTGCCTCTTTCCATGTTCGATAGATTTTATCTTTCATGTTTTGGGCTATCATCTTCCTGTAGGAATATTTTTCTTCTTCTGTTCGTGTATCTTTGAAAGGAACAATTTTTGCCATGAAGGCATAACCCACTGCATCTTCTTCCGGTAACAGATCGCTCCAATCAAATCCCTCATCATGATGGATAACAGCTAATGCTCTCGACTTTTCTTTGGGAGCATTTTCTAATTGCTTCATTCTGGGAGATTTTGCTTTGTTTTGATGATAGATGGCCCTTTTGTAATAGTCCTCATGGAATGTATTGGTCGTCTCATCAGCAGCTGCATTTCGACATTCTCGTTTAAAGTGCCCTTTTTTCTTGCACTTGAAACAGGTAACCTTCGATTTATCAAAACCAAGCTTTGTTGAAGGTCCACCAATGGAATGTCTGCCTGTTATCTCCATGAATCTTTGAGCCCTTCTGACCGCACTAGCCATGCACCATCTAATATCAATTAACTCCATCTCTTCTGGGTCAATCTGATCATAGTCTTCCTTGCTGAGGTTAGTGTTTCTGATCTTTCCAGCAACAAGACTCTCATATGATTCCAAGACGGATGCTAAAAACACCATTTGCTGCTTGGCTGCTTCTTCACTGAAGTTTTGTGCGTTGTTGAGGTCTATAGTAATGTTGCACTGGATCATGTTTTTCGGAACTGATTTTTGTTGTTGACTTGAAGAGGTTGAAGATGATCCTCCATAATAACCACTACTTGGACTTTCTTGATTTGGCATGTTTGAGTTTTCTGCTGAAAATGCAGTCTTTGGTGACACAGTTTTTGGAATCATACTTCCTCGATAATATAAGTCAACATTTTGTTGATACGAGGAATTGTTCACTTTGTTCGTTTTCCTGATCTCCAATTCATGACTCTCCAATCTTTCAATTAGCAAATCAACTGTCAAATCAGTCGACTCCACTGTGTTCTTCAACATTAAAGCAAAATACTGGCAATCTTTTTCATCAGGCAGTGAGTCAAACAACTTATCAACCAACTCTTCCTGTGTAAACACAATTCCATATCTTGCAAGTTCCATCTTTAAGTGACTGAATCTTTCTATCATCTTTGACACATACTCATTTTTCATACAGCCGAACAGATCAAATTCTTTCTTTAACTATTTTTTCTTGTTTTTAACAATTTCAGCTCCACCCACGCACTTTTTCTCTAATTTTGCCCATAAATCTCTAGCATCTTTATAATCGATTAGAGATATGATATCATCCCTTACTGATTGGTGAAGTAATGCGATACATTTTTGCTCAGCGATGAAACTTTCTTGGTCATTTTTGACTAAGTTCTCACAGTCACTTCTTCCAAGGTTAAACCCGCTCTTTAAGCATTTCCAACTCGGGTAGGCGAACGCTTTTAGCCAATCTTCAAACCTAGGTGCCCATCTATTATACTCCTCGATAGCCATAAACTTGGGCGATTTGTTGTAGGTTCCATAGGCATTATCAACACTTAAGGAATCAGCAATGGTTTTCCTATGGTTTGGGTTTGGTGCTGAAGTGTTCGTGTTGTCTGATGTAGTGTTCTCTCCTGTACCGCTCGTGTAAGTAAAAACATCACTAAACGGATTCAGAAAATCATCACCCATCTTTAAGTACCTGAAACAATTAACAAACACTTAGACAAATTTTTGTGATTCTTAAAGAAAAACTTCACACTGGTAATAGTTCACTTCGTGTAGACTGAAGCGAATCAACTCCTGCGAACTGATTGATCCTCAAACAGCCTGTTTTGAAGCGAAATAATCTGGTGCGAAATGACTCAAACGAAATGACCTAGATGTCCAATTCGTGCGAAATGGACTGGTACAAACTCAAACCGTACGAAATGGTAGCTTTCAAGCGAAATGATCCAATAAGGTCCTTTTCGTACGAAATGGATGAATGTTTCAAGCGAAATGAACACCTTTAAGCGAAATGGGCCTATTTCGTGCGAAATGAATGAATTTTGGTGCGAAATGGATACTCTGGTGCGAAATGAACAGCTTCAAGCCAATTCGTACGAAATGGATAATAATTTCAAATGAAATGAAGATCCATTTCGTGCGATATGGTGCATCGGTATGTTTTTGACAAATTTGATCAAGTTTTAGTCCGATTTTAGGTCTGATTCTTTCAAGGGTTTGTTAAAACTGTATTTCGCGTGTAATATGTGAAATTCAAGCCATTTTAACAGTGAAATCTAGTTAACTTTGAAAAAGAATGAGTAGAAGTCAGAAATTTCAATGAAAACAAGCTGAATCGGTATGAACTCTTCCTCCTGAGCTCTAATACCACTTGTTGGATCGTTGTACAACCTATACGAGTCGATCAGAAGAGTTTTAATCCATATCAAAGGCGAAATTCAATGATACAGACTTGATTACAGCTTGATTCACTCTTATAATCACTTGTTTATTGATTTCAAAGCAATACAGATCAGTTGACAGTTTGGCAGCACCTCGGCTCTGAAATCTCCAATGTTACAAATGACAACCATGCTCTTGCTATTTATAGAGATCCCATTTCATACGAAATGGGTATTGTTCATTTCGTGTGAAATGGACACTTGTCCATTTCGTACGAAATAGCTTTTACCATTTTGTGCGAAATGATCAAACAACATAAAAACCCTAACTTCTAGCCTATTGAGCACTGGTTTATCCTATATAGATACAAGACTTGATAAAAGACAAAGTTAACAGACATCTATGCACCAACAGACTCCCCCTTGGATGTTGAAGAAGTCTTCGGCATCGAGTCTTTGGTAGTCTTCAGTCTTGATCTGTCTTCTCACTCTTTCCAAAGTATTTGACACTGAAAGCATCCTCAATTTTCTTTTTCTCGATCAAATCTCTTGATTCCTTAAGTTTAACAGCATCAGCATCTAGCACTTGAATCTTGACTTTGATAATCTTCAAACACCCCTTTGAATGTTGATCCAGAATCTCTATCTGACTCTTATGTCTTCAGACTCCCCCTTTCAATAAGCTGGGATCGTATTCTATTCTGGTTCAAACTTTGTTCAGACTTAGCCATGGGGATCTCGCTTTGCTGCTTTCACATGTTCAGAACTGTTTCCTGGTTCTTAGAAATATGACATTTAAACCTCTTGACTTTTTTACTTCTTTTGTTGTTTTTATCAGTTTTTAATAATCCACTTAAGTATCCAGATCCAAGTTAATGACCCTGGGTACTTAATTTGTCTACCAAGTCCAACTTAATGACCTTGGTTGACCTGAGACAAAACAAAAACTGACTTTTGTTCAACAATTTTCAAAACATTATTCTGAAAATTACAAGTTTCAACTTAATGAACTTGTGTTAACATTTCATCTTTCAGGTTTTATCAAAATGAGCTCCCAACCCATCTTCCAGCTTAGAAACTTCATGCATCTGCTTCAAACTGTGAATCTGAAGATCAGCTTTCTACTTTGGTTTGTCGATAAAATAAAACAGAAATGCAAAATCTTTTTGGATTTTAAGAAAATTTCTAGACTAGAAAGCTAAGAAATCTTTTTGGGTTTAGGAATTTAAACAGGAATGAAATGCAGTAAACATAAACTATCGACAAATGATCTCATTGGTGTAGATTCGGGTTAATTTTCCTACCTTGTAGTCTTCTCGTATCGGCAGAAAATGAGCAGATTTGGTCAGACGGTCAACGACAATCCAGATGCTGTCGTGACTTGATGGCGTGCGTAGAAGTTTCGTTATAAAGTCCATAGCTATACTCTCACACTTCCACATAGGGATCTCGGGTTGGACGAGTAGGCCAGAGGGTCTTTGGTGCCCGGCCTTGACTTTTGAGCAAGCCAGCACTTCGAAACATAGAGAGCGATATCTTTCTTCATGCCTGGCCACCAGTACTTGTAGCAAAGGTCCTGGTACATTTTATCGACACCGGGATGAATAGAATATCGAGATTTGTGGGCTTCGTCCCTCAGGATCTGACGTAAGTTGGTGCGCTTGGGAATCCAAATCCGGTCCAGATAATGGAATATCCCATTCGACTTATTCACTAGCTGGGCTCCATCGTTGAGAATCCTTTCCTTCTTCAAAGTGCGCTCGGTAAAGCAAGCATGTTGGGCTTCGCGGATAAGGGTTTCGAGATGATGCTGGGCTTGAACATTGCGAGCGCTATGCAAATAGCTTCGTCGGCTTAGCGCGTCGGGAACGACATTTGCTTTGCCAGGATGATAACGAATCTCACAGTCGTAATCGTTGAGAAGTTCAACCCATCGGCGTTGACGCATATTAAGCTCTTTCTGGATGAAGATGTGTTGAAGGCTTCTATGGTCGGTGAAGACCGTACACTTTGTACCATAAAGGTAGTGTTGCCAAATCTTCCACGCAAAAACAACTGCGCCTAGCTCGAGGTTGTGGGTTGTATAGTTCTTCTCGTGGATCTTAAGCTAACGAGATGCGTAAGCGATAACCTTGTCCCGTTGCATGAGAACACAACTATGACCAAGGTTCGAGGCATCAAAATAGACAACGAAGTCCTCGTTTCCGTCGGGTAAAGCAAGGACGGGAGCATTGCAAAGCATATGCTTGAGAGTTTGAAAGGCAGTCTCTTGTCAAGTTCCCCAAACAAAAGGCTTGTCTTTATGCGTGAGAGAAGTAAGCGGCACGACGATTTTTGAAAATATTTCGTTAAATCGGCGATAATAGCCCGCTAGTCCGAGAAAAGAACGGACTTCAGACGGGTTTTTCGGTGTAACCTAACTCTTAACAGCTTCGATCTTCGCAGGGTCGACGTGAATGCCTTGACTATTGACAATATGATCAAGGAATTGAAGCTCCTCTAGCCAAAACTCACACTTGGAGAACTTGGCGTAGAGTCGATTCCCCTGGAGTAGCTCAAGAACCAAACGTAGATGTTGCGCGTGTTCGGCTTTCGACTTGGAATAGATCAGGATATCATCGATGAACACGATGACGAAGCGGTCGAGAAATGGTTTACACACGCGATTCATCAGATCCATGAAAACCGCGGGTGCGTTGGTTAAACCAAAAGGAATAACAACGAACTCATAATGGCCGTAACGAGTGCGAAAAGCGGTTTTGGGTATATCCTCCTCTTTGATACGTAGCTGGTGATAGCCTGAACGTAGATCGATCTTCGAGAAACACGTAGCACCTTGTAACTGATCAAACAAATCATTGATTCGAGGCAGGGGATAGCGATTCTTGATTGTTAGCTTATTCAATTCCCTGTAGTCGATGCACATTCGGAACGACCCATCCTTCTTTTTGACGAAGAGGATTGGTGCGCCCCACGGAGAGGTGCTAGGGCGAATGAAGCCTTTATCAAGCAATTCCCCGAGCTGACTCGAGAGTTCACGCTTTTCGGACGGAGCGAGTCGATAAGGAGCTCTAGCAACAGGATTTGCTCCAGGAATGTGGTCGATATGGAAGTCGATATCACGACTTGGAGGCAGACCTTGAAGTTCGTCGGGAAATACATGAGGTGATTCACAAACAACAGGAACATCTCTCATTCCCGGGCTACCTTTCTTTTCCTTCTCTGCTACTACAATGTTAGCCAAGAAAGCTCTGTATTCCTTGCGGAGATACTTGCTAGCTTGGACACATGACATGAGTTTTAGACATTTCGACCATACACACAAAGTTGATCACCGTTAGCAAGTGAGAATCAAATCATCTTATCGAAGCAAACAACTTCAGCATGGTTTTCACGAAGAAATTCAATCCTACTATGACGTCAAAACTACCGAGCTGCATCGGAATAAGGTCGATAGGAAAGACATGATTGTTGAGTTCGAGAGTACAATCATGAAGAACATAATTGACAACGACGGTTCTTCCGGTGGCAACTTCAACATCGAACGTCGAGGGGAGATGGGATCGCTTACGATTAAGGAGCTTCTCGAATTCAAACGATACAAAACAGTTATCGGCTACAGTATCAAACAAACACGAAGCATAAATACCATTCACAAGGAACATACCATTAACCACATTGTTGTCAGCCTGAGCCTGGCGCGCATTGATGTTGAAGGTTCGGGCGCGAGCTGCTTGCTACTGTTGTTGCTGGGGCTGCTGCCGTTGTGGCTCTTGCTTCACCACTCGATTCGGGCACATGTTCGCGAAGCGGTTGGGATCACCACACGCGAAGCAAGCTCTAGCATGGATCGCGGGTGCAGGAGCCGCTTGTTGGCCTTAGGGAGCGGGAAGTAGAGCTTGTTGAGCAGTAGTTGGAGCTGTAGCTTGACGTGGACCTATATGGCAGTTGGCGGTGAAGTGGCCATACATATTGCAATGCACACAGAATCTGCAGGCGATACCCACTGGGTGATGATAGGTACATGTCGGGCAGGCAGGGTGAGGGCCAGTATAAGCACACGTCGCAGGCGGTGCTTGGGTAACTGGTGCTGCAGCTCATCAGTGTTGAGGTTGCTGCTGAGCTGGTACAGCCTGAAGCGAGGCAGCGGTAGTGACAGCACAGTTCTTGTTGCTGGAGTTGCTGTTCTTCCTCATGCGACGAGAGAGCTTTGACGATTGCGGAGCGGCGGTGGCGGCGGTTGTAGCTTGATGCAGGTTCTTAGAAGCTTTATCCCAGAAACTAGACTTGACTCATTTGTCGTTGATCTCAATGGCAAGCAGGTAAGTTTCCTTAATTGTTGCTAGTTTTGAAGCTTGCACAAAGTCTGCGACACAATCCGGCAGAGCTCGGATGTACTTCTTGATCGTCACATTGGGGGTCTTAACTTGATCAGGACAGATTATGCGGAGCTGCTTGAAGCGAGCAGTTAAAGCAGCATTGTCACCATCCTTCTGCTTGATATGCCAGAATTTGTCCTCCAACTTTTGGCGCTCGTTGGGAGGGCAAAATTCTTCCAACATGACATTCTTTAACTCATCCCACGTCAAACCATAAGTTGCATCATTTTCGCGTTTGTTCCTCTCGGCCGTCCACCAGTCTAAAGCGCGGGACTGGAAGACGCCGGTAGCGTTCAGAGTGCGGAGATCATCAGGACAGCCACTCTGGCGCAGGGTGACCTTGATCGAATCAAACCATTGAAACAAGGCCGTAGGGCCATCTTCGCCAGTAAATTCTTTCGGACCGCAAGCTTTAAACTGCTTGAAGCTAAAAACAGACTTTGGCGAATCAGTCCTGGACTCTTCAGAAGACTTGCTGGTATTCTCGTGCAGGTCGCTAACGATCTGAGGAATAACTTTCATTATCTGCTTAGCGACGAGAGCAGCAAGGCGTTTGTCTTTCTGATTTTGGCGAGCCGTTCGAGAGCGAAGGGATCCAGATGACGACATTGTCTGCAACAGACATCGCCACATGACTCAAACACAATAAAATCGAATCTCACCTCACACGCCTAGTACTACTAAAGCTCAGGAACACGTATAGTCACATAAACACATAATCACATAAGCATATAATCACAGAACACGTAAGCACGTAGGACACATAGAGCACATAGAAGCACATAGGAGCAGTCAGAATACAGAAACCTATCATTCAAAGTCCGTGTGCGCTCGGGAATAGCGATTGCGATTAGAGAGTACACAGCGAGTAGTATAGCATAAGCGAGTAATATAGCATGTGATCGTCCACAAGTAGTATCGATTTGTCAGCGTTTTGAGATATTAGTGCAGTGCGGGTCGTATGTGTTGATTAAAGCGAAGCGAAAAGTGAATAAAATCACCAAAAATCGAACACATAATAGATAAACCACATAAACCACATAAAATCCACATAAAATGACAAATATCAAAGTCAGCAGTTGCGGGCTCAGAATCGAAACACATAAAATCAGCGATTGTGAGATTGAAATCGAATAATAGAGTGTCTTAGGCTCAATAGACGTTGACTACCCAAAGTGATTCGACTATTCACAAGGACTTTCGATACACGCTTTAACCTTCGGGACTGTGCTCTCGCCTCGATTTGGGCGAATGGCACGCATCCTTCCAGTCACAGTGTGACTTCAAGTCGTTGGAGTCCGTCGAGTCTTTGGTGAGAGTTTTTGTAAAACAAAAATAGAGTGTGGAACAAGTCATCAAGGTTCGGGTTTCACCCCTAACTTAACAACTTCGTTCCTGTTTGGATAAAATAGAGAAGAAAATTTGCGTTAAAGTACGGATTTCACTCCTGATTCAACGCAAATTCTCGTGTTTAAAATATGGGTCGAGCAAGCGATGCAGTCGAGAGTCTAATCTCGACCTAATCACTTATTCATTTTCTAAAGTTTGATTGCAGTGATAATGTAGTGCAAGTGAGAATAGCGAGATACAACAAGTAAGCTCATACAAAACCCCTAAGGGTATGCACAAGTCGGTCTGTTGGTACTTAGACTATAGACTTGGTCGTTCTAAGACATCGACCCG
The DNA here is from genome assembly GCF_002127325.2 of Helianthus annuus. Classification (NCBI taxonomy): domain Eukaryota; kingdom Viridiplantae; phylum Streptophyta; class Magnoliopsida; order Asterales; family Asteraceae; genus Helianthus; species Helianthus annuus. Next base: position 76,727,796 of record NC_035444.2, on the reverse strand, counting down.
GACTAGGTCGAGTCTTGCCTAATTCCCTATAGTTATGGCTCTGATACCAATTTGTCACACCCCAACCGATGGCGGAAATATCGGGGCATGGCACTGAGCGAAACAGTTTGTCCATGAGTATCCATAACAACTATTCATTACCAGATAATTAAACGTCATGTCCCATACCACAACATATCCAAATAAAAATAGTTATTACAAATAATTGTCTCAAAAACAAATAGTGTTCTGACGACTCAGATTTAAGCGTGACGTAACTAGACCCCTAGCTTGATTCATCAAAGCACAACGATCCCTATCAGGTAGCATCCTAAATACCTGTCACATACGTAAAAACAGAGGTCAATACACATGGTGTAAAGGTGAGCATACAAGTTTGATAATAGCATAATAGATTTCGAAATCGCTTACGCATAACCAGCATGTATAACATATAATGTGAAGCATGTAAGTTATCGACAAAGATTCTATCAATACCAATGAATGCGATTTGACTGCGAGTAACGAGTGCATAACACATGTTCACCACTGCGAACATATGAAGTAATATCCTAAACAACCCCTGTCCACGACAGGTGCAGAGTCCAAACTACAGTATTGTCGTTGCTAAGGCAGGTAGACAGCAATCAATGTGTAAACATAACAAACAGGCATTCATCGAGTCACGTATAACATGCATTAGCGGTTAGCGTATAAATAGTGTTTGCGTTGTGTGACTGATGTTATTTGAATATAGATAACGTATGTAACACCCAAAAGTGCGTAAAGCAAAAAGGGATCAAGTATACTCACAGATTGTATTTAACAAGTAAACACGCTCTTGGATTGAAGGGAGCGCTGAGAGAGATTAGCCTGAACAGTTAACGATAGCATAAACGATAAGCGGAACATAAAACGGTGCAAAGTGGCAAGTGTCGGATGGTAATCCGATCAGATGGCAATCCGATCGGATGGCCAGTTGATCGGATGTCAATCTGTTGGGATGGTCATCCGATCGGATAGCCATTCGATCGGATGGCCATTCGATTGGATTGACACCTCGTTTGGTGAAGATATGTTTGTGTATGATGGTTTGTACTTTGAAGTTTTCGTTGTAGCATTTTGAAAACAGAGAAGTATCTCTACCCTTCAGGTCGATCGATCGAACGGCAGTTTGATCGTGCGACGATCCGTTCGGTGAGGTAATTCTTAGAGAACAAGTTCACAACAGTTTTGTCACTCGATCGGATGGTCTACCGATTGGGTGGCAACCCGTTGGAACTGGTAATGCATCGAACATGTTGAAAATTGTTTAAGTGTTGAAGTCCTAAACATCACATGGTCGAGTGGTCGTTTGATCGGATGGCAATCCGATCGGACAGCAACTCGTTCGACATTCAGATCCTCAAAAGTTGAAATAAAAGTTAAATGTGGGACCAAGGTGCAAGCCGATCGGATGGCTGTTCGATCGGATGGCAATCCGATCGGATGGTGATCCGTCCACAACCTAATCGTCTTGACACTTGGTTGTTTCGATAGTTTGTAGTTTTAATTCGAGACGATTTGATACCGAGCCAAACAACAGAACCCTCGTCAAGACTCGAGTAACCCGATCGGATAGGAATCACCCTAGTTCGGTCAGTTGACTGTTCGAGACGGTGATTCATGTTTAACCCGAAATCGGTTGTCTCTTAGGTAGAATTCAGATCTTGAACCTACACATCTAAGAAAGAGTAGAAGATCAGAACAAGCACCGATTCTATTGGTTTTGAGTGCATTGAGTGTAAAAGAGTTGAAAGAAAGTTAGAAAACCATATTTCAATCCTTTTCACCATGAATATGTTCAGATCTATGCTAGATCTCTGTTTATTTATGTGGAAATCGTCCAGATCTAAGCTGTTCTTGGTGGATTGGAGCCAAAACATGAAGTTCATAACAACCCCATGATGACATCATCCTAGAACACCTTAAATCTAGTGATTTCACAGTTGAAAGTTAAGATTCAAAAGATAGAAAGATGAAGAAATGCGTGTTGATCATAGAAGTCCAAGATTTAGGTTGAAAACTTACAAGAATCGTGAGAAATCGAGAGAAAGAAGCTTGAGAGCGGCTGGGTCGAGTGAGAGTGCTATCACATCAAGTGATGTGACAGTTGGAGGTATTTATAGGGTTTCCCAAAAAGGAAAGTGCATAGGATCGAGTGGGTCATCGATCGGATGACTGTTCGATCGAGTGGCTCCAATGGGTGAGTTTCGGCGTTTCGTTTCGTGCGTTGGGTTTTTCGATGCGTTTAAGCGATGCGATAGAATTATCCATTAATCCCAACTACTATATCTAACATACAATCATCCTAAGTAACTTGCGTTTAGCGTTTGCGATTACGTTGCAATTGCGTTGCGATTAATCACCACAACATAAACTTAAATAAACATGCACAAGTAACACATCAGTAGCACACACTCGTAAAACAATATCCAAAACGCATAATTCAGGTTGCGAATGCGATTGCGATGCGATAAGGCGATAAAACATGCGATGCAATAAGCGATAAGGCGATAAAACATGCGATAAGCGAAAAGGCGATAAAACATGCGATAAAACATAAGCGATAATCGATTAAATCTCGATTATTAACAAGTACTCCACATAATACAACTAATGCGATAAAGCAAATAAATTATCTACAAGTCAAAGAAGTCAAAACAGCAGTTGAGCAAGGAGTGACAGATCGCAATTAGCAATCTTTTCTTCCTTTGACTTCAATGTTGACTTTGACTTTGACTTTCGAAACACGGGGTGTTACAATCTCGTCCTTCATTTTTCTTAATTCAACTGCTTTTTGACCAACAGGTTTTCTTCCTGCACCCTAGTTGGGAGGAGTAGGCTTGATGTCTGGATTGAGTTATCACATCTCAATCCTTGTAATTTCTTCTAGGAGGGCTTCTGTAGTCCAACCAGAGAATTGAGCTCTTGTGGCTCTATAATGCTTATTTTTCCTTATAAACTCCAGGTAATCTTCCCTTAGTTCCTTTTTGAGATCAGGGTTATTTACTGGTCCTTGAGAAGCCTTTTGACTGACATCTTTTGCAAATTCTTCAAGTCTATTCACTTTTGTGAATTCTGCAGACATTATTTGCTGAGCCTCCTTATTACTTGTACCCTTGCTTTTAAAAGCAACTATCTTTTCAACCAGTTTGATATTCAGTTCTAGGTACTCTTGTACAATTTTAGGCTTTGAATATCTTCTGAGGAATGGAAAGGTAAGTTAAGTTGGCTGATGTCAGTTGTAGAGTTGAAAGATTGTATCTCTTTTGATACATTTTCTAACTCAAGTGGGTCAAGTATGGTGGTGGGTAGTTTTGTAGGTTGAGTTATGATGGTGAGTGGTGGTAGTGGATGGTTGAGATGTGATAGATAAGGTTGTGGTGATTGTAGTTTTGATAGGTGATGCATTAGGAGTTTCTTCATTATCATCTTGGACAATGAATTTAATTCTCCTGGTTCTGGTTTGAAGTCTTTGTGCTTTTTATGGTGGTTATGGAAGTTGTGTTGGTGGTTTTCTTTTATGGATGAGAAGTCCTTTAGGGGACTTGCGTGTTGCTGGTGGAGGTAATGTGGTTGTAACATATGTTGTCACTTTTGTAGTGCTAACAAATGTTTGGACAATGGGAGCAGTGGTTTGAGACGTGGTGGGTGTTTGGATGGATGTGATTGTGGCTTGGATAATTGTTGCAGCAGTGCTTTCTGGAACCTCTATTGAAGAACCTTGATTATCCTGGATTTTATTCCTTTCAATAATCTCTTGCACTGTTATCTGCATGTTGGCTTCCCTTGTATCCCTCTTCTTTTCTTTTTCCACTACTTTAGCAATTTCTTCTTATCTTGCCTTTTTGAGTGCATCAATGTCAGGCCTTTTTCCAGCCTTTTTGACCAGAGGTGAGAGCTTTCTCATGCATTCTTCCTCCCCCTTTTGGCATCATCTTGATATTTAGAGAGAGTGAGAGTTTTACTATTGTTTTCAAGGATAAATTCTTTGATGGCTTTAACCTCTGCCTGAGTATCTTTGTACTTGGCATCCACCATTTTTCTTATCAACTCTATTTGCATGTTTTATTTTTCTTCCGCAACTTGCTTTAGAAGGTGAAGATATGGTTAAACATGTTCAAAACCAGACATTTTTTCTTGGTACTGGGGACTTCCAACTAGTGAAGAGACTATTGTCTCAACAGTTGTTACCTTCAAGAGGGTCTTAATGATGTAACCACTGTCCAACTATGAGACTGTTGTCTCTACAGTTATAGTAGCTACCCCACCTGAAATACCTACCAGTGCCTCTTGGAACACAAGAGGTGTTGCCTCCTCTGCTTGTGGGATAGCAATGATTTCTAAGATTGCCCTAGTCACTTGTTGAAGTGTACTCTTTGTGACATGTTGTTGAGAGGAACTAGGTATGTGCAAATCAGTTGTATCAATTGCATCAAACAATTTTTGGAATGATGATTAGATTGTTTTAGTGGGTGGTGGAGTAAAAAGAGAAGCAACTCTAGGAGAGGGGCTTGAGAAGAGATAGTTAAGTGAATTATCTCCCTATTGATTTGGTTCCCCTGTGCTTATAATACTTTCCTTTTGTGAGGATGAGTGAGTAGTTTGGATAGGTGGAGATGATTGCATCTATTGTGAGGAAGTAACAACAGATGTTTGCTGCATTTGTATTACAACAGGTACCTCTAGCATCTTAACCCCCAGAGATAGCTTCTTTTTATTTTTTCTTTTGGATTTAGGGATAGGAATGGAAGTGGTTTTTGTGGAAATTTCTAGTGTGTGTTCCACAGTGTTGGTTTGTGCACTGTGGTCACCAGGAGTAGTAGGCTCAGCAACAGATGTTGCAACATCTGTTGCTTAGTTTTGCAAAACATTTTCTTCTCCCACATTTTCTCGACTTTTAGTCATCATGCGGGTCAAAGTTTCATTTGAAGACTATTAATTTCAAGGGCTTCACCCTGTTCAAAACTTTCTTGTTTTAAAACATTTTTCAGGTAAAAGTTTAACAGTCTTGGATATAATAGGAAAGGATTGCCATTTCCCCTCTTGATTGCTTTTATGTTTGCTACCAAATCCATAAATAGCTTTCTAGGATAGCTTGTAATCTGAATTTCTCAAGATAGCATACACAGATACTGAGTTTTTAGGGAAATTTCGTTAAAAGTTGTGGTCTTTGTAGATAAGCAAACCAAGAGTGTATGGAAAATTTCATTTATGGTGGGAAATTTGGTTTAAACAGTGTTGCGCTCACCATTTGAGCTTCATATCCCCTTTTTGTGAACTCATGATGAAGATCATTTCTAGGGATAGTGTCAATACCTGCCAAATCCTGTAGATTGAAAAAGTTGGAAATGGAAATTGGAGTTATCTCAACGTGTTCTTAATAATGGTAAAGGTGATGATGTAAGGCTTTTTGTTTTGGAGTGAAAATTTTGCACTTTCCCAAAATTCCCTAAGGGTGGATAGATGAACGGGTACAAGAAACGATAAGTAATTGTGAGAAGATTTTAGTTCGAGAGCTATAGTGAAATTAGGCCAGATCTTTTGAAAATCATTTAAACAGATATTCTTTTAATTGAAAGCAAAGTTTGTTGAATGCAAATTCGGTGTTTTTCTCTTTCGAAGTGCTTTGATTTTGATAAGTATATATGATAGATGTAAACTCTATTTGTCAAGGGTTTTTATAGGGTTTGAGGAATAGGTATGCTAGCGTGGCCAACGGTTACCTTTTGGTCTACGTGGCTAGTTGTTATTCGTTGTGGCAAACCACTGTTCAGGAGGTGGGTCCCATTGTGGAAACCCTTTGAAGAAGGAAGATAAGGTATGCTTTCAAAATATCTGTTTGAAACTTCTGGTGGGCTTCAACAAACGTTAGAGTTTTAAGTGAAAACAGTGGTAGGTTTTTAACAAATAGTGGATCTGTTTGACTTTGTGTAGTCAAACAGTGGGTGTTGAATCAGTGGTTCTTTGTCTCAAACAGTGGTTAACCAAGGTTAAGCAGAGTTTTGAACCACTAAAACAGTTGTTTTACTCCTTTCAACAGAGTTTTGTTTTTGGTGATTTTTCACAATCTTTTCTTGGTTTTTAAAACTGCATTTTTTGATTTTCTTGTTTTAAAGACAACATATTAATGTTGCAAGAACCATTTTGGTGCATTTTTTTGAAACATTTTCTTTCTTTCTATTGAGATAGAGATATGTGATACGATAACCTCTGTTTGCACTTTCAAATTGCCAACAGATGTTTCCTACAGACAGTGGTGAATGGGTCAATTTTGCAGATGATCCAAATCATTATCTGCTTTGGATTTGGTGGACTCTACCACTGCATCAGCTTCTTGGGATTGGTCATTTGTCACAAGAAGTTTTTGTACTATCTCTAACAGTTGTTTCTGACCAACTGTAAGTGCTTTCACACTTGGGTCAACTATTGGTTGACCATTCCGAATGAGGTGATTGTACCCATAGAGGGTGTCTATTGACTCTTGGCTTCTGTGGCATGTGCACATGTTCTTCATACCTGTAAGGTACCCTGGTGCATGGTGGTTGCCTATAGCATCTTTGAAGTATGTTATGCAGTGCAACATATACTTGACCATCCCTATGTGCAGGGTATTGGTTCGAGTTTTATGTGATAGATGTTTGACTGGACTCAACTCTTTTGGGAAATGATTATGGATCCCTATTGACAGAGCCATCATCCATTTTGAAACTCAGTTTTGTTCTTGACCTATTTTTGTTGATATCATAGGGTTTAAGAAATGAGCACTGTTGGGTCATATGATTGATTTTTCAACAAATGGTGCACCCAGACGTTGACTCACAGATGTTGTTACCTCTGTTAATATCACAGGCTTTCAACTTAAAATAGTTTTTTATCAATGATTTTTCTTTCCACAAAATTCATACAGCAGATCTAGAGTCTTATCTTTTCTGTTACCCTTATCTCTCTTTCTAGCAACAAATGTTTTAACATCTGTTTGAGAGTTGGTAATAGGAACGATTTTTTTCTTGGTTGGCTTAAGACCATCTGGGTTGGTTAAATCAATTGGTTTGAAGTTTTCAAGAACATCACATTCATTTAACCAAATTGGTTTAAATTCATACTTTTGTTTTTCAGATTGAATGGAACCTTGTGACTTTTAAGATTGATTTTCTTGCCACTAGGTTCAGTGATCTTGATTTATTCACCATTTGATGTGGTTGGTATGATCTCAACCATTTCTAAGTCAATGGAAGTGTTGGTAAGTTGTTCTTGATCATATTTTCTAAATCCAACACCAAACTTCATATTGCTTTTTCTTTGTTTTTCCAAAAGCATCTCATAACCATTACATGATTCAACCCATCTTTCACATGTTATCTGTGTGGATTCCAACTCCCTTTTACAATTTTGATATTTTTCTTTCATTGTTTGGAGTTGATCCTTGGTTATGGTTTATTCATGTTTTAGACTGCTTATCTCAAGGTCTTTTTCAGCAATTCTTGTTTTAAAAATTCTTTTCAATTTTTCAAGAACTATTTCACTAATTTGTGCCTTTTCTCTTAGGTTTCATTCACCTATTTGATATTAGCAAATGCTATGATACATTTATCAGAACATAACTCTTTGAGAGTTTGAGCTGATACCTTAAAGACAACCATTTCAACTTGATCCACCCTAATGCAATCAGTGGAACTTTTTGGATAGTCATCCTCAATCCTTTCTACACTTTCCTTGTCACAAACAGATCTTTGACCTAGGTTAACCAGCAGTTTCCACAGCAATACTTTCACCATCAGTTGTTTGAACTTGATCTTCTTCACCTGAGATATAATCAAGTGCCCTAAAATAGAAATTTGCATGTTCATCACAATCATTTGCTAATAAAGCAAAATTATCATCAGTTAAGTTTTCAGACAAGCTACTCCAATCAAAATAGCATTGAGTAAAAAAGCTTTGTTGATTAGGCTCTGCAGGTGTAGGAGCAGGGAAACTTGTTATGCTTGAACATGTGCCACATGCATCTCTACATACTGAACTTGAGGAACTTGTTGTGCTTGAACATAATGCACTGGCACATGATTCATGTTTTGTGCACATTTGGTCCAGGGTATTTTGGGGATAAAACTGTTGTTGTGTATTAGATTGGAGTGTTTGATTAGGATATGTGATCAATGGTGTATAGTAGTTTGATTGACTCTTGCACTCTCTTGCTAAGTGACCTAATCTATTACACTTAAGACATTTGATTTTAGATTTATCCAACCCCACTTTTGACCTTCCACATAATCTTGGATATGTCCTACCAGTCCTTTTGTAAAAACTTATTTGCTCTTAGACTTAGTAGTACCACTTGATGCAATATATCCATTTCCTCTAGGTCAGTTGGGTCTATGTGCTTAAGATCATCAAGTACAAACGACAGACTATCAGGACCATGACTATCATCATTTGCTGTCAAATGCATAACTTGTGGAATGTTGATCAACGTAGATTTCAGTTGATATATCAATAAAGGCAAATTGGATTTAAATAATCCCAACTCACTGTTATTGACCAATAATAATCCCAACTCATTTAATCACCAATAATAATCCGAACTATTCACTTTTGTTTGTAAAATACTCCCAGTTAAAAAAACACTAACTAGGTTAAAAATTTGCTGATGTGGCATCTGATGTGGCCCTTTTAGCTAATGTGACATATGACGTGGTAGTTGATGTGGCATTTTTTGATGACGTGGCAGCTGATGTAGCAGTCTATGTGGCATTTTTTATGACGTGGCAGCTGATGTGGCAGTTGATGTGTCATTTTTGATGACGTGGCAACTGATGTGGCAGGTGACGTGGCAAGCCACATCAGCAAATTTTTAACCTAGTTAGTGTTTTTTTTAACTGGGAGTATTATACAAACAAAAATGAATAGTTCGGATTATTATTGGTGATTAAATGAGTTGGGATTATTATTGACCAATAACAGTGAGTTAGAATTATTTAGATCCAATTTGCCGTCAATAAATTGATCAGAATTCTGATCATTTCCTATTCCAGCAGATGATCCTTTCTGACTCAGAAGTGCCGTGTTACCGAAAACATAAATGTCGGACACTTTTCCAGTTTCCTTAGAGCTTTTTTTTCTAGACAAGCTCCCTTTCAAATGTTAGGACCTTTCCATGAAACTAAGTTAGGCTCATGTCCTTGAAATATGCGGATGTTCTCATCACTGTAGCAATATTGTCCCATTTCACAGGCAAAGATCTTAAAAATATGTTACTTAAAGTTGTTTTAGTGAATTCTTTATTAACCAACTTTAATTCACTGATTAGACATGAAAAGCATTCAAAATACTAACTCAGGTTCTCTCCCTTGACATAAGTGAAAATTTCATATTGCTAATTAAGGATTTCTCGAGTGTTCTCGATAACATCATCCATTCCACTGAATTGTTCTTTTAGTGCATCACATAACTCTTTGGCACTGTTACAATGCAACAAACCAGCATAAATATCATTCGGCAGAGCCATAGCCACGATACTAAAGACTTTGGCATACAACTCGAATTTTTGATAATCTTGCTCAGAGTAATTCTCTGGCTTCTTTGGCTCTAACACATGTGGGTTCTCGGCACTAGATACCACTGGACTATGCGGTCCAATACAACGAACTTCCAATACCCTGTATTTTGCAAAGCGAGTATGTAACCCATCCTACGTTGCCAGATGTTGAATTCGGATCTGACAAGTATAGGGGGTTTATTACTGAAGCCGGTGTTTTGGGGATCATTTTGTGCCATTTTCTTTTGTTCTTTTTAGAGAAAAAAGAGTATGTGATAGACACTTTTGAGTTCTTCACTTTTCAACTCTGAGCTACGAACATTATTGGATCTTTGTTGAGCATTTCACTTTTTAACGTGACCAAGCTCTGATACCAATTGTTAAGTCTGAGTTTACAAGTTTTGTGAATAACCAACAATTAAGCTCAAAACAATTTTGTATTGTATGAAAGATAAATAATCACAAACGAAAAATCATCATCAATAATTGTTTTTCATTAATCACAATGATTCAAATGCTTTACAAAAAGTTGATTTTACATACTCCCCCTCAGACTTGATCATTATCACAAAGATTGTTGGTACAAAAGAAAAGGTGGTGTGTAGTGATGTATAAGTATTAAGGACCCGTGCTTTGTGGCAAGACCGTACTGAACAAAAAGTAAACAAAAATGTTGAATCAATAACACTTGTTACGGCGTGTTAGCTCGCAAAATTTAGACCAAAACATAAAAGATTAAAAAAAGAACTAAGTCGAATTAGGACCCCGTGCGTTGCTACGGGGCCGTTAAACCGCAAACTAAAACAAATGTGAAAATAGTGAACTACGCATGCACGTTGCAACGCACTATCATGTATAATTTAGACCGAAACATAACAGTCTCATAAGAAAGAAGGCTAAGTCGAAACAATAAAAAAAAAAACCCACGTAAAAAGATAAAAAAAAACTTAAAAAATTCAACTCACGTAATAATACTACTTAAATAAACTTATAGTAAAAAGATTAAAAAAAACTAAAAAACTTCAACTCGTGTAATAATACTCCAATAAACTTATAGATATAGTTTTTATTAAAAATTCACACTAAATCAAGGGATATATTGTAGCTTTACTAATACTTTAAGGGAAGCCTTACTAATACTTAGAAAAGAAAAATACAAGTTACGGTCCGTAAAGAAAAAAATATGAAAAGCAACTAAAGTTTGAATAAAAAATAAGTTTTAAAAGATATTGTACCATAAGAATGCATATAGTGAAACTATATAAAGTAAAATAAAATTAAATAGTAGATGTTGAGAAAAAAATATTTTTTTTCTAATTAACGCTTGATTAGTATATAAATTGTTTTCAAGATGATTCATCTCATTAGGCTACTGGGTATGAGGACCGTCCCCAAGACGTCGAGGACCGGCGCCAGCCAGCACACCGTGCCGCCTGGGTCGTCCTCATCCTCAGCGGCGAGCTTGAAACGTTGGAGACAGGGCAAGTAAAGACAAAAAATGTGGGGTAAGTCTGTGGGATGGACCAAAAAAGGGAAAGATTAAAAAAATAAAAAAAAATATAAAAGTGGTGGGGTAGGATCATCTAGGACCATCCCTCCATTTCCACTAGTTTTGTGGGATAGACCATTCTTGGGAGGATTATGATATGATGCCTACGTGGCGGATCATCTTTCAAGAGAGGATGGACACCATACCCTCTAGCCTTATCATTTTAAATGTAATAAACATGGTGTTGTCATCATGCAATTTTTTTAATTAATAAAACATAACATCAACTTCTGAAGATTTTCATAAGATTATTTTCCAATTTTTTTTATTTCATGTCATTAGCACACAATAAACGATGTTCTAGGTGTCAAAGTCATCAATTTAATAAGGGTATAAGAAGTGGTTAGACACTTGAGAGTATCAAACTAAAAAATCAATCAATGAGAGTGTGCCATGTCAAAGTGGTAAACTATACTCAAAAGTGTTGGCAATGGTTAGACACTTGGTGAAGTGGTAAACTATTTAAAAAAAATGTGTGATTGGTTGAGATTGGAATGGACCTCAACCCACACACCCCCTCTCTCTCTCCTATCCTCTCTCCCCGCATCGGCATGCCATCACCGAACAAATAAGTCAAAACCGGTAAACTTCTTGCTGGCGGTGGTTTACCGCGTTGGTAAACTGGTTTACCGAGTTTTGCCGATCACCACTCCAGATACCATAAGGATTTTCTATTGGCACACCGGCCATTCTATTGGCACACTTTGACAATTCCTCCGGATAAACCCTTAACTTTGTACGGTAAGCACGAAGCCTGAGGAGTAATTCCCATCCAGGTTCATGGTCTTCTGGTTCCTTTTCGTTCAAACCCTCAGAAAATTTACGAGGAACAACATTGAAAGGAAGTAATCGACCGGAAATAAAAAAGAACTGATTTTTCCAAGTGGCACATGACCAACAGTGGCAGAAAGAAGAGGAGCCTCACACTGAGTTTTCTCGATAGTAAACCAATCACCATTATGGGCAAGCCGGAAAAAAACGACGGGACATCAACAACGATGGTTCATAACTCAGTGCACGACAAAGGATTTCAAAATGCATTATACGAGCAACACCAACAGGGGCTAACTGACCCAAAGAAAGACGATAGTATTTCAACACTTCAAGAAAAAAGTTTGTAAAAGGATACCGCAAGTTTGGTCGATCAAGAATTCGTGTATAAAACACAAGAAAACCTTGCGGACATTGATTTGCAGTTCTTTCCCCTGGAACTTGAGCCTTAAGAGAATGATCAATGCCATGATCCAAACAGAACTTATCAATCTCTGACTCGGTAAGTTTGAAAAACTGGACAAGCATAGCATTCTTATTCGACGCCACGAGAAAAGTAAAGAAAAAAAGGAATAACTTACCAAGTTTATAAAGATGGATCGCCAGAAAATCTCATCGAAAAAACCGTCGGATAAAAGGAGAATTCAAAAAGGAAAAAAGAAGAGTAAAAGGGGAAGAATGAAGGAACGAACGGTTATAAGGAAGTCACAAAGTTCAAAAAATTTCAAATCCCTAAACAGACAGATGGAGGGCAAGGATCTAACCATTTACAGCTGGCAGCCTAGGGTACTCGAAGGCCACCCTGTGGCACCGTCCCATCAGTCACTTCCGGGCCGCCTAAACATGCAAGTGGGCAAATGGGCTTTAATTGTAAAAGGCACATGATGAAATAGTAAGGTAACTTAGAATAAAAGGCCAAGGGTGGACCAATACCTTCCGAATAGAAGCCCGTGGTCAGAAAAATAAAAAGACTAATGCTTCTAGTCCACCAGTTCGATAAAATGTAACCCTTTTCTCTCTCTCTCTCTAGAAATGACTCACATTTTAACTAACACACCACAGAAGCATGACCAAAAAGGCAAGATTAAGAAACAAAAACCCCTAGACTTAGAGTCATAAGCACCGATATTTACAAATACTGATATATATATATATATATATATATATATATATATATATATATATATATAGAGGGTTGGGTTCATTTCAGAACTCTAAATAACTACAGAACTTTCAGAACTCCTAATAAACAATCATTTTATATATATTTTTTGTGTTTAGGATCTTTTTATCATCTATTATATGTATTTCTTTGATCACATACATGTTAAAAGCAGTTTACATATGTGTAATAGCCAAATTATATATATGTGTCATAACTAATTACATATATGTAAAAAAACTAGTTTACATATGTGTAATTATAAAATTACATTTAAAAAATCATAACATTACTCTTAACATGTATGTAGTCATAAAAATACACATAATAAATGATAAAATTATCATAAACATCAAAAATATAAATAAAAAGATTGTTTATTAGGAGTTCTGCGAGTTTTGTAAATATTTATGGTTCTAAAATGATATTTACCCTATATATATATATATATATATAGGGCAAGGATATATAGGAAACCATTTTTTAGTGAGAAAACTAAGGAAACCCAATTGTGACCATTGATCTTGATCATCTAAGGGTTAGGAAATTGATGGTTTATTGATTTAAATTTAATACATAACATATGTTGATGAGTGGGCCAGGAGGGTATTTGTGTCAAAAAGACCATATCTCATTCTCTTTCTTCTATATAGTTGTCACCATCACCATCAAAGCATCATCATTGTCTCTCTTTCTTCTTTCTTCTTCTTTGAGAATTCAAAATATCTTCTGTATATTCACCATCAAACCATCATCATCATCCATTCTCTCATCCTCTCATCCTCTCTCTTTCTTCATGTTTCAATCACCAAGAACACACACACAAGTGTGTGTGAGAGAAGCAAGCCTGAATCGTTATTGTTAAAGAAAGAGAAACACCAAAAGCATACACACAAGTGTGTGAGAGAAAGAGAAACAAGATTCTCCTTCGTGTTCATGAAGAACACCAAGAACACACACACAAGTGTGTGAGAGAGAAGCAGGCCTGAATCATTCGGTTGCATATGTTTCTAGCGAGAGAAAGTTATTAGAACACCAAGACCAAGAACAAACACAAGTGTGTGAGAGAGAAGCAGGTCAGAAATCATTTGGTTCATGGGTTTTTAGAGAGAGAAAGTTGTTAGAACACCAAGAACACACACACAAGTGTGTGTGTGAGAGAAGAAGGTCAGAAATCGTTTGGTTACATGGGTTTTTAGAGAGAGAAGGTTGTTAGGACACCAAGAACACACACACGTATGACATGGACTGGTTCCATGTCTTAATGTTATTTGTTTGGTAAAAGTTGAATGATTTTGTGTGTGTATTGGTAAAATAGATTTGATAGTTTGTTGGGTTTTTTTTGTTTTAAAGGGATTAAATTTTTTTTAGAATTGTGATAATTAATGTTATTGTTGATATATATTCGTTACCTTTGAAAAGTTCATAATCTAATCGTTGATGATCTCGTTTATTTTACAAATAAAAAGTTGTGTTTGGTTTGGTTGCTTGTTTGAGGCTTTTGATCTGAACAGTAACTGTTTTTTGTTGGTTTGGTTGTGTGTTTGGGGCTTTTGATCTGAATAGTAACTGTTTTTATGTGTTATACTAGGGGTAACACATGTATAGCCATGTTAACATGTCACATATAGTTGTTACATGTGTTACAACAAAAAAGTTTACACATGTATAACACGTAACACATGTTATACATGTGTTACCACTATAGTGTAACACAAGTTACAAATATGTGCTACATATGTGTAAGCCCCTATATGTTGCTTGTTTGAGGTTTTTTATCGTATATGTTATAACATGTGTTACCTTTAGAAACTTCATAATTTATTCGGAATATGTGTAACATTCAGCGTATCCATGTGTTTATTTTGCTACATCATATTTTGCATGTTATGGGGTAACTGTTTGTGTGTGTTATACTAGGGGGTAACACATGTATAGCCATGTTACACATGTCACATATGGTTGTTACATGTGTTACAACAAAAATTTTACACATGTGTAACACGTAACACATGTTATACATGTGTTATCACTCTAATGTAACACAAGTTCCAAACATGTGGTACATATGTGCAGCCCCCTTTGTGTCCATGTACAACTCGTAACACATGTTACATAAATGTTGTTACGTTTGCGTTGATAAATTTAACTATTCAAGATTAACAATGATGTAATTGTTTTGTTCATAGGTATAGGGATGTTTGTGTTCAAGATGAAGCTGGTTATCAAGAAGCGAAGCATAGGTAGATTTGTGTTACCTTATGATAGTTTTTTGGATCATTTTTATATATTTGAATTTGTATAAAACACTTTTGTTACATTTAAGTTTAATTGTAATTGTTTTTTTTAATATATATAATCTATTTATCCCTTTATTTGTTACACCAGTCCCACATTCTCAGTAGTTGCATACATTACTAGCAATTTGAACAATACACATGTCGGTTATGTATTGATCTAAAATCAACTTCCTTTTATGTATGTAATATAACTGGGGATACTAACTTTTATAAAATCTAATGGCGAGGTTGGGAAAAATAGGACTTCGGGTGCATATAAAATCTCAATAGTGGGATAGGGAAACTAACTTTTATAAAATCTCAACCCGTAATATGCATAACAGTCACTTTTTACATGATATACGTCATGCCACACACGTTATACAATAAATGCAACACTTTTTAGCATTGTTACACATGTTACATGTTGTTTGTAATATGTGTTACATCGCATCCATAGTAAACCAATACTTGGTTCTATATCATGTTACAAGTTACATGTGGCTTTTATGTGTTTTCTGACGATCGCCATGTCACACACGTTATATACTAGAAACGAAGCAACAGTTTTGGACGTTGTTACACATGTTGCATTATGGATGAAAAAGGATGTTGTCGTGATGGCCATTTTTTGTTGTAAAAACTATATGAAACATGTGTATCCTTGATGTGGTAACACGTGTAAACACTGAATGTAACATGTATAACATGACTATACATGTGTTACCCTCTAGTGTAACACATGTTAAAAAAACATGTGTTACATATGTGCAACCTTAGGTGCCAATTAAAACTTAGTTAAATTACATAAACTGCATTACATCATCCAAAATGTCACGTCAATTGGTAAACAAGTATTCTTTAAGATTGTAATATTTTTTAGATTGTAATGTTTAAGATGATTGTAATGTCACACCCTGGCTTTGCGGAAGCGTGGTTAATTTGGTGTGACTTCTTAATACCGTAGCTTAATCATAACAAAGCTATATGAACTAAAAACATGCAAGAATCATCCATTAAATTTCAAAACCCAAACATAGTATCATTGTGACACCTCGGATCTTTCCGGATAACCTTTCGATGTAACAACGTGCACGTGATCGACTAACAGTAAAAATGTATGAAAAACTATTTGCTATTATGTGTTAAATGCCGATTTACTTATGTGTATGTATATATATATATATATAAGTGTTATATATGTAAACCGAAAACCTCGACCCGACTCGAGACCCGGAATGGTCTCGAGTGAACCATAGCACTTGGGCCGGTTAAGGCCTTGTAGCCGAAAAACCCAACCCGGAAACCCACCCTAGCCCACACTCGCAACATTATATAAACCCAACCCCACCTCCCTTAACCATTTTACACACTCTCTTCTCACACTCTCATCTCTCACACTAAACCCTAAAACCCTTACTAACACCAACATCCACCATCACCTTCTTCCTACTCGGAACCAAGCTCTCGGGCCAACCAACATCAAGAACATCCTCGGCTTTAGCTCGGAACCACCAACCGGAAGCTCACTCATCGATCCATCATACCCACACACCTTGAATCTCTACCGGTTAGTGTCTTTATAATATTTGTTGATTGTTAGATGATAGCATGAAGGACATAATTTAGCTAGTGTAGTTGTGTGCTTGGTGAGGTGGTTTTGCATGTAAAATGGATAATCGGCTAATATGTTTTTAGTTTCGGATAAGTTGCTAATGTGTTCATGACATTTTTGTGACTAAATATGATGCAAACCATTGACTTGTGATGCTCATGGAAACCGGTTTGCATAAGTGTGACACCATATGAATCGGTTTGGTTTAGAATTGATTCTTAGGATTTTCATGATAAAATGTTGTTTTGATAACTTGTTTGTGTGTCTTGATATTGTCCGAGAAATATAAGAATTTGGTTAGTGGGTTTTATGCATAGCATTTAGGTTGATGATGATGAGTGTTGTTGAATGTTGTGTTGAATGTTGTTTGAATAATGATGAACATGAAGAACAATTTGAATGCCTTTGAAATATTTTTGAAATGTGTATATTTGATCTGTTTTGGCTAATGATCAGACAAACAAACATGTTTTAGTGGAAATAGTACAACATTTACATGAAAATGCAATTTCATTGGATAGTACAAGTCTGCAGGTTCTAGAAGGGATTGCCATGCACGTTATCACGGTTGCGAGTCGCAACCATTGGTTGCTACTCGAAACCACACATGACCAGCCGAAACCTCCCAGTTGCGAGTCGCAATCAGCACGCATCAAACCTGGTTGCGAGTCGCAACCACACCTGCCAAGTCGCAATCTCCGGTTACGAGTCGTAACCAAAACGTGACGGACCGAGACCGCAGTTGCGAGTCGCAACCTCGGTTGCGAGTCGCAACCACCTTAGTTTCGACTGGGCTGTTTTATGCTATTGGGCCTTGACTGTTTGTCTTGTTGTTTTGGGCTTCAACTGTTGGGCCTCCTATTGACTGGACTTCATTTTGATCTGCTAACTGTTTGTATACGTGCATGCTATACGTGTTTACTTGTACCCGACTTGACCCACACTTGGTAACCATGCTAGGACGTGGTAACCAACGAGCTTAACCAAGTAACGTATCATACCGAGCAACCCAAGGTGAGTTCACAACTTAAAAGCATGCGTCCCGGTGGTTTGGGACACGAGACTGAAACAACCCTATCCCCTTGTAAAGGGGATACTGTCTACATTCCTTCCCTAGTTATTGGGAAACAAACTTACTTTATCTTCCCTTGTATTGGGAAACCCTTTTTAGTTAATTACTGTTTATACGGAATGCAACTAACGGCACTAAACGCAACTCTATCACTCAAGTCCCTACTACATAATACCGATTAGTCGCCGGTGCCAGGCGAACGGGTTATTAGTTGATAGCGCTATTTAGGTCTTACCAGCCTCACACCGTGCCATGGTATGGGATCGGTCGTGAACTAATGTACTCAGGCATCCGTCAATGCTGATAGAACATTGACATCGGGGCATCCTGCGGAAACGCATTCGGCTACCTAGTGTTCGGTATTGGAAAAACAGTTTAGTCGCTAACTTTTGGGGTAGCTCCCCATGGCATGTATAAACGGATAAATTAACTGGTGAAACAAGTTTTTGGTAATTAAAACTGGACAACTAGTGAACTCACTCAGCATTATTGTTGACCCCTTACTGCATGCTTTGCAGGTGGCCAGTGACTGGAGCAGCTGCTTGGGATGTGTAGTGGTCGTCTGCCCGTGTGTTGGGCATTTATTATGTTTACCTTGCGAACAATGTTTAAAACTGCTAATTATGCTTCCGCTACATTTACTCTGAACTTAAAACTCTGAACTTGATATTTGCTAATCTTATGGTTAGTAAGTATTACTTTAATATTAACCAATGCTTAGTATAATTGGTGGCTGGATCCTGGTCAGTCACGCCCTCGAAGCGGGTGTTATCCGCGGGTGGAATTTGGGGGTGTGACAGATTGGTATCAGAGCCATTGGTTATAGTGAACTTGGTTTTAAAAAGGGAAAAATCTTTTTGAGAAAAACCAGACTATAACCCGTGACTCATGACGACACTACACTCCAAGTACAAGGCTCGACTTATCTGACCTCATAGCTCGGACCCATATTTACTTGCTTGGTTGTTTTATGCTTTCCGTTTTGCTATACGTACTAGTTTGCCTAATTAGATAGATACATCTTCTCTCTTCTATCTTATTCTCGCTATCACGCACTCATACTATGTTTTCTGGTTATGAAGACAATGAGTGGACGCGGACGAGGAAACATCAACATGACTCAGGCTCAGTTCACTAGCCTGCTCAACACTGTGGCTGCAGCTTTCGCAGCTCACCCGATAGGTAAACTCGTTGTTTTAGGATGTTTAGATCCTACCGCCACAGCGTCTTTTCGCCTCTAAACCCATTTCGCTCCTTACAACAGGTCAGCCTGCACCTGTGCAACCACGTGTCTGTACCTTCAAGACCTTCATGGATTGCAAGCCTCTTCCGTTCAGTGGCACTGAGGGTGCCATAGGACTCCTACACTGGATCGAGAAGGTCGAAGCTGTTTTCGCTGTCTGCGAGTGTCCCCCTGCTAATTGGGTGAAGTTTGCTACTGGTACTCTGGAGGGAAGCGCACTTTCATGGTGGAAAGCGCAAATTCAAATGCTTGGTTTGGAGACTGCAAACGCTACTGCGTGGGAAGATTTCAAGGATATGATCAAGGAAGAGTACTGTCACAGGGATGACATCCATAAGCTGGAGAATGAGTACTATGAACTCAAGATGGTTGGGTCAGAGATTGAGACCTACACCAAGCTGTCCAATGATTATGCTGCTCTTTGTCCAAACATGTCTCGACCTATGTATCGAAGGATCGAACTGTACATCAAGGGTCTGGCTCCAGAAATTCGAAGCCATGTAACTTCAGCTAACCACACTACCATTCAGCCGATCGTTCGACTTGCTCACAAACTCACTGATCAGGCTGTGGAAGAGGGCAGGTTGCCCAAAAGGATCAGTGCTGCGGAAGGAACTTCTAGTGATGGCAAACGAAAGTGGGATGGAAATCAGGGCAAGGATGCCAACCCTACTCAAGCCCCAGCTCAGCAAAGGAAGACTGACAACAACAAAGGCACTCAGCAACAGGGTGGCTACCGGGGAAACTACCCTAAGTGCAACAAGTGTAACCGGCACCACAATGGGGCATGCAACAAGGGTCAGTGTCAGCGATGCCACAAGGTGGGGCACGAAGCAAAGGATTGTAGAAGTCAGTTCCCAGCAAGGCAGAATCAGCAACAACCCCAACAGCAGCAGCAGCAGGGAAACAACAGAGCATGTTTTAAATGTGGGGCAACAGGGCACATGCGAAAGGATTGCCCTGAACTGAATCAGAATCGCAACAACAATCAGGGGGCTGGGAACAATGAGCAAAACAACAATGCTGGGAATGCGAGGGGCAGAGCTTTCGTGATTGGAGCTGGTGAAGCGAGGAACGATCCCAACGTCGTGGCGGGTAAGTTCCTACTTGATGATCGTTATGTTTCTGTGTTATTTGATTCCGGTGCCGATGCCAGTTATGTATCCCTTCGCATTAGTAAGAAACTCAAGCACTCGCCTGCATTATTAAGTTCTAAGCATATCGTCGAGATAGCTAATGGTAAGAACATCGAGGCCACGCACATGATCCACGACTGCACCTTAGAATTGTCTGGCCACACGTTTAGTATCGATCTTTTCCCTGTCAAACTTGGAAGCTTCGACGTCGTCATTGGTATGGATTGGTTATCCAAACATCGCGCTGAGATCCTCTGTCAAGAGAAAGCAGTTCGTATACCTCGCCGTTCTGGTCAACCCCTCATCGTTAAAGGCAACAAAGGTGGAGAAGTCACAGGCATTATCTCGCTTTTGAAAGCCCAGAAGTGTTTACAGAAAGGGCACACCGCTATCTTAGCACTTGTCACCAACACCCACGATAAGGAAAAGAGGATTGAAGATTTTCCTGTAGTACGCGATTATCCCGAGGTATTTCCTGAGGAACTACCTGGACTCCCTCATCACCGTCAGGTCGAATTCCAAATCGAGCTAGCTCCCGGAGCAGCACCTATAGCTCGTGCACCGTACCGTCTAGCCCCTGCAGAACTGAAGGAACTCTCTACGCAACTACAAGAACTATTGGATAAAGGATTTATCCGTCCTAGTTCATCACCCTGGGGAGCCCCAGTACTCTTTGTCAAGAAGAAGGACGGCACATTCCGAATGTGCATCGACTATCGTGAGTTGAACAAGGTTACCATCAAGAATCGTTACCCTCTCCCGCGCATCGACGATTTGTTTGATCAATTGCAAGGATCGAGTTACTATTCTAAGATTGACCTGCGATCAGGCTACCATCAGTTGAGAGTACGTGACGAAGACATCTCTAAGACTGCATTCAGGACTCGTTATGGTCATTACGAGTTCCTCGTCATGCCTTTTGGAATGACCAACGCACCTGCAGTGTTCATGGATCTTATGAACCGCGTATGTAAGCCTTACCTCGACAAATTTGTGATTGTGTTCATCGACGACATTCTGATTTATTCGAAAAGTCAAGAAGAGCATGAACAGCACCTACGCCTTATCCTCGAACTCCTTCGCAACGAGCAACTGTACGCCAAATTCTCTAAATGTGACTTCTGGCTTCGAGAAGTCCATTTCCTCGGCCATGTAGTTAATAAGAACGGGATTCACGTCGACCCCGCTAAGATCGAATCGATAAAGAACTGGCCTACACCTAAGACCCCCACTGAAGTTCGTCAATTCTTGGGTTTGGCGGGCTACTACCGCAGATTCATTCAGGGATTCTCAAAGATTGCACAACCTCTCACGACACTCACTCAGAAAGGCGTCGCCTACAAGTGGAATGAAGCGCAGGAATCTGCTTTTCAGAGGCTTAAGGATAACCTCTGTAGCGCTCCTATTCTCTCGCTACCTGAAGGTACTGACGACTTTGTGGTTTACTGCGATGCGTCTATTCATGGACTCGGTTGCGTGCTAATGCAACGCGAGAAAGTTATTGCCTACGCCTCTCGACAACTCAAGACGCATGAAAAGAACTACACGACGCATGACTTAGAACTGGGAGCAGTGGTTTTTGCTCTTAAGATATGGAGACATTACCTGTACGGTACCAAGTGCACTATTTACACCGATCACAGGAGTCTCGAGCATATCTTTAGGCAAAAGGAATTGAACATGAGACAACGTCGATGGGTCGAACTCTTGAATGACTACGAATGCGCCATCAAATACCATCCGGGCAAGGCCAATGTCGTGGCAGACGCCCTCAGCCGAAAGGACACTATACCAAAGCGCGTGCGAGCATTGCAACTTACCATCCAGTCTAACCTCCCTACCCAGATCCGAATTGCTCAAGTCGAAGCATTGAAGCCGGAGAACATCAGGGCTGAGTCTCTGCGAGGATCGAGACAGCAACTAGAACAGAAAGAAGATGGTGCTTACTATGTAACAGGGCGCATCTGGGTTCCACTCTACGGAGATTTACGTGAACTCGTGATGGACGAAGCCCACAAGTCCCGCTACTCAGTACATCCTGGTTCGGACAAGATGTACCACGACTTGAAGACTACGTATTGGTGGCCTGGTATGAAGGCCCACATAGCAACATACGTCAGCAAATGTTTGACTTGCGCGAGAGTCAAGACAGAATACCAGAAGCCAGCAGGTCTACTCCAACAACCAGAAATCCCGAAATGGAAATGGGAGCAAATTTCCATGGATTTTGTTACAGGGTTACCTAGATCTCAACGCGGAAATGATGCTATTTGGGTAATAGTGGATCGACTGACCAAGTCCGCGCACTTTCTGGCTATTAAGGAAACAGACAAATTTTCTACCTTGGCGGAGGTTTACTTAAAGGAAGTAGTTTCGAGGCACGGAGTGCCAACCTCAATTATTTCCGACCGAGACGCTCGATTTACTTCGGAACTGTGGCAAGCTATGCACAAATGCTTTGGCTCAAGTTTGGATATGAGCACTGCTTATCACCCGCAAACGGATGGACAGTCCGAACGTACCATCCAAACTCTAGAAGACATGCTTAGAGCGTGTGTGATCGATTTTGGCAAGAACTGGGAGAAGCATCTACCGTTAGTAGAGTTCTCTTACAACAACAACTACCACACCAGTATTCAGGCAGCACCTTTTGAGGCATTGTACGGTCGTAAATGCCGGTCACCTCTCTGCTGGGCGGAAATCGGTGATAGTCAAATCACGGGCCCAGAGATGGTGGTAGACACAACGGAAAAGATTGCCCAGATCAGACAACGCATGGCGGCAGCTCGTGACCGTCAGAAGAGTTACGCTGATAAGCGTAGGAAACCATTGGAATTCCAGGTCGGTGACCGGGTTCTACTTAAAGTCTCACCCTGGAAGGGTGTGGTTCGCTTTGGCAAACGGGGCAAGCTTAATCCGCGATATATCGGACCATTCGAAATTACCGAGAAGATCGGTAAGGTCGCTTATAGATTGAACCTACCTGAAGAACTGAGTGCGGTACACAACGTTTTTCACGTATCCAACCTGAAGAAGTGTTTGTCGGATGAAACACTTGTAATTCCTTTTAAGGAATTGACTATTGACGAACAGCTACACTTTACTGAGGAACCGATTGAGATCACTGATCGAGAGATCAAAATCCTCAAACGTAGCCAGATACCTCTTGTACGAGTTCGTTGGAACTCGCGACGTGGCCCAGAGTATACCTGGGAGCGGGAAGACCAGATGAAGCACAAATATCCCCAGCTGTTCCCTAACGAAAACCCCAGCACTGAAGCTACGAACGAATTTCGGGACGAAATTCCAAACTAACGGGGGGATGATGTGACACCCCGTTGAAACGCTTTCACTTACACTAGCTTGACAGTGGCTGCCTTAACTTTCGGGACGAAAGTTCCTAAAACTTGGGGATAATGTGACACCTCGGATCTTTCCGGATAACCTTTCGATGTAACAACGTGCACGTGATCGACTAACAGTAAAAATGTATGAAAAACTATTTGCTATTATGTGTTAAATGCCGATTTACTTATGTGTATGTATATATATATATATAAGTGTTATATATGTAAACCGAAAACCTCGACCCGACTCGAGACCCGGAATGGTCTCGAGTGAACCATAGCACTTGGGCCGGTTAAGGCCTTGTAGCCGAAAAACCCAACCCGGAAACCCACCCTAGCCCACACTCGCAACATTATATAAACCCAACCCCACCTCCCTTAACCATTTTACACACTCTCTTCTCACACTCTCATCTCTCACACTAAACCCTAAAACCCTTACTAACACCAACATCCACCATCACCTTCTTCCTACTCGGAACCAAGCTCTCGGGCCAACCAACATCAAGAACATCCTCGGCTTTAGCTCGGAACCACCAACCGGAAGCTCACTCATCGATCCATCATACCCACACACCTTGAATCTCTACCGGTTAGTGTCTTTATAATATTTGTTGATTGTTAGATGATAGCATGAAGGACATAATTTAGCTAGTGTAGTTGTGTGCTTGGTGAGGTGGTTTTGCATGTAAAATGGATAATCGGCTAATATGTTTTTAGTTTCGGATAAGTTGCTAATGTGTTCATGACATTTTTGTGACTAAATATGATGCAAACCATTGACTTGTGATGCTCATGGAAACCGGTTTGCATAAGTGTGACACCATATGAATCGGTTTGGTTTAGAATTGATTCTTAGGATTTTCATGATAAAATGTTGTTTTGATAACTTGTTTGTGTGTCTTGATATTGTCCGAGAAATATAAGAATTTGGTTAGTGGGTTTTATGCATAGCATTTAGGTTGATGATGATGAGTGTTGTTGAATGTTGTGTTGAATGTTGTTTGAATAATGATGAACATGAAGAACAATTTGAATGCCTTTGAAATATTTTTGAAATGTGTATATTTGATCTGTTTTGGCTAATGATCAGACAAACAAACATGTTTTAGTGGAAATAGTACAACATTTACATGAAAATGCAATTTCATTGGATAGTACGAGTCTGCAGGTTCTAGAAGGGATTGCCATGCACGTTATCACGGTTGCGAGTCGCAACCATTGGTTGCTACTCGAAACCACACATGACCAGGCGAAACCTCCCAGTTGCGAGTCGCAATCAGCACGCATCAAACCTGGTTGCGAGTCGCAACCACACCTGCCAAGTCGCAATCTCCGGTTACGAGTCGTAACCAAAACGTGACGGACCGAGACCGCAGTTGCGAGTCGCAACCTCGGTTGCGAGTCGCAACCACCTTAGTTTCGACTGGGCTGTTTTATGCTATTGGGCCTTGACTGTTTGTCTTGTTGTTTTGGGCTTCAACTGTTGGGCCTCCTATTGACTGGACTTCATTTTGATCTGCTAACTGTTTGTATACGTGCATGCTATACGTGTTTACTTGTACCCGACTTGACCCACACTTGGTAACCATGCTAGGACGTGGTAACCAACGAGCTTAACCAAGTAACGTATCATACCGAGCAACCCAAGGTGAGTTCACAACTTAAAAGCATGCGTCCCGGTGGTTTGGGACACGAGACTGAAACAACCCTATCCCCTTGTAAAGGGGATACTGTCTACATTCCTTCCCTAGTTATTGGGAAACAAACTTACTTTATCTTCCCTTGTATTGGGAAACCCTTTTTAGTTAATTACTGTTTATACGGAATGCAACTAACGGCACTAAACGCAACTCTATCACTCAAGTCCCTACTACATAATACCGATTAGTCGCCGGTGCCAGGCGAACGGGTTATTAGTTGATAGCGCTATTTAGGTCTTACCAGCCTCACACCGTGCCATGGTATGGGATCGGTCGTGAACTAATGTACTCAGGCATCCGTCAATGCTGATAGAACATTGACATCGGGGCATCCTGCGGAAACGCATTCGGTTACCTAGTGTTCGGTATTGGAAAAACAGTTTAGTCGCTAACTTTTGGGGTAGCTCCCCATGGCATGTATAAACGGATAAATTAACTGGTGAAACAAGTTTTTGGTAATTAAAACTGGACAACTAGTGAACTCACTCAGCATTATTGTTGACCCCTTACTGCATGCTTTGCAGGTGGCCAGTGACTGGAGCAGCTGCTTGGGATGTGTAGTGGTCGTCTGCCCGTGTGTTGGGCATTTATTATGTTTACCTTGCGAACAATGTTTAAAACTGCTAATTATGCTTCCGCTACATTTACTCTGAACTTAAAACTCTGAACTTGATATTTGCTAATCTTATGGTTAGTAAGTATTACTTTAATATTAACCAATGCTTAGTATAATTGGTGGCTGGATCCTGGTCAGTCACGCCCTCGAAGCGGGTGTTATCCGCGGGTGGAATTTGGGGGTGTGACAATCATTGTTTAAACGGAACAACACTCTAATAACCATAACATTGTTTCCCAAACAAAACAACTTAAACATAACATAAACACAGTTTAGGGACTGTGACTTGTCCAGGAAAGAGTCACATTCCCTAAACCCCGGATGACCTTGGAAACTAGTGCAGCGGGAAAACGTGCCATACCGTGCCAGATCTTTTAATTCCCTGAAATACATGTAAGTTGAAAAATCAACAATAATGTTGAGCGAGTTCATGTGTAAGTGAGTAAATAAACCTTTGTAGTTATCAAAATCCTGGTATGTAGCAAATAAGGAAAAAGAGATCACCAATGGTTTGCAAGGCCATTGATATGTGTGAAATACAAGTAGGAAGGCTCAAACCTAGCAGATTTATGCGTCGGGTACAAAGTCATCCCAAGGTCCGTTATGCTGGGCCTGGGACTGGGCTCGCTACACCCAAATAGATCTATCGCTCCTGCCCCTCGGTCCTACCCTGAGGATTAATGACCTCAAGTTTCCGCCTACCCATTCACATGATCTAAAAAGTAACCCTCCTTACGCTAACCATACCATGTATAAAGTAATCATAAACATTGTAACATGTATTTCACCCCCGCAGTATAGAAAACTGAAAACAGTTAAGAGAAAAGGGGGACATGAACTCACAGTCAGTGCGTCGCTATACCAAGTACTCCGAATGTCAGGCAGCTGTGCAACGACCTACATGTACTAATTCTATTAGACGGATGGCCGTGCCTTAGCTTTATAGTTTAGGTTTTTGGGAAATAGTTAGACAACTATTTCGTGTTTATATTTTGCATGTACTTGGTAGTTAATCTCCTTCCCAAGGATGGGGGATTTAATACATGTGCGTTCAATTTATAATATTAAGCCTCACTTAATATATCTTCATTCCAAATATAAATACTTTTCTCAAAAATATTATATTTCCATTTCACATAATTTTTCCCCAAAAATAATACATTGATAAAATATATGTTCATAATCATTTCCGTATAATGCGTAAGTTACGTTTTAGTAATCGTGTGGTAATAATAATTACCGTTGTAACTTATATGTTTATCGTGAAAGCGTTTGTATTATTTTGAATTCGTCAACGTTTGTAAATATTATTTTTACCCTAAAAATAATATTTGTGTATTTTCACAAAATAATCATAAACAGTGTTGTGAAAAATTATATTTACCAAATATACATTTATCACGCTTAGTTTTGTGAAAATCCCACCTCCGAATATTTGTAAATAAAGTCGTGGCGAAATATATTTTGAAAACATGTCGAAAATAATTCTAACACTTGTAAATAATTCTAAGTGTTAGGTTTTAGAAAAATTTCGCCAGAGTTTCCTCTGTAACTGGAGGTGGCCACGCTTTCAAGCGTATCATTTTCTTTTACAAAATCATTTCAACACTTCTTTAATCATTCAATCAACTTCCGACACATCAAACTAGTCGACAAGTATGTAAATCGCATGTTCACATGAACTTGTAGTTTTTCTGAAAACTATAGTGTAGATCCCGTTATATTTGGTGGATCTTTGTATAAAATAGTTTAATCCCGTAAAAACCTCGTTTTTAGAATAAATCATCCTTTACAACTTCCCGTCATCTTTCTCAAAGATTGTTATTTTGTCGAAACTTTTCATTTCACAAGTGTTTATACACTTGTGGTTTGTAAAAAAAAAATCATATTTGTTAGTGTGTCATCCGACTTTTATAAAACATGATTTTCTCGACACTTGGTTCTACGAAAATACCACTTGTACATACGTAGATCCGCTAGTTTTAAATACTATTTTACAAGTAAAAATACTTTTACACAAGTTCATGTTTCTCGTGTGGTAGAGTTTCACCTCTTAACCCTTGTACCGATAGAAACAAGCTTATGTCAAGATCTATGATCTTAACAAAGTCGGGTTAAACGATGATCCGAGCTACCACAACGTAGATCGGGCCTAAATAATCACATCTTTCAAGTACTACAACTTTTACACAAGTATTAAGCTTTTATCCAACAATATTCATGTTTTAGTAGACTTTAAAGATTCAAAATGCAAGTTTCCGCATTTTAACCATTACAAATCTTATTAACCACTTTAGAATGATCCGAGTATGAGTTTTAAGTGTTATACCTCTAGCTCGGGGCTAGGGAAGATTCTAGGCGAAAAGGTGGTGGATAAAAGCAAGATAACGAGGTCCTTCCACTTCCGTTTGCTCCAAGACTCCTAATGCGTGACCCGAAAGACTTGTATGATGTTGGAATGGAATGATCAAGAGCCAAAAATGGTGGTGGTGACCCAAGGGGGTTCGGCCGAGAGTGAAAGGGAGAGGAGAGGGAGTGTGAGTGTGAGTTGTGGTGATGGATGGTTATGTTTGGTTTAAGCTAGGTACTTATAGGCAAAAATCAAGTTCCATAACCCTTGGTTAATATGTCCCCTAGATTTTAAGCACAAGCAATTAAAATAATCAAAATGGTACTACACTTGGTCACAATGTGACCGATCGGCCCAAGGGGGGGGGGTTCTAGTTTGATTTCAAGTAGATAGTTAGTGTTTAGTTATGTTAAACCAAGTTAGATTTAGGGTTAACTCGGTTAGTGGTGTGATGCGTTCTATAGCGGGTGTTAGGGTAATCAGGGACCCTAACTGGCTCAGAAAAAGACCAATAATATTTTTGTCAATATTTTCATGTTCCGGGTATAGTCCGGTTGTTCGGTTGGATAGTAATCCGTTAAAGTGCTTAGGTAAGCTTTTAAGTGTCGTAAATAATGCTTTTAGTGACACAACTTATTCTACAAAGTGTCAGGAATATTTTCCTCATGTTTTGGCACTTTATTAGTTAGCCAGAAGCTAGTATGTTAATAAAAGTGTTGTGTCTCGTGCTTAGAGTACGTTTTAGGCACATCCAGTCATTATATCTTATTCCTAGAGACGCAGTTCTACAACCCTTGTATCCCTACACTCACTATGGGTGTAGTAAAATATTTCTGGCTCATACAGGCCCTTAGAGGCAGTGTCTACCTGATGCTGGCTTTATCAGCATGTTCAATAGGTTATCCGTTCTAATGCTACTGTGCTTTAGTGCATCATGTTTGTCACTAAGGTTCAACTTGTAAATAATGTAGTGACGGCAATCAAAGTATGATGCAGGAATATACAAGTACTAGAAATCAAGTAGCAGTTCGTCAGCAATTTCAGTTAAGCACAGTAATTAAGCAGCAATTATTTATTAATTAAATCATACGGATACCTGGTTTAGTGAGGGTTGTCACATGTAATGTGTTAGATGTTTTGACTTTCTAATTAATGATATTCAATAGCTCATGTGTTTAATAGTAGTTTATTATTTTTCATTAAACATGTTACATATATGAAAACCATTGTTACATATGTAACGTTGCCTTTTAACGTATGTAACACATGTGTACCAAAGGAATGATATGACCAGCATTTTATCAGGTCATTCTTTGCTATTAGTTAGTTACCTCTCACATAGGTTACACGTCCAACACCAGTTACAAATGTTAATCAAAACAAAAGTCGCTTGTCATCATGGGTTGTTAGTAATTGCACACATAAAAATCATACTTAAAGGTAACAAAAATCTTTATAAAAACTTAAACATATAAAAATGATCCAAAAACTGTCATAAAGGTTACAAAAATCTAGCTACGTTTTGCGTCTTGATAACCATCTTTATCTTGAACATAAACATCCATTCACCTATGAACAAAACAAGTACATCAGTGTTAATCCCCTAAAGTTAAACTTATTAACACAAATGTAACTACATGTATGTAACATGTGTTACGTGTTATACACGTGTAAAATTTTATTGTAACACATGTAACATGTGTTACCTCCTAGTATAACACACAATAACAGTTACTATTCAGATCAAAAGCCCAAACAAGCAACCAACCCAACAAAAAAACAGTTACTATTCAGATCAAAAGCCTCAAACTAGCAACCAAACCAAACACAACTTTTTACCACAAAAATGATTTTAACACAAAAATAAAAATCTGCAAATTATATAAACATTTACCCATTTTTAGAACCATTTTAACAAAAGAATTATATTCATCTCTAAAACATCCATTACACAAAAACCTATAAACAACCATTTTAACTAAAACATCAAGTGTGAAATGATTTTTCAAAATAAAATACTCAAGAGATTGTTGTTTCTCTCTCTAAAATAGCAACTTTCTCTCTCTAAAAACACTTACGGAATCTAGAAACCGTGTGATGAACACGATGAAGATCTTCAAACTTGCTTCTCTCTATGTGTTCTTGGTGTTCTTGATGAATATGATGAAGATTGTTGTTTCTCACTCTAGAAATCAGCTTTCAACAAGCATCAGCACACCCGAGATGAAGTTGACGACGTGAGATGAAGCATGAACACACCCGAAATCAGCTTTCAATAAGCATGAACACATCCGAAATAAACAAGATGAATATTGTTGTTTCTCTCTAAAAAACATTAGCTTTCTCTCTCTAAAAACATAAACAAAGATGTGATGAGAGCAACACCTTACTTGCTTTTCTTTGAAGCTTCGATGGTGACTTTGATCTTCAGATATGGTGGCTTCAATAGAAATGGATGAGTACAAGATCCAGATCTAGTTGTTTCGTACAACACAATATGGAGACGTATTCAACAAGAATTAATACTAAAAGTCTACTTATGTGTCGTCCGAAATTCTTGTCATAAACTCCATGGATAAACAAAGATAAAAAGAAATATATGGAAGGTTTGAATTTGAAGAAGATGATAGAAATGTGGGGAAGAAGATGCATTGGAAAATGTTGCAAAAAGGTGTGTACTTTTGTCTAAAAATTAAAAGGTGGGTTGGTGACGTTTGATGGGATGGAAAAGTAAAAAGTCTAAAATGCTCTTTGAAGACCAATTTGCACATGCTTAAAATGGGTGATGTGGCTCAATATGGGCCAAGTATTGAGGTTTCCTTAGTTTTCTCAATAAAATTGGTTTTCTCCATATACTTACACTATATATATATATATATATATATATATATAGGGGGCTGCTAGAATGAGAACCGCCCCGAGTTGTAAGAACCGCGAGAACTACACCCCACGGAGCGCCGTTCGCCATGATTTTTTTTTTTACAAGTAGATGTGTGTATTATAAACACAGCCGTAAAAAATCATGGCGAACGGCGCTCCGTGGGGTGTAGTTTTTTACACCACAAGTTTGGTGTTTTTAATTTTTTTTTTCTTTTTTCTTTTTTTTTCACCAAAACATGTATATAACATGTGTAAATTTTTCAAAATAAAAAAACATCGGGAGCTTTGAGTTTCCCGGGTTTTCTAAATTAAAGTGGGTTTTCTATACATCCTTCCCCTATATATATATATATATATATATATATATATATATATATATATATATATATATATATATATATATATATATATAAATCCGTCTCATTACTAGTTATGAATGTGTGGGGTTTGTTGGTCAAGTTTGAATAGGGTTGTCAAGCCTAAGCATAGTTGCATTATCAGTACACAATAATTCAACCATAGACATAAATCGCTATTTTATTATAGCACAAGAAAACATTACGAACATAAAAACCGAATAACGCTTGAAATAAAACGTATTTCAAATAACATATTTTAATTTAAGTTACATAATCTTTTATTATTAGAACAGACAATCGAGGATCAAGATTCAGGGGTACACTTCAATAACGGATTGATAGGCTCGAATGTGTTTTATGGTATAACGAGGGAATCCAGCCTCATGAAACACATTGGACCATTCTTTGGAGGTGCGCTCTTTTCCATCACTTGTATGAGCCATCATGACCATATCAAGCAGCAATCCCGCACCTTTGAACTCGTGATCTTCTTCTCGTCCAACAATTGCATCTACAATAATCACCTTTCCAGTATCTTGAGGAATCGCCTCACGACAGTTCCTTAGTATGGCAATGCAATCGTCGTCTGCCCAATCATGTAATACTTTCTACAACAGTGAAAATACCATTACATAACGTATTATTAAAGTTGTGTTTGTTGTCTTTAAATGTGGTTTTGCATTCTAGCATTTATTTTAATAACATTTTTCTTAACATAAGGGACTCACCATAATATAAACAGCATCAGCTTTTGGAACATGATCAAACATGTTCCCTCCAACATGTTCAACACCTACAGATACTGGAGCTACGGACACCACATGAGGAAGATCAAAATTGATCCCTTTGATCCATGGACAAGCCTCCACAATCGACCGTAGAGCTGTTCCATCACCACCACCAACATCCACCAATGTCCCTACACCCTCAAACACCTCTGGACAACCTCCAATCACTGCCGCCACCCCGGCCCTAGCATCACATGCCATTCCATCATTAAAGAGCTTACTATGACTGGGATTTTCGGCACATAATCCCCATAGATCTTTCCCATGTGCTGCTTCAAAGGGTAAGCCTTCATTACCCAAAACCCAAGCACTTAGCTTGTGCCAAGGAGCCAACATAACCGGAGTGCTCTCTACCAGCACCAAATCAGCCATGCTATGCTTTCCATTCCTTGTTAGGAGTCGAGATAGTGGGGTTTGAGTGTACCCAACACATGTTTTGGATACGGGTTTTTCTTGAAATACCTTATAATATATCAAGAACCTCATGATCCTATACAACGAAGCCTGTGAGCACTTGAGCTCTGACGCAAGGTCAGCAAGTGTCATCGGGGATTCGCGGTTCTCGAGGATGTCAGGTATTCCAAGCTCAATGGCACACTTCACAACAGCCGTGCGAGTGAAACCAAGAATAATGTTCCATATCTCTTCTTGGGCCGCCACTTCTTCGTCTTTAAAATTATGAATCTCTATCTTAGATTCTGAACCCATTTTTCTTTACAATTATTTCCAGGAATGGTAAGGCCTCCTTTAAATAGCAAGAAAGCTTGCATGATTAAATATAATTTATAACTTAATGCACGTTAAAAAGATAAATTGCATTTTAATACTCACCTAATTCAATATGATGCATAGTAGATTAGTAGGAGTCGTTTTCTCAGCTATCACTGTTGGAAATATTAAATAGGAACATACAAGTTGGTATGTTTCCTCCATCCCACATTGGTGGAGTGAATGAAGTTAGAGTGGTTTATAAGGGATTTCCCCTTATGGGCATTCATAGTGTTAAATGGGTTGAGAAGTGGGTGAAGCCCACACTCGCGCTGAGCCGAGCCGCGAGCTGCGAATGCTCGCGTTTGAGGCGCACGTACGCATCGTCGCGAGGAGCTGAGGAGCTTTTATTTTTAGCTAAGGTCTGGTCAGGTGGGTCAGATCTGTGGTTCTAATGAGATAGGGAGATAGAGATTAATTCGAAACAGTGGGGGTTATCCCATACTGATTCGAATTCGTATGGGATTAACAATTCGAATTGATTATGGATTAGCATATCACTCCCTATTTTTCTCATTCTCAGGTATAACTCACACCTATAAATAAAAGCTTCCTGCTACCCATTTATTTACTTATAATTTCGCAGCTCTCTCTCTCTCTACTGTGTGTTCGTGTTTTCGTTCCAGCTTCTGCGTTTTCTGGTTTCCATTGCTGTTGGAATACCAGATAAGTTCTGCATTAAATCCTGGGAGTTTACGCTGCAGCTCACAGCAATACGAGCGCGTAAAATCCTTTAAGGACAGGAATCATCCGTGCAGTTCAAGGCTTTCGTTCAACGATCTTCGCCAGGTTGGTTTTAATTTTCGTGTTCTTTAAATTCGTCCGACAACGGGACAGTCTCCTTCTACCTTTCTTTAATCAGTTTGCTCAAGTTGGAACAAACTGGTTGGCTGATAACTCGGTAATTAATAAAGTAATATTAATTTATTGTTGATTAATTTAATTTTTCAACAATCACAAGGCAAGTGGCCCATTGTTACGATACTTCATTTTTATTAGTTTTCGGCTAAAGAGTATGAGAGAAAAAGGGTTTGCAATGTATTTCTTTTAGCGAGTAGGAACTCAATCAGTTTTAGTTTTAGTGTACTAGTTACAGTAAACGAAAAAAGAAAAAAAAACATAAATGTAACTTGCCTATAGTTAAATTTTAGTTAGATAATAATAAATAGGTGTTAATATTCACACGCCCTTCTCCTCTATCTCTCTATATATATAGATACAGTGGCGAACTAGAAATAAGATTCAGGGGTATCCCAAAAAACTTTTACCTAGACCCCTTCTTGAGAATTCAAGGGTCTTGTGTAGCTAGTAAAAATGTGCCCTTATATTCTTCTTTTTATATTCTAAAGCATATGTTGATTATCATTTTTTTTATTAATGCGTGTACCACACACACGAGAACGTTATCATTTTTTTTAAACTTTAAATGTTATTTATAAGTTTTATAACTAATATTTAGTTTGTAATAAAAATATCTTCACAATAAAAAGAACCGAAACTCATTATCCTTCAATATTTGTTAAAACATGTACATGTAGTGTTATATGACTTTTTAATGTTAGAAATTCTAGGCTTTAGAATAAATCGTATCTAAGTTCTTTATCTTTAATTTCATATAATTGGAATTGAAAAGCTTTTTTATTCGTGTATATCCATAGAACCATATAGATAAAACATTTATATTTTCTTCATTTTATATAATATTTCTTTACATTTAAACAAAAAATACAATATATTAAATCATATATTTAAAAAGAACTATTTTAATGTTTTTTCTTGTATTATTTTCACTCTTAACCGTTTCATTGTTCAAAAAATACCCGTCGTACACGTACACATGTGAAAAGTGTGGGATATTTATACTAAAACCGTGAGAACATATTTTAGCACTTAAAAGTTAAACTAGTATATACTAAAATTAATAACATGTACACATAAAAATAGCACTTTTGAATTATGTTAGCACTTGGAAATTAAACAAGATGATCGATTTTAGCACATATGTGATCGATATTAGAACTTTTCTTTGTGGAGAATTATACCAGCACATAACACATTGAAAATAAAAGGAGAATCCAAATAAATAACTAGCACATAACACATTGAAAATAAAAGGAGAATCCAAATAAATAACTGATTGCTCGTTAGTATAATTGTAGGAAATTTAATGTAATTGATATTATTTAGATTATTATTTTTTATCCTTTCTCTATAATTGATTGGATGCTAAATAACTCTTTTAAGATGGTTTCTACAATTTTTAAATGAAATATGGTTTGTATTTGATCCTAATAAGTAAAAATAAAACCCTTCTCTATAATTGATTTGATTGGATGCTAAATAACACTTTTAAAATGGTTTTTACAATTTTTAAATAAAATATGGTTTGTATTTGATCCTCATAAACAAACAAACAAAGTAAAAAATAAAACAAATAAGTAATTTGCAAAAGTAAAAATAAAATAAATAAGTAATTTGCAAATAAATTAAAAAAAATGAATGTTTACAATAAATAAAGTTGGTATGTTTACTCCATCCCACATTGGTGGAGTGAATGAAGTTAGAGTGGTTTATAAGGGATTTCCCCTTATGGGCCTTCATAGTGTTAAATGGGTTGAGAAGTGGGTGAAGCCCACACGCGCGCCGAGCCGAGCCGAGCCGAGCCGCGAGCTCGCGAATGGGCGCGTTTGAGGCGCACTTCGCACGTACGCATCGTCGCGAGTAGCTTTTATTTTTAGCTAAGGTCTGGTCAGGTGGGTCAGATCTGTGGTTCTAATGAGATAGGGAGATAGAGATTAATTCGAAACAGTGGGGGTTATCCCATACTGATTCGAATTCGTATGGGATAACTATCCAGCAACCGAATTCGAATAGGATATACATCCAGAAAACGAATTCGTATGGGATTAACAATTCGAATTGATTATGGATTAGCATATCACTCCCTATTTTTCTCATTCTCAGGTATAACCCACACCTATAAATAAAAGCTTCCTGCTACCCATTTATTTACTTATAATTTCGCAGCTCTCTCTCTCTCTCTACTGTGTGTTCGTGTTTTCGTTCCAGCTTCTGCGTTTTCTGGTTTCCATTGCTGTTGGAATACCAGATAAGTTCTGCATTAAATCCTGGGAGTTTACGCTGCAGCTCACAGCAATACGAGCACGTAAAATCCTTTAAGGACAGGAATCATCCGTGCAGTTCAAGGCTTTCGTTCAACGATCTTCGCCAGGTTGGTTTTAATTTTCGTGTTCTTTAAATTCGTCCGACAACGGGACAGTCTCCTTCTACCTTTCTTTAATCAGTTTGCTTAAGTTGGAACAAACTGGTTGGCTGATAACTCGGTAATTAATAAAGTAATATTAATTTATTGTTGATTAATTTAATTTTTCAACAATCACAAGGCAAGTGGCCCATTGTTACGATACTTCATTTTTATTAGTTTTCGGCTAAAGAGTATGAGAGAAAAAGGGTTTGCAATGTATTTCTTTTAGCGAGTAGGAACTCAATCAGTTTTAGTTTTAGTGTACTAGTTACAGTAAACGAAAAAAGAAAAAAAAAACCTAAATGTAACTTGCCTATAGTTAAATTTTAGTTAGATAATAATAAATATGTGTTAATATTCACACGCCCTTCTCCTCTATCTCTCTATATATATAGATACAATGGCGAACTAGAAATAAGATTCAGGGGTATCCCAAAAAACTTTTACCTAGACCCCTTCTTGAGAATTCAAGGGTCTTGTGTAGCTAGTAAAAATGTGCCCTTATATTCTTCTTTTTATATTCTAAAGCATATGTTGATTATCATTTTTTTATTAATGCGTGTACCACACACACGAGAACGTTATCATTTTTTTTAAACTTTAAATGTTATTTATAAGTTTTATAACTAATATTTAGTTTGTAATAAAAATATCTTCACAATAAAAAGAACCGAAACTCATTATCCTTCAATATTTGTTAAAACATGTACATGTAGTGTTATATGACTTTTTAATGTTAGAAATTCTAGGCTTTAGAATAAATCGTATCTAAGTTCTTTATCTTTAATTTCATAAAATTGGAATTGAAAAGCTTTTTTATTCGTGTATATCCATAGAACCATATAGATAAAACATTTATATTTTCTTCATTTTATATAATATTTCTTTACATTTAAACAAAAAATACAATATATTAAATCATATATTTAAAAAGAACTATTTTAATGTTTTTTCTTGTATTATTTTCACTCTTAACCGTTTCATTGTTCAAAAAATAACCGTCGTACACGTACACATGTGAAAAGTGTGGGATATTTATACTAAAACCGTGAGAACATATTTTAGCACTTAAAAGTTAAACTAGTATATACTAAAATTAATAACATGTACACATAAAAATAGCACTTTTGAATTATGTTAGCACTTGGAAATTAAACAAGATGATCGATTTTAGCACATATGTGATTGATATTAGAACTTTTCTTTGTGGAGAATTATACCAGCACATAACACATTGAAAATAAAAGGAGAATCCAAATAAATAACTAGCACATAACACATTGAAAATAAAAGGAGAATCCAAATAAATAACTGATTGCTCGTTAGTATAATTGTAGGAAATTTAATGTAATTGATATTATTTAGATTATTATTTTTATCCTTTCTCTATAATTGATTGGATGCTAAATAACTCTTTTAAGATGGTTTCTACAATTTTTAAATGAAATATGGTTTGTATTTGATCCTAATAAGTAAAAATAAAACCCTTCTCTATAATTGATTTGATTGGATGCTAAATAACACTTTTAAAATGGTTTTTACAATTTTTAAATAAAATATGGTTTGTATTTGATCCTCATAAACAAACAAACAAAGTAAAAAATAAAACAAATAAGTAATTTGCAAAAGTAAAAATAAAATAAATAAGTAATTTGCAAATAAATTAAAAAAATGAATGTTTACAATAAATAAAGTTGGTATGTTTCCTCCATCCCACATTGGTGGTGTGAATGAAGTTAGAGTGGTTTATAAGGGATTTCCCCTTATGGGCCTTCATAGTGTTAAATGGGTTGAGAAGTGGGTGAAACCCACAAGCGCGCCGAGCCGAGCCGAGCCGTGAGCTCGCGAATGGTCGCGTTTGAGGCGCGAATGGGCGCGTTTGAGGCGCGAATGGGCGCGTTTGAGGCACACTTCGCACGTACGCATCGTCGCGAGGAGCTGAGGAGCTTTTATTTTTAGCTAAGGTCTGGTCAGGTGGGTCAGATCTGTGGTTCTAATGAGATAGGGAGATAGAGATTAATTCGAAACAGTGGGGGTTATCCCATACTGATTCGAATTCGTATGGGATAACTATCCAGCAACCGAATTCGAATAGGATATACATCCAGAAAACGAATTCGTATGGGATTAACAATTCGAATTGATTATGGATTAGCATATCACTCCCTATTTTTCTCATTCTCAGGTATAACCCACACCTATAAATAAAAGCTTCCTGCTACCCATTTATTTACTTATAATTTCGCAGCTCTCTCTCTCTCTACTGTGTGTTCGTGTTTTCGTTCCAGCTTCTGCGTTTTCTGGTTTCCATTGCTGTTGGAATACCAGATAAGTTCTGCATTAAATCCTGGGAGTTTACGCTGCAGCTCACAGCAATACGAGCGCGTAAAATCCTTTAAGGACAGGAATCATCCGTGCAGTTCAAGGCTTTCGTTCAACGATCTTCGCCAGGTTGGTTTTAATTTTCGTGTTCTTTAAATTCGTCCGACAACGGGAC
Organism: Helianthus annuus; assembly: GCF_002127325.2. Lineage (NCBI taxonomy): Eukaryota > Viridiplantae > Streptophyta > Magnoliopsida > Asterales > Asteraceae > Helianthus > Helianthus annuus. The sequence continues at coordinate 76,688,840 of NC_035444.2, read as the reverse complement.
AGTCTCCTTCTACCTTTCTTTAATCAGTTTGCTCAAGTTGGAACAAACTGGTTGGCTGATAACTCGGTAATTAATAAAGTAATATTAATTTATTCTTGATTAATTTAATTTTTCAACAATCACAAGGCAAGTGGCCCATTGTTACGATACTTCATTTTTATTAGTTTTCGGCTAACGAGTATGAGAGAAAAAGGGTTTGCAATGTATTTCTTTTAGCGAGTAGGAACTCAATCAGTTTTAGTTTTAGTGTACTAGTTACAGTAAACGAAAAAAGAAAAAAAAACATAAATGTAACTTGCCTATAGTTAAATTTTAGTTAGATAATAATAAATAGGTGTTAATATTCACACGCCCTTCTCCTCTATCTCTCTATATATATAGATACAGTGGCGAACTAGAAATAAGATTCAGGGGTATCCCAAAAAACTTTTACCTAGACCCCTTCTTGAGAATTCAAGGGTCTTGTGTAGCTAGTAAAAATGTGCCCTTATATTCTTCTTTTTATATTCTAAAGCATATGTTGATTATCATTTTTTTATTAATGCGTGTACCACACACACGAGAACGTTATCATTTTTTTTAAACTTTAAATGTTATTTATAAGTTTTATAACTAATATTTAGTTTGTAATAAAAATATCTTCACAATAAAAAGAACTGAAACTCATTATCCTTCAATATTTGTTAAAACATGTACATGTAGTGTTATATGACTTTTTAATGTTAGAAATTCTAGGCTTTAGAATAAATCGTATCTAAGTTCTTTATCTTTAATTGCATATAATTGGAATTGAAAAGCTTTTTTATTCGTGTATATCCATAGAACCATATAGATAAAACATTTATATTTTCTTCATTTTATATAATATTTCTTTACATTTAAACAAAAAATACAATATATTAAATCATATATTTAAAAAGAACTATTTTAATGTTTTTTCTTGTATTATTTTCACTCTTAACCGTTTCATTGTTCAAAAAATAACCGTCGTACATATGTGAAAAGTGTGGGATATTTATACTAAAACCGTGAGAACATATTTTAGCACTTAAAAGTTAAACTAGTATATACTAAAATTAATAACATGTACACATAAAAATAGCACTTTTGAATTATGTTAGCACTTGGAAATTAAACAAGATGATCGATTTTAGCACATATGTGATTGATATTAGAACTTTTCTTTGTGGAGAATTATACCAGCACATAACACATTGAAAATAAAAGGAGAATCCAAATAAATAACTAGCACATAACACATTGAAAATAAAAGGAGAATCCAAATAAATAACTGATTGCTCGTTAGTATAATTGTAGGAAATTTAATGTAATTGATATTATTTAGATTATTATTTTTTATCCTTTCTCTATAATTGATTGGATGCTAAATAACTCTTTTAAGATGGTTTCTACAATTTTTAAATGAAATATGGTTTGTATTTGATCCTAATAAGTAAAAATAAAACCCTTCTCTATAATTGATTTGATTGGATGCTAAATAACACTTTTAAAATGGTTTTTACAATTTTTAAATAAAATATGGTTTGTATTTGATCCTCATAAACAAACAAACAAAGTAAAAAATAAAACAAATAAGTAATTTGCAAAAGTAAAAATAAAATAAATAAGTAATTTGCAAATAAATTAAAAAAATGAATGTTTACAATAAATAAAGTTGGTATGTTTCCTCCATCCCACATTGGTGGAGTGAATGAAGTTAGAGTGGTTTATAAGGGATTTCCCCTTATGGGCCTTCATAGTGTTAAATGGGTTGAGAAGTGGGTGAAGCCCACACGCGCGCCGAGCCGAGCCGAGCCGAGCTCGCGAATGGTCGCGTTTGAGGCGCGAATGGGCGCGTTTGAGGCGCACTTCGCACGTACGCATCGTCGCGAGGAGCTTTTATTTTTAGCTAAGGTCTGGTCAGGTGGGTCAGATCTGTGGTTCTAATGAGATAGGGAGATAGAGATTAATTCGAAACAGTGGGGGTTATCCCATACTGATTCGAATTCGTATGGGATAACTATCCAGCAACCGAATTCGAACAGGATATACATCCAGAAAACGAATTCGTATGGGATTAACAATTCGAATTGATTATGGATTAGCATATCACTCCCTATTTTTCTCATTCTCAGGTATAACCCACACCTATAAATAAAAGCTTCCTGCTACCCATTTATTTACTTATAATTTCGCAGCTCTCTCTCTCTCTCTACTGTGTGTTCGTGTTTTCGTTCCAGCTTCTGCGTTTTCTGGTTTCCATTGCTGTTGGAATACCAGATAAGTTCTGCATTAAATCCTGGGAGTTTACGCTGCAGCTCACAGCAATACGAGCGCGTAAAATCCTTTAAGGACAGGAATCATCCGTGCAGTTCACGGCTTTCGTTCAACGATCTTCGCCAGGTTGGTTTTAATTTTCGTGTTCTTTAAATTCGTCCGACAACGGGACAGTCTCCTTCTACCTTTCTTTAATCAGTTTGCTCAAGTTGGAACAAACTGGTTGGCTGATAACTCGGTAATTAATAAAGTAATATTAATTTATTGTTGATTAATTTAATTTTTCAACAATCACAAGGCAAGTGGCCCATTGTTACGATACTTCATTTTTATTAGTTTTCGGCTAAAGTGTATGAGAGAAAAAGGGTTTGCAATGTATTTCTTTTAGCGAGTAGGAACTCAATCAAGTTAACGTTGCCATTCCTACCGACGAAATTCATATTGACGACACGCTCCACTTCGTTGAAGAACCTGTCGAGGTCACGGATTGGAAAGTTAACAAGACCCGCCGGAGCAGTGTCAAGCTCGTCAAAGTTCGCTGGAATGCTAGACACGGTCCTGAGTTCACCTGGGAGCGTGAAGACCGAATGAAAGAGTAATACCCCCACTTATTTCCTGAGAACCCTGCTTCTACAAGCAGAATTTAAAATTTCGGGACGAAATTTATTTAACGGGGGGAGAATGTGACAACCCTCACCAAACCAGGTATCCGTACGACTTAATTAACTATTAATTGTTGCCTAATTACTGTGCTTAACTGAGATTTCTGATAAACTGCTACTTGATTGTTGATACTTGTACATATCTGCATCATACTTTGATTTTTCCGTCACTACATTATTTATTTACTGAACATTAGTGACAAACATGATGCACGAAAGCACAGTAGCATTTGAACGGATAACCTATTTGACATGCTGATATAGCCAGCATCAGGCAAACACTGCCTCTAAAGGCCTGAATGAGCCAGAAATATTTTACTGCACCCATAGTGTGTGTAAGGATACAAGGGTTGTATAATTGCGTCTCTAGGAATAAGATACAGAGATTGGATGTGCCTAAAACGTACTCTAAGCACAAAACACGGCATTTTTATCAACATACTAGCTTCTAGCTAATTAATAAAGTGCCAAAACATGAGGAATTATTCCTGACACTTTGCAGAATAAATTGTGTCGCTAAAAATATTATTTACGACGCTTAAAGGATTACTTAAGCACTTTAACGGATTACTATCCAACCGAACAACCGGACTATACCCGGAACATAAAAATATTGCCAGAAATATTATTGGTATTTTTCTGAGCCAGTTAGGGTCCCTGATTACCCTAACACCCGCTTTATGAAGCATTAGACAACTAACGGGGTTAATCCCTAAAGTTAACCGACTTAACCAAACTAAACTCTAACTGAACGATCGAGATCCAACCGGGTGACCCCACCCCCCTTTGGGCCGGTTTGGTCCCTTTGTAACTAAGGGTACAAACTTTTAATTATTTAATTAGATTTCGTGGATATCTAGAGCATGAAACCGATGGACGATAACGCTTGATTTTTCTATAAATACCCCTCTCTCTCACACACACAAGAACACACACTAATCACCAACTTCTCTCTCTCTCTTGCTCCCTCTTCCTCTCGGCCGTGAGCACCCACATCCATCCATCATACTTTCGGTTCTTGTCTTGCCATTCCGAGTGTACACAAGTGTCGGGGATCACATACTAGGAGCTTTGAAGCAAGCGGAAGTTGAAGGACCACGTTCATTTGCTTTTATCCACGCCATTTTCGCCAAAGATCTTCCCTAGCCCCGAGCTAGAGGTATAACATTTAGAACTTGTTCTTGATCGTATCTAAAGTGGTTAAAAGGATTTTTAACGGTTAAAAGTCGGTAACCCATCTTTTGAATCTAAAAAGTCTACTAAAACTCGAATATCGTTGGTTAAAAGCATATAACGCGTGTAAAAGTCGTAGTATTCGAATATGTTGGTTGTAGAGACCCGATCTACGATGTGGTGGCTCTTATCATCGTTTAACCCGACTTTGTTAAGATCCCGAATCTTGACATACACTTGTTTCTTTTGGTACAAGGGTTAAAAGGTGAAACTCCACCACACGAGAAGCATGAACTTGTGTAAAAGTATTTTGACTTGTAAAATAGTATTTAAAACGAGCCGATCTACGTATGTACAGGTGGTATATTCGTAGAACCGGGTGTCGAGAAAATCATGTTTTTATATAAGTTGGATAACATGTTTACAAAGGTGATTTTTATAAACTACAAGTGTATGAACACTTGTGAAACGAAAGATCCGACAAAATAACAATTTTTATAAAAATTGTCAGGAAGTTGTAAAGGATGATTTGTTCTAAAAACGGGGTTTTTACAAGACTAAACTATTATATATATAGATCCACTAAATATAACGAGATCTACACAATAGTTTTAGAAAAACTACAAGTTCATGTAATAATGCGATTTTACATACTAGTCTACGAGTTTAATGTGTTGAAACTAGTTTGAAGTATCGGAAATTGATTTGGTTGATTTAAAGAAATTATTGGAATGATTTTGTAAAAGAAAATGATACGCTTGAAAGCGTGGCCACCTCCAGTTACAGGGGAAACTCTGGCGAAATTTTTCTAAAAATCTAACACTTAGAATTATTTACAAGTGTTAAACTATTTTGAAATGTTTTCAAAATATATTTCGCCATGACTTTATTTATTAAATAATCGGAGGTGGGATTTTCACAAAAACTAAACGTGATAAATATTTATTCGATAAATATATTTTTCATCACACTGTTTATGATTATTTTGTGAAAATATATAAATATTAATTTTTAGAGTAAAAATAATATTTACAAACTTTGTCGAACCCAAAATAATACAAACGCTTATACGACAAACATATAAGTTACAACGGTAATTACTATTACCACACAATCGCCAAAACGTAACTTACGCCTTATCCGGAAATATTCATAAATGCGGATATTGTCAACGTATTATTTTGGAAAGTATTATGTAAAAAGAAAATATATTATTTTTGAGAAAAATAATTATATTTTGGAATGAGAAATAAAATATATTAAGTGAGACTTAATATTATAAACGCGCATGTATTAATTCCCCCATCCTTGGGAAGGAAATTAACTACCAAGTATATACACGGAACGGTTGTCTAACTGTTTCCCGAAAATGTAAACTATGAAGCTAAAGCACGGCCATCCGTCTAATAGAATTAGCACATGTAGGTCGTTGCGCAGCAGTTGGATATTTGGATTACTTGGTATTGTGACGCACTCACTGTGAGTTCATGTCCCCCTTTTCTCTTAACTGTTTTCAGTTTTATAAACTGCGGGGGTGAAATACATGTTACAATGATTATGAATATGTTTATACATGGTATGGTTAGCGTAAGGAGGTTTGTTACTCAGATCATGTGAGTGGGTAGGCACAACTTGAGGCCATTAATCCTCGTAGTAGGACCGAGGGACAGGAGCGGTAGATCTATCTGGGTGTAGCGAGCCCAGCCCCAGGTCCAGCATAACGGACCTCGGGGTGACTTAGTGCCCGACGCATAAATTCGCTAGGTTTGAGTCATCCCTACTTGCACTTCACACATATCAATGGCCTTGCAAACCGTTGGTGATCTCTTTTTCCTTATTTGCTACATACCAGGTTTTTGTTAAAGATAAAGGTTTGTTTACGCACTTTCGCATGAACTCGCTCAACATTATTGTTGATTTTTCAACTTACATGTATTTCAGGAAATTAACGATCTGGCGCGGTATGGCTTGTTTTCCGCTGCATTAGGCCCGAGGTCATCCAGGGTTCGAGGCTTGTGACTCTTTCCTGGACAAGTCACAGTCCTTGAATCATGTTTATGTTAAGTTTGCATTTGTAATGTTTAGACAAGATTATGGTTGTTGGGTGTTAACCCGTTAAGACAATGTTTAATACTTTTATTATCAATGGATGATCTTGCATATTTTTAATTCATATAGCTTGTTATGATTAAGCTATGGTATTAAGAAGTCACACCAAATTAACCACGCTTCCGCAAAGCCAGGGTGTGACAGCTTGGTATCAGAGCTCTGATCATAGCGAACTAGGATTCTTTCTCGAGTCTAGACTATGATCACTAGGGCTCTCACGAAAACATTTTTACTGCATACCACTTAAGTCCAGATCCAAAACCTTTTTATAAACAAATGTTGAGCATATTTTATTTATTATTTTTAGGCTCAGTCTGGGAGGCTGAGGCTCGGTCTGGGAGACTGAGGCTCGGTCTGGGAGGCCGAGGCTCGATCTAATGGATCGAGGTAGTTATCTAGTGGGACTAGGGAGTCAGTCTGGGAGGCTGGGAGAATTTGCTAGTGGGACTAGGGAGTCAGTCTGGGAGGCTGGGAGAATTTGCTAGTGGGACTAGGGAGTCAGTCTGGGAGGCTGGGAAAGTTTGTTAGTGGGACTAGGAAGTCAGTCTGGGAGGCTGGGAAAGTTGGCTAGTGGGACTAGGAAGGACAGTCTGGGAGGCTGGGAGGCTAGTGAGACTAGGAGAATTATGTGACTATTATTTGATAACTTATGTGATTACCTGATTTACTGATTATTTGTGCATACTTGTGATTGTGTTACAGACACATGGATACATCAGACACCGGAGACTCAGATACCACTGGACCTCTACCCATAGTGTCGGATGACATTGTGTCATCGGAGCGTGAGGTGCATACCTCAGACTACACGAGCACGGATGATGATGACTTCCAGCCGTTCGCTCTACCCGACGGCATTGATGAGCATACTGATGACTCCTTGCCCTTCGCTCTACCCGAGGGTGCCTATGAGCCTATTGATGACGATCCTGCTGAGTATCTTCCCCTTGTTGTGATTCCAGCTCCGATTCCTCTTGCTTCATACCCAGCACACGAGCTATTACTAGACGCCGAGGCTGACGGCGACATTGATCTCTACGAGGACGAGCCTTTTGAGGACGAGGATCCTGATGCAGCCCATTTACCCGCTGGCGGACTCTTGATGATTGCTGATGCCCCAGCTGGAGACTCGCCCGTCCACTCACCAGTCCCAGACTCTTTTGAGTCTGTGGCATCTGCTCCGTCTCACGAGGTGAGCATTCAGCATTTTGTTCATGACTCGGACCCCGATCAGGTGTCTTCTGCCGCCCCCATTCCGAGCCTTGTATTTGAGCACGACGATATTGAGGACTCCGATCCCGTTTTTCCTCCAGGATTTGATCCTGACCGCGGCATTGAGTATATTCCTATGGACCATCATATGGAGGACCCTGTTGATCCCGTCGATCCTATTGATCCCTTTGATCCAGAGTTTGATTTTGACATGGCTTTTGACGACCCAGAGCCTGCCGTAGCCCCAGAGCAGGCAGCTGCTCTCGATCCTGTGCATGAGCATGACTTGGTACATGCCGACGTTCCTGTTGAGCCCGTTTTGGCTGACCCGCCTGTTGGCGATCTTCCTGTTGATGATGTCCCTTTGCTAGTTGCTGATCATGTTGTTGATCCTTTTGTTGACCCACCTTTGATTGCTGACGTCCCTGTTGACCATCATATTGATCATGTTGGTCCTGTCATTGCTCCTTTTGATCCTGTACCCATTGAGCCTGAGCACGCTCTTTTTGCAGAGCATATGGATCCACCTGATGAGGAGGCTCAGCACGGTTGGATACCGGCTGACGAGGATGTTCCACCGCTTCCACCACACCACACTGAGGCACATCATACTGATTTTTCATTTCAGATCCCACAGTTTGTACCTCTAGCAGGGCCTGGAGAGGGCTCTTCAGCCCACCCCTTTGGGCACATCCCGATGCCTATGCCCTTCGTACCTCAGATGACCCCTGTTCCATCTTCTGTTCATGTAGCACCATTCGATCCCACCAGCACGCCACTGCTTTGGTCATCTTCCTCACCGATGCCACCCACTGATCCATATCATCCATTCCATATGGGACATACCATAGAGGACGTCTTGATGTCCTTTGTCCATCAGCATGATTCCCATACACAGCGACTCCAGGAGCTCGAGAGAGCTCAGTTATCGCTAGGTCCATATCTTGGTCAGACATCTTCATCTTTTCAGCCTTTTCGATCATTACCTCCTGACTTTGCTGCCCGACTTTCGACTATGGAGCAGCAGATTGCATCTGTTATTCGCACTCAGCAGGCGATGGAGGAGGACTGGCTTCATTTACGCCGCTTACTTTACGCTCACTTTCCCCCTCCTCCACCCCCATCCGCATAGGGCTCATTGGTACCATAGTGGTAGGCGATGGTGAGACGACCGCGATTGTGACTGCACAGCCTTTTGGAGACCATCTGACGATACTGATTTTTGTTGATATTTGTTGATGTACTGGATGTATGTGACACTGATGTGATATTGTTTTTGACAGGGGTGATGTAGCCCCTATTTGATTTGTGATTGTATGATACAGTGACGTACTGATACCCTTACCACATTATGGTCTCGATATATATAACAATCGCCGTATTCTCACCATATCTGATTCACTTGATTGCTTATTTATGTTTTGTGACATGGGATGTTGGGACATGGGATGTTGTATGATATTTGCAACATGGGATGTTGGGACATGGGATGTTGTATGATATTTGCAACATGGGATGTTGGGACATGGGATGTTGTATGTATGATATTTGCAACATGGGATGTTGGGACATGGGATGTTGTGTGTGATATATTGATAACATGAGATGTTATATGCTATTACTATTACTATATACGTATGTTTATTATGGCCTAATCGACGTACGCATCTTTAGAAGATGGCACCGAGACGTCAACCGCAGCCGATGCCCACTACTCCTGAAGAACTACAGCAAGTTATTGTTGCCGCCATTGCTCAATATGCTGCCTCGCAAGGAGGACCAAGCGGAAGTAGCTCGAACATCAACGGCAACCAAAATCCTCCTCATGGGTGCACCTACAAACAATTTTTGGACTGTAAGCCCATAAACTTCGACGGCACAAGTGGTGCTGTTGCCTTCGTCAGCTGGGCAGAGAAGACCGAGTCCGTACTTCGCATGAGCAAGTGCGCTGTGGATCAGCAAATCACCTACATCTCAGGGCTATTTGTGGATGGAGCCCTATCCTGGTGGAATCTCCAGGTCCAGACTCTTGGCGAAGCCGTAGCTTACGCACTGACCTGGACAGAGTTGAAAGAGCTTATGCGCAAGAAGTACTGTTCTCGTGCTGAAATTCAGAGGTTAGAGACCGAATTCTGGCACCTAAAGATGGAAGGTTCCAAGATAGCTGAGTATGTCCAGAGGTTCCACGATTTGTCGCACGTGGTACCCTACATGGTTACACCGGAGTTCAAGAGGGTTGAACGCTTCATCTGGGGATTGGCTCCTCAGATAATCAGCATGGTGACTTCTTCCAAACCTGGAACCATCACAGAAGCCATCGATCTGAGTGTGGCTCTCACCGAAGAGGCGATTCGGTTGAACAAGTTTGATGGGGTTGAGCCCAAGAAGAAGGAGACTCATGTGGAGTCATCTGGTGGTAATAAGCGAAAGTATTCGAGTTTCAAGCAGAGCACCGGGATGGTGGTTAAGAAGGGAGAATCGAATGCGCCAGCTCAGGATTCAGCTGGTGGTAGAAAGAAAGGGAAGGGATACATGGGTGCACACCCCAAGTGCAACTCATGCCAAAAACATCACTCTGGTCGTTGCAGCCTGAGAGTTTGTGAATCATGTGGGAAGACTGGTCATACGAAGGATTTCTGTTGGGCTAATGCTGGCCGGGGAGGCCAAGGAGGAAATGGAAATAGGAATAACCGTGGTGGCAATGGGAACCGCCCACAAGGAAACCTGGGAGGTGATGGAAACCGTACCAATAATGCTAACCAAGCAGGCACCATGAATCGGAACCAGGGAAACCATCAAGCTGGAAACAATGGTGGAAACGGGCAGAGGCCCGGATGTTTCAATTGTGGAGATCAAGGGCATTTCAAGAGGAATTGCCCAGAGTTAAACCAGGCACGCGGAAGAGTTTTTAACATGGAAGCCAGGGAAGCGCGCCAGGATCCCAATGTTGTCACTGGTACGTTCCCTGTAAACCAGCGCTATGCATCCGTTTTGTTTGATACTGGTGCCGATTATAGCTTCGTATCGCTAGAATTTAGAAACATGCTTGGCTTAGCCGCTAGTAAGTTAGATATTCCATACTCGATCGAATTAGCGAATGGGAAGTTAGTAGAAGCTAACGAGGTGATTCGAGGTTGTGTAATCGAGCTGGGAGAGCGTGAGTTTGCTCTCGATCTATTACCAGTCCAGTTGGGAAGCTTCGACGTGGTAGTAGGGATGGATTGGTTATCGAGTAATAAAGCGGAGATAGTTTGTCACGAGAAGATTGTTCGTATCCCGACCGATGATGGTGAGACCATTGTTGTTCATGGGGAGAAGCGTGAGACGCCGTTAAGGACGATTAGCTGCCTGAAAGCGAGAAAGTGTTTGCAGAAAGGATGTGTTGCTTTTCTGGCACACATTGTAGATAAGAAGGCTGCTGAGCCAAAGATCGAAGACATCCCTGTCGTGAGGGAATACCCAGAAGTCTTTCCAGAAGACTTGCCTGGCTTGCCACCTCAAAGGCAAGTGGAGTTTCGCATCGACTTAGTTCCAGGCGCCGCGCCTGTGGCTAAGGCACCTTACAGACTTGCTCCGTCCGAGATGCAGGAACTGTCGACACAACTTCAAGAGTTGTTAGACAAGGGTTTTATCCGACCAAGCTTCTCGCCTTGGGGAGCTCCAGTTTTGTTTGTGAAGAAGAAGGACGGTAGTTTTCGTATGTGCATTGACTACAGAGAGTTGAACAAGCTGACGATCAAGAATAGGTATCCCCTGCCAAGAATCGATGATCTGTTCGACCAGCTTCAAGGTTCAAGCTTCTATTCAAAGATCGATCTTCGATCTGGATACCATCAGCTACGGATACAGGAGGAGAGTATCCCGAAGACAGCCTTCAGAACTCGATATGGACACTACGAGTTTCTCGTTATGCCATTTGGATTAACAAACGCACCTGCAGTGTTCATGGATTTGATGAACCGAGTTTGTAAGCCATACCTGGATAAGTTCGTGATTGTATTCATCGATGACATTTTGATTTATTCAAAGACGAAGGCTGAGCACGAGCAGCATCTTAGAGCCATTCTGGCGCTGCTAAAGAAGGAACAATTGTACGCCAAGTTCTCTAAGTGTGAGTTTTGGCTACGTGAGGTGCAATTCCTTGGGCACGTGGTGAATGGAAATGGAATCCACGTGGATCCAACCAAAATCGAGGCGATCAAAGATTGGGAAACGCCAAAGACGCCAACTGAGATTCGGCAATTCTTGGGTTTGGCTGGCTATTATCGAAGGTTCATCGAGAACTTTTCAAAGATCGCTCAACCGTTGACACTCCTCACGCAGAAAGATAAGAAGTTTGATTGGGGAATCAAACAGGATGAGGCATTTCAGACATTGAAGGATAAGCTTTGCAACGCGCCGATCTTAGCTCTACCGGAAGGCACTGACGATTTCGTGGTATACTGCGACGCATCGCGTCAAGGATTGGGTTGTGTGTTGATGCAACGTCAAAAAGTTATCGCCTACGCATCACGCCAACTAAAGGTGCACGAAAAGAACTATACCACTCATGATTTGGAGCTAGGCGCAGTGGTTTTTGCCTTGAAGATCTGGAGACACTACCTTTACGGTACGAAGTGTACGATCTTCACAGATCACAAGAGCCTCCAGCATATATTCAACCAGAAGGAGTTGAATATGAGGCAAAGGCGATGGGTCGAGTTGTTGAACGATTACGACTGCGAGATCAAGTATCATCCAGGGAAGGCGAATGTGGTCTCTGATGCCCTAAGTCGTAAAGAGAGAATCAAGCCCATAAGGGTTAGGGCTATGGAAATGATAATTCAGACCGACCTTTCCTCGCGCGTTCATACAGCACAGAAGGAAGCTCTCAAGGAGGGAAACATAAATGTAACTTGCCTATAGTTAAATTTTAGTTAGATAATAATAAATGGGTGTTAATATTCACACGCCCTTCTCCTCTATCTCTCTATATATATAGATACAGTGGCGAACTAGAAATAAGATTCAGGGGTATCCCAAAAAACTTTTACCTAGACCCCTTCTTGAGAATTCAAGGGTCTTGTGTAGCTAGTAAAAATGTGCCCTTATATTCTTCTTTTTATATTCTAAAGCATATGTTGATTATCATTTTTTTTATTAATGCGTGTACCACACACACGAGAACGTTATCATTTTTTTTAAACTTTAAATGTTATTTATAAGTTTTATAACTAATATTTAGTTTGTAATAAAAATATCTTCACAATAAAAAGAACCGAAACTCATTATCCTTCAATATTTGTTAAAACATGTACATGTAGTCTTATATGACTTTTTAATGTTAGAAATTCTAGGCTTTAGAATAAATCGTATCTAAGTTCTTTATCTTTAATTTCATATAATTGGAATTGAAAAGCTTTTTTATTCGTGTATATCCATAGAACCATATAGATAAAACATTTATATTTTCTTCATTTTATATAATATTTCTTTACATTTAAACAAAAAATACAATATATTAAATCATATATTTAAAAAGAACTATTTTAATGTTTTTTCTTGTATTATTTTCACTCTTAACCGTTTCATTGTTCAAAAAATAACCGTCGTACACATGTGAAAAGTGTGGGATATTTATACTAAAACCGTGAGAACATATTTTAGCACTTAAAAGTTAAACTAGTATATACTAAAATTAATAACATGTACACATAAAAATAGCACTTTTGAATTATGTTAGTACTTGGAAATTAAAAAAGATGATCGATTTTAGCACATATGTGATTGATATTAGAACTTTTCTTTGTGGAGAATTATACCAGCACATAACACATTGAAAATAAAAGGAGAATCCAAATAAATAACTAGCACATATGACATTGAAAATAAAAGGAGAATCCAAATAAATAACTGATTGCTCGTTAGTATAATTGTAGGAAATTTAATGTAATTGATATTATTTAGATTATTATTTTTTATCCTTTCTCTATAATTGATTGGATGCTAAATAACTCTTTTAAGATGGTTTCTACAATTTTTAAATGAAATATGGTTTGTATTTGATCCTAATAAGTAAAAATAAAACCCTTCTCTATAATTGATTTGATTGGATGCTAAATAACACTTTTAAAATGGTTTTTACAATTTTTAAATAAAATATGGTTTGTATTTGATCCTCATAAACAAACAAACAAAGTAAAAAATAAAACAAATAAGTAATTTGCAAAAGTAAAAATAAAATAAATAAGTAATTTGCAAATAAATTAAAAAAATGAATGTATACAATAAATAAAGTTGGTATGTTTCCTCCATCCCACATTGGTGGAGTGAATGAAGTTAGAGTGGTTTATAAGGGATTTCCCCTTATGGGCCTTCATAGTGTTAAATGGGTTGAGAAGTGGGTGAAGCCCACACGCGCGCCGAGCCGAGCCGAGCCGAGCCGAGCCGCGAGCTCGCGAATGGGCGCGAATGGGCGCGAATGGGCGCGTTTGAGGCGCACTTCGCACTTCGCACGTACGCATCGTCGCGAGGAGCTGAGGAGCTTTTATTTTTAGCTAAGGTGGGTCAGATCTGTGGTTCTAATGAGATAGGGAGATAGAGATTAATTCGAAACAGTGGGGGTTATCCCATACTGATTCGAATTCGTATGGGATAACTATCCAGCAACCGAATTCGAATAGGATATACATCCAGAAAACGAATTCGTATGGGATTAACAATTCGAATTGATTATGGATTAGCATATCACTCCCTATTTTTCTCATTCTCAGGTATAACCCACACCTATAAATAAAAGCTTCCTGCTACCCATTTATTTACTTATAATTTCGCAGCTCTCTCTCTCTCTACTGTGTGTTCGTGTTTTCGTTCCAGCTTCTGCGTTTTCTGGTTTCCATTGCTGTTGGAATACCAGATAAGTTCTGCATTAAATCCTGGGAGTTTACGCTGCAGCTCACAGCAATACGAGCGCGTAAAATCCTTTAAGGACAGGAATCATCCGTGCAGTTCAAGGCTTTCGTTCAACGATCTTCGCCAGGTTGGTTTTAACTTTCGTGTTCTTTAAATTCGTCCGACAACGGGACAGTCTCCTTCTACCTTTCTTTAATCAGTTTGCTCAAGTTGGAACAAACTGGTTGGCTGATAACTCGGTAATTAATAAAGTAATATTAATTTATTGTTGATTAATTTAATTTTTCAACAATCACAAGGCAAGTGGCCCATTGTTACGATACTTCATTTTTATTAGTTTTCGGCTAAAGAGTATGAGAGAAAAAGGGTTTGCAATGTATTTCTTTTAGCGAGTAGGAACTCAATCAGTTTTAGTTTTAGTGTACTAGTTACAGTAAACGAAAAAAGAAAAAAAAAACATAAATGTAACTTGCCTATAGTTAAATTTTAGTTAGATAATAATAAATAGGTGTTAATATTCACACGCCCTTCTCCTCTATCTCTCTATATATATAGATACAGTGGCGAACTAGAAATAAGATTCAGGGGTATCCCAAAAAACTTTTACCTAGACCCCTTCTTGAGAATTCAAGGGTCTTGTGTAGCTAGTAAAAATGTGCCCTTATATTCTTCTTTTTATATTCTAAAGCATATGTTGATTATCATTTTTTTATTAATGCGTGTACCACACACACGAGAACGTTATCATTTTTTTAAACTTTAAATGTTATTTATAAGTTTTATAACTAATATTTAGTTTGTAATAAAAATATCTTCACAATAAAAAGAACCGAAACTCATTAATATTTGTTAAAACATGTACATGTAGTCTTATATGACTTTTTAATGTTAGAAATTCTAGGCTTTAGAATAAATCGTATCTAAGTTCTTTATCTTTAATTTCATATAATTGGAATTGAAAAGCTTTTTTATTCGTGTATATCCATAGAACCATATAGATAAAACATTTATATTTTCTTCATTTTATATAATATTTCTTTACATTTAAACAAAAAATACAATATATTAAATCATATATTTAAAAAGAACTATTTTAATGTTTTTTCTTGTATTATTTTCACTCTTAACCGTTTCATTGTTCAAAAAATAACCGTCGTACACATGTGAAAAGTGTGGGATATTTATACTAAAACCGTGAGAACATATTTTAGCACTTAAAAGTTAAACTAGTATATACTAAAATTAATAACATGTACACATAAAAATAACACTTTTGAATTATGTTAGCACTTGGAAATTAAACAAGATGATCGATTTTAGCACATATGTGATTGATATTAGAACTTTTCTTTGTGGAGAATTATACCAGCACATAACACATTGAAAATAAAAGGAGAATCCAAATAAATAACTAGCACATAACACATTGAAAATAAAAGGAGAATCCAAATAAATAACTGATTGCTCGTTAGTATAATTGTAGGAAATTTAATGTAATTGATATTATTTAGATTATTATTTTTTATCCTTTCTCTATAATTGATTGGATGCTAAATAACTCTTTTAAGATGGTTTCTACAATTTTTAAATGAAATATGGTTTGTATTTGATCCTAATAAGTAAAAATAAAACCCTTCTCTATAATTGATTTGATTGGATGCTAAATAACACTTTTAAAATGGTTTTTACAATTTTTAAATAAAATATGGTTTGTATTTGATCCTCATAAACAAACAAACAAAGTAAAAAATAAAACAAATAAGTAATTTGCAAAAGTAAAAATAAAATAAATAAGTAATTTGCAAATAAATTAAAAAATGAATGTTTACAATAAATAAAGTTGGTATGTTTCCTCCATCCCACATTGGTGGAGTGAATGAAGTTAGAGTGGTTTATAAGGGATTTCCCCTTATGGGCCTTCATAGTGTTAAATGGGTTGAGAAGTGGGTGAAGCCCACACGCGCGCCGAGCCGAGCCGAGCCGAGCCGAGCCGCGAGCTCGCGAATGGGCGCGTTTGAGGCGCACTTCGCACTTCGCACGTACGCATCGTCGCGAGGAGCTTTTATTTTTAGCTAAGGTGGGTCAGATCTGTGGTTCTAATGAGATAGGGAGATAGAGATTAATTCGAAACAGTGGGGGTTATCCCATACTGATTCGAATTCGTATGGGATAACTATCCAGCAACCGAATTCTAATAGGATATACATCCAGAAAACGAATTCGTATGGGATTAACAATTCGAATTGATTATGGATTAGCATATCACTCCCTATTTTTCTCATTCTCAGGTATAACCCACACCTATAAATAAAAGCTTCCTGCTACCCATTTATTTACTTATAATTTCGCAGCTCTCTCTCTCTCTACTGTGTGTTCGTGTTTTCGTTCCAGCTTCTGCGTTTTCTGGTTTCCATTGCTGTTGGAATACCAGATAAGTTCTGCATTAAATCCTGGGAGTTTACGCTGCAGCTCACAGCAATACGAGCGCGTTAAATCCTTTAAGGACAGGAATCATCCGTGCAGTTCAAGGCTTTCGTTCAACGATCTTCGCCAGGTTGGTTTTAATTTTCGTGTTCTTTAAATTCGTCCGACAACGGGACAGTCTCCTTCTACCTTTCTTTAATCAGTTTGCTCAAGTTGGAACAAACTGGTTGGCTGATAACTCGGTAATTAATAAAGTAATATTAATTTATTGTTGATTAATTTAATTTTTCAACAATCACAAGGCAAGTGGCCCATTGTTACGATACTTCATTTTTATTAGTTTTCGGCTAAAGAGTATGAGAGAAAAAGGGTTTGCAATGTATTTCTTTTAGCGAGTAGGAACTCAATCAGTTTTAGTTTTAGTGTACTAGTTACAGTAAACGAAAAAAGAAAAAAAAACATAAATGTAACTTGCCTATAGTTAAATTTTAGTTAGATAATAATAAATAGGTGTTAATATTCACACGCCCTTCTCCTCTATCTCTCTATATATATAGATACAGTGGCGAACTAGAAATAAGATTCAGGGGTATCCCAAAAAACTTTTACCTAGACCCCTTCTTGAGAATTCAAGGGTCTTGTGTAGCTAGTAAAAATGTGCCCTTATATTCTTCTTTTTATATTCTAAAGCATATGTTGATAATCATTTTTTTTATTAATGCGTGTACCACACACACGAGAACGTTATCATTTTTTTTTAAACTTTAAATGTTATTTATAAGTTTTATAACTAATATTTAGTTTGTAATAAAAATATCTTCACAATAAAAAGAACCGAAACTCATTATCCTTCAATATTTGTTAAAACATGTACATGTAGTCTTATATGACTTTTTAATGTTAGAAATTCTAGGCTTTAGAATAAATCGTATCTAAGTTCTTTATCTTTAATTTCATATAATTGGAATTGAAAAGCTTTTTTATTCGTGTATATCCATAGAACCATATAGACAAAACATTTATATTTTCTTCATTTTATATAATATTTCTTTACATTTAAACAAAAAAATACAATATATTAAATCATATATTTAAAAAGAACTATTTTAATGTTTTTTCTTGTATTATTTTCACTCTTAACCGTTTCATTGTTCAAAAAATAACCGTCGTACACATGTGAAAAGTGTGGGATATTTATACTAAAACCGTGAGAACATATTTTAGCACTTAAAAGTTAAACTAGTATATACTAAAATTAATAACATGTACACATAAAAATAGCACTTTTGAATTATGTTAGTACTTGGAAATTAAACAAGATGATCGATTTTAGCACATATGTGATTGATATTAGAACTTTTCTTTGTGGAGAATTATACCAGCACATAACACATTGAAAATAAAAGGAGAATCCAAATAAATAACTAGCACATAACACATTGAAAATAAAAGGAGAATCCAAATAAATAACTGATTGCTCGTTAGTATAATTGTAGGAAATTTAATGTAATTGATATTATTTAGATTATTATTTTTTATCCTTTCTCTATAATTGATTGGATGCTAAATAACTCTTTTAAGATGGTTTCTACAATTTTTAAATGAAATATGGTTTGTATTTGATCCTAATAAGTAAAAATAAAACCCTTCTCTATAATTGATTTGATTGGATGCTAAATAACACTTTTAAAATGGTTTTTACAATTTTTAAATAAAATATGGTTTGTATTTGATCCTCATAAACAAACAAACAAAGTAAAAAATAAAACAAATAAGTAATTTGCAAAAGTAAAAATAAAATAAATAAGTAATTTGCAAATAAATTAAAAAAATGAATGTTTACATTAAATAAAGTTGGTATGTTTCCTCCATCCCACATTGGTGGAGTGAATGAAGTTAGAGTGGTTTATAAGGGATTTCCCCTTATGGGCCTTCATAGTGTTAAATGGGTTGAGAAGTGGGTGAAGCCCACACGCGCGCCGAGCCGAGCCGCGAGCTCGCGAATGGTCGCGTTTGAGGCGCACTTTGCACTTCGCACGTGGGGGTTATCCCATACTGATTCGAATTCGTATGGGATAACTATCCAGCAACCGAATTCGAATAGGATATACATCCATAAAACGAATTCATATGGGATTAACAATTCGAATTGATTATGGATTAGCATATCACTCCCTATTTTTCTCATTCTCAGGTATAACCCACACCTATAAATAAAAGCTTCCTGCTACCCATTTATTTACTTATAATTTCGCAGCTCTCTCTCTCTCTACTGTGTGTTCATGTTTTCGTTCCAGCTTCTGCGTTTTCTGGTTTCCATTGCTGTTGGAATACCAGATAAGTTCTGCATTAAATCCTGGGAGTTTACGCTGCAGCTCACAGCAATACGAGCGCGTAAAATCTTTTAAGGACAGGAATCATCCGTGCAGTTCAAGGCTTTCATTCAACGATCTTCGCCAGGTTGGTTTTAATTTTCATGTTCTTTAAATTCGTCCTACAACGGGACAGTCTCCTTCTACCTTTCTTTAATCAGTTTGCTCAAGTTGGAACAAACTGGTAGGCTGATAACTCGGTAATTAATAAAGTAATATTAATTTATTGTTGATTAATTTAATTTTTCAACAATCACAAGGCAAGTGGCCCATTGTTACGATACTTCATTTTTATTAGTTTTCGGCTAAAGAGTATGAGAGAAAAAGGGTTTGCAATGTATTTCTTTTAGCGAGTAGGAACTCAATCAGTTTTAGTTTTAGTGTACTAGTTACAGTAAACGAAAAAAGAAAAAAAAAACATAAATGTAACTTGCCTATAGTTAAATTTTAGTTAGATAATAATAAATAGGTGTTAATATTCACACGCCCTTCTCCTCTATCTCTCTATATATATAGATACAGTGGCGAACTAGAAATAAGATTCAGGGGTATCCCAAAAAACTTTTACCTAGACCTCTTCTTGAGAATTCAAGGGTCTTGTGTAGCTAGTAAAAATGTGCCCTTATATTCTTCTTTTCATATTCTAAAGCATATGTTGATTATCATTTTTTTTATTAATGCGTGTACCACACACACGAGAACGTTATCATTTTTTTTAAACTTTAAATGTTATTTATAAGTTTTATAACTAATATTTAGTTTGTAATAAAAATATCTTCACAATAAAAAGAACCGAAACTCATTATCCTTCAATATTTGTTAAAACATGTACATGTAGTCTTATATGACTTTTTAATGTTAGAAATTCTAGGCTTTAGAATAAATCGTATCTAAGTTCTTTATCTTTAATTTCATATAATTGGAATTGAAAAGCTTTTTTATTCGTGTATATCCATAGAACCATATAGATAAAACATTTATATTTTCTTCATTTTATATAATATTTCTTTACATTTAAACAAAAAATACAATATATTAAATCATATATTTAAAAAGAACTATTTTAATGTTTTTTCTTGTATTATTTTCACTCTTAACCGTTTCATTGTTCAAAAAATAACCGTCGTACACATGTGAAAAGTGTGTGATATTTATACTAAAACCGTGAGAACATATTTTAGCACTTAAAAGTTAAACTAGTATATACTAAAATTAATAACATGTACACATAAAAATAACACTTTTGAATTATGTTAGCACTTGGAAATTAAACAAGATGATCGATTTTAGCACATATGTGATTGATATTAGAACTTTTCTTTGTGGAGAATTATACCAGCACATAACACATTGAAAATAAAAGGAGAATCCAAATAAATAACTAGCACATAACACATTGAAAATAAAAGGAGAATCCAAATAAATAACTGATTGCTCGTTAGTATAATTGTAGGAAATTTAATGTAATTGATATTATTTAGATTATTATTTTTTATCCTTTCTCTATAATTGATTGGATGCTAAATAACTCTTTTAAGATGGTTTCTACAATTTTTAAATGAAATATGGTTTGTATTTGATCCTAATAAGTAAAAATAAAACCCTTCTCTATAATTGATTTGATTGGATGCTAAATAACACTTTTAAAATGGTTTTTACAATTTTTAAATAAAATATGGTTTGTATTTGATCCTCATAAACAAACAAACAAAGTAAAAAATAAAACAAATAAGTAATTTGCAAAAGTAAAAATAAAATAAATAAGTAATTTGCAAATAAATTAAAAAAATGAATGTTTACAATAAATAAAGTTGGTATGTTTCCTCCATCCCACATTGGTGGAGTGAATGAAGTTAGAATGGTTTATAAGGGATTTCCCCTTATGGGCCTTCATAGTGTTAAATGGGTTGAGAAGTGGGTGAAGCCCACACGCGCGCCGAGCCGAGCCGAGCCGCGAGCTCGCGAATGGGCGCGTTTGAGGCGCACTTCGCACTTCGCACTTCGCACGTACGCATCGTCGCGAGGAGCTTTTATTTTTAGCTAAGGTGGGTCAGATCTGTGGTTCTAATGAGATAGGGAGATAGAGATTAATTCGAAACAGTGGGGGTTATCCCATACTGATTCGAATTCGTATGGGATAACTATCCAGCAACCGAATTCTAATAGGATATACATCCAGAAAACGAATTCGTATGGGATTAACAATTCGAATTGATTATGGATTAGCATATCACTCCCTATTTTTCTCATTCTCAGGTATAACCCACACCTATAAATAAAAGCTTCCTGCTACCCATTTATTTACTTATAATTTCGCAGCTCTCTCTCTCTACTGTGTGTTCGTGTTTTCGTTCCAGCTTCTGCGTTTTCTGGTTTCCATTGCTGTTGGAATACCAGATAAGTTCTGCATTAAATCCTGGGAGTTTACGCTGCAGCTCACAGCAATACGAGCGCGTTAAATCCTTTAAGGACAGGAATCATCCGTGCAGTTCAAGGCTTTCGTTCAACGATCTTCGCCAGGTTGGTTTTAATTTTCGTGTTCTTTAAATTCGTCCGACAACTGGACAGTCTCCTTCTACCTTTCTTTAATCAGTTTGCTCAAGTTGGAACAAACTGGTTGGCTGATAACTCGGTAATTAATAAAGTAATATTAATTTATTGTTGATTAATTTAATTTTTCAACAATCACAAGGCAAGTGGCCCATTGTTACGATACTTCATTTTTATTAGTTTTCGGCTAAAGAGTATGAGAGAAAAAGGGTTTGCAATGTATTTCTTTTAGCGAGTAGGAACTCAATCAGTTTTAGTTTTAGTGTACTAGTTACAGTAAACGAAAAAAGAAAAAAAAAACATAAATGTAACTTGCCTATAGTTAAATTTTAGTTAGATAATAATAAATAGGTGTTAATATTCACACGCCCTTCTCCTCTATCTCTCTATATATATAGATACAGTGGCGAACTAGAAATAAGATTCAGGGGTATCCCAAAAAACTTTTACCTAGACCCCTTCTTGAGAATTCAAGGGTCTTGTGTAGCTAGTAAAAATGTGCCCTTATATTCTTCTTTTTATATTCTAAAGCATATGTTGATAATCATTTTTTTTATTAATGCGTGTACCACACACACGAGAACGTTATCATTTTTTTTTTAAACTTTAAATGTTATTTATAAGTTTTATAACTAATATTTAGTTTGTAATAAAAATATCTTCACAATAAAAAGAACCGAAACTCATTATCCTTCAATATTTGTTAAAACATGTACATGTAGTCTTATATGACTTTTTAATGTTAGAAATTCTAGGCTTTAGAATAAATCGTATCTAAGTTCTTTATCTTTAATTTCATATAATTGGAATTGAAAAGCTTTTTTATTCGTGTATATCCATAGAACCATATAGATAAAACATTTATATTTTCTTCATTTTAT
Source organism: Helianthus annuus (assembly GCF_002127325.2). Lineage (NCBI taxonomy): Eukaryota > Viridiplantae > Streptophyta > Magnoliopsida > Asterales > Asteraceae > Helianthus > Helianthus annuus. The sequence continues at coordinate 76,666,289 of NC_035444.2, read as the reverse complement.
ATAATATTTCTTTACATTTAAACAAAAAAATACAATATATTAAATCATATATTTAAAAAGAACTATTTTAATGTTTTTTCTTGTATTATTTTCACTCTTAACCGTTTCATTGTTCAAAAAATAACCGTCGTACACATGTGAAAAGTGTGGGATATTTATACTAAAACCGTGAGAACATATTTTAGCACTTAAAAGTTAAACTAGTATATACTAAAATTAATAACATGTACACATAAAAATAGCACTTTTGAATTAGGTTAGTACTTGGAAATTAAACAAGATGATCGATTTTAGCACATATGTGATTGATATTAGAACTTTTCTTTGTGGAGAATTATACCAGCACATAACACATTGAAAATAAAAGGAGAATCCAAATAAATAACTAGCACATAACACATTGAAAATAAAAGGAGAATCCAAATAAATAACTGATTGCTCGTTAGTATAATTGTAGGAAATTTAATGTAATTGATATTATTTAGATTATTATTTTTTATCCTTTCTCTATAATTGATTGGATGCTAAATAACTCTTTTAAGATGGTTTCTACAATTTTTAAATGAAATATGGTTTGTATTTGATCCTAATAAGTAAAAATAAAACCCTTCTCTATAATTGATTTGATTGGATGCTAAATAACACTTTTAAAATGGTTTTTACAATTTTTAAATAAAATATGGTTTGTATTTGATCCTCATAAACAAACAAACAAAGTAAAAAATAAAACAAATAAGTAATTTGCAAAAGTAAAAATAAAATAAATAAGTAATTTGCAAATAAATTAAAAAAATGAATGTTTACAATAAATAAAGTTGGTATGTTTCCTCCATCCCACATTGGTGGAGTGAATGAAGTTAGAGTGGTTTATAAGGGATTTCCCCTTATGGGCCTTCATAGTGTTAAATGGGTTGAGAAGTGGGTGAAGCCCACACGCGCGCCGAGCCGAGCCGCGAGCTCGCGAATGGTCGCGTTTGAGGCGCACTTTGCACTTCGCACGTGGGGGTTATCCCATACTGATTCGAATTCGTATGGGATAACTATCCAGCAACCGAATTCGAATAGGATATACATCCATAAAACGAATTCGTATGGGATTAACAATTCGAATTGATTATGGATTAGCATATCACTCCCTATTTTTCTCATTCTCAGGTATAACCCACACCTATAAATAAAAGCTTCCTGCTACCCATTTATTTACTTATAATTTCGCAGCTCTCTCTCTACTGTGTGTTCATGTTTTCGTTCCAGCTTCTGCGTTTTCTGGTTTCCATTGCTGTTGGAATACCAGATAAGTTGTGCATTAAATCCTGGGAGTTTACGCTGCAGCTCACAGCAATACGAGCGCGTAAAATCTTTTAAGGACAGGAATCATCCGTGCAGTTCAAGGCTTTCATTCAACGATCTTCGCCAGGTTGGTTTTAATTTTCATGTTCTTTAAATTCGTCCTACAACGGGACAGTCTCCTTCTACCTTTCTTTAATCAGTTTGCTCAAGTTGGAACAAACTGGTAGGCTGATAACTCGGTAATTAATAAAGTAATATTAATTTATTGTTGATTAATTTAATTTTTCAACAATCACAAGGCAAGTGGCCCATTGTTACGATACTTCATTTTTATTAGTTTTCGGCTAAAGAGTATGAGAGAAAAAGGGTTTGCAATGTATTTCTTTTAGCGAGTAGGAACTCAATCAGTTTTAGTTTTAGTGTACTAGTTACAGTAAACGAAAAAAGAAAAAAAAAACATAAATGTAACTTGCCTATAGTTAAATTTTAGTTAGATAATAATAAATAGGTGTTAATATTCACACGCCCTTCTCCTCTATCTCTCTATATATATAGATACAGTGGCGAACTAGAAATAAGATTCAGGGGTATCCCAAAAAACTTTTACCTAGACCTCTTCTTGAGAATTCAAGGGTCTTGTGTAGCTAGTAAAAATGTGCCCTTATATTCTTCTTTTCATATTCTAAAGCATATGTTGATTATCATTTTTTTTATTAATGCGTGTACCACACACACGAGAACGTTATCATTTTTTTTAAACTTTAAATGTTATTTATAAGTTTTATAACTAATATTTAGTTTGTAATAAAAATATCTTCACAATAAAAAGAACCGAAACTCATTATCCTTCAATATTTGTTAAAACATGTACATGTAGTCTTATATGACTTTTTAATGTTAGAAATTCTAGGCTTTAGAATAAATCGTATCTAAGTTCTTTATCTTTAATTTCATATAATTGGAATTGAAAAGCTTTTTTATTCGTGTATATCCATAGAACCATATAGATAAAACATTTATATTTTCTTCATTTTATATAATATTTCTTTACATTTAAACAAAAAATACAATATATTAAATCATATATTTAAAAAGAACTATTTTAATGTTTTTTCTTGTATTATTTTCACTCTTAACCGTTTCATTGTTCAAAAAATAACCGTCGTACACATGTGAAAAGTGTGGGATATTTATACTAAAACCGTGAGAACATATTTTAGCACTTAAAAGTTAAACTAGTATATACTAAAATTAATAACATGTACACATAAAAATAGCACTTTTGAATTATGTTAGCACTTGGAAATTAAACAAGATGATCGATTTTAGCACATATGTGATTGATATTAGAACTTTTCTTTGTGGAGAATTATACCAGCACATAACACATTGAAAATAAAAGGAGAATCCAAATAAATAACTAGCACATAACACATTGAAAATAAAAGGAGAATCCAAATAAATAACTGATTGCTCGTTAGTATAATTGTAGGAAATTTAATGTAATTGATATTATTTAGATTATTATTTTTTATCCTTTCTCTATAATTGATTGGATGCTAAATAACTCTTTTAAGATGGTTTCTACAATTTTTAAATGAAATATGGTTTGTATTTGATCCTAATAAGTAAAAATAAAACCCTTCTCTATAATTGATTTGATTGGATGCTAAATAACACTTTTAAAATGGTTTTTACAATTTTTAAATAAAATATGGTTTGTATTTGATCCTCATAATCAAACAAACAAAGTAAAAAATAAAACAAATAAGTAATTTGCAAAAGTAAAAATAAAATAAATAAGTAATTTGCAAATAAATTAAAAAAATGAATGTTTACAATAAATAAAGTTGGTATGTTTCCTCCATCCCACATTGGTGGAGTGAATGAAGTTAGAGTGGTTTATAAGGGATTTCCCCTTATGGGCCTTCATAGTGTTAAATGGGTTGAGAAGTGGGTGAAGCCCACACGCGCGCCGAGCCGAGCCGAGCCGCGAGCTCGCGAATGGGCGCGTTTGAGGCGCACTTCGCACTTCGCACGTACGCATCGTCGCGAGGAGCTTTTATTTTTAGCTAAGGTCTGGTCAGGTGGGTCAGATCTGTGGTTCTAATGAGATAGGGAGATAGAGATTAATTCGAAACAGTGGGGGTTATCCCATACTGATTCAAATTCGTATGGGATAACTATCCAGCAACCGAATTCGAATAGGATATACATCTAGAAAACGAATTCGTATGGGATTAACAATTCGAATTGATTATGGATTAGCATATCACTCCCTATTTTTCTCATTCTCAGGTATAACCCACACCTATAAATAAAAGCTTCCTGCTACCCATTTATTTACTTATAATTTCGCAGCTCTCTCTCTCTCTACTGTGTGTTCGTGTTTTCGTTCCAGCTTCTGCGTTTTCTGGTTTCCATTGCTGTTGGAATACCATATAAGTTCTGCATTAAATCCTGGGAGTTTACGCTGCAGCTCACAGCAATACGAGCGCGTAAAATCCTTTAAGGACAGGAATCATCCGTGCAGTTCAAGGCTTTCGTTCAACGATCTTCGCCAGGTTGGTTTTAATTTTCGTGTTCTTTAAATTCGTCCGACAACGGGACAGTCTCCTTCTACCTTTCTTTAATCAGTTTGCTCAAGTTGGAACAAACTGGTTGGCTGATAACTCGGTAATTAATAAAGTAATATTAATTTATTGTTGATTAATTTAATTTTTCCACAATCTTAAAGGATTTTATTTTGTGTTTAATCAACAGAACAAATGGACTCTGAACTACCAACAGCCAATCTGAGATTCATGAATCAAGAGTTTGTCAAGTTTGACAGATTCGATGGTCAGAACTATACCCGCTGGGCGGACAAGGTTAAGTTCATGCTAGTTGTGCTGAAACTTTACTATATCCTTGATCCTGACTTGCCTGCAATCCCTGATGACCCTCCTGGTGAAGCAGGAGAGCTCCCAAATGAAGATTTGGCAAGGCAAAGACTTATTCGTAAGGAAGCTGAAGATCTTTGCCTGGGTCACATCAAAAATTCCCTTTCGGATCGTCTCTATGACTTGTATGCGCCGATAAAAAGTGCTAGAGAATTGTGGAAAGCTTTGGAAGATAAGTACAAGGCTCATGAAGAAGGTACTAACAAATACCTTATTGCCAAGTACCTTGACTTCCAAATGGTCGATGACAAGTCAATCCTGGAGCAGGTGCATGAACTCCAAGTTCTTGTTAACAAATTGACTGCACTTTCTATTCCGCTGCCAGAAATATTTCAAGTAGGGGTCATTATTGCAAAATTGCCTCCTGGTTGGAAAGATTTCTCAAAGAGAATGATGCACAAGTCTGAGGACTACTCTTTGGATGAACTGTTGAAGCACCTTTGAATTGAGGAGGAAACGCGCAACAGGGACAAAAGAGGTAAAGTCGGATCGAGTGTGAATCATGTTGCTGGAGGATCTGGTCAAAAGGGAAAAGGGGCATCATCAAAGAATAAGAAGTTTACAGCACCAAAGAAGAAAGAATTCAAGAAGTCACAACACACTAACAACCATCAACCAAAGAGGTCTGGTAAATGTCATGTTTGTGGAGAAATAGGGCATTATGCACGAGAGTGCTCTCAAAGGAAATCTGGATCTACGGTTGGTTCTACAAGTGCTATTGATGTTGAGAAAGTCACCAACCTAGTGGCCAATGTGGGTCTTGGTGAAGTTAACATGCTTTCTCAATATACACGCATTGTGGCATGTAGAGGATGGTTTTTGGATTCTGGAGCCACTGTTCATGTTTGTGGGAATCGTGGCTCGTTTCTGACTTATGCTCCTGTTCCTCAAGGAACAGTGGTGGTATGTGCTGATGGACATCGTGTAGAGGTTCGTGGTAAAGGCACGGTGCGGCTAAACTTTAGAGATGGTCAAGTGGTTACTCTTCAGGACATTTTGCATGTTCCTGGTATCACCAAGGGTCTTGTTTCTGCTGATAAGTTTGATCGGAATGGTTACAAGCTGGTTATCAAGAATCTCCGTGTGAAGTTTTCTCTAAACGACATCTATGTGGGTCAAGCAAAGAACACGGGTGGAATGTATCGTCTTGACTTAGCTGAAGATGGGATTGGTGAAGAAGAAGATTCGGATGAAGGGGGCGTTTCAGTGATTGATGGGTTTGGGAATGAAAGTGATAGTGATAGTGGTGGTAGTGTTAGTTCTAGTGTTGGTGAATGTAATGCAATTGGTTTTGATTTGAATGAAATTATGTCTTCTGATTATATCGCTTGTTCAATTTCTTTATGGCATAAACGTTTAGCTCATACAAATATTAAAAACATTGAAAAAATGCAAACTAAAGGTTTATTAAAATTAAATGATAAAGACTTTGAAAAATGCGAAACTTGTGTTAAATCAAAATTCACAAAGAAACCTTTTCCAAGTGTTCATAAACGCAATACATCACTACTAGAACTAATTCATTCAGATATTTGTGAACTGAATGGAGTTCTTACTCGTGGGGTAAGAGATACTTTATCACTTTCTGTGATGACTCGAGCCGATACTTATATGTTTATTTGTTTCATTCAAAAGACAAAGCTTTTGAGGCATTCAAAATATATAAGGCTGAGGTTGAAAAACAAAAGGAGAAACGCATTAAAATTCTTCGCTCGGACAGAGGCGGAGAATACTTTAACCGAAAGTTTGATGCATTCTGCGAAGAAGAAGGCATCATACATGAGAGAACTGCACCATATACTCCCCAACAAAATGGTTTGGCTGAGAGAAAGAACCGAACCTTGGTAGAGATGGCTAACTGTATGTTAAACCAATCGGGTCTACCTCGTAATATGTGGGGGGAAGCTGTGTTAACCGCATGTTATGTTCATAATAGGATCACTAGTCGTGTGATACCTACGAGTCCATATGAGTTATGGAAAGGAAGAAAACCAAACCTAGAGCATTTGAGGGTTTGGGGGTTGTCTTGCTTACTATCGCGTACCTGATCCAAAGACACTCAAACTGGGAGAACGAGCTTTCAAGAGTGTGTTCATTGGATATGCTTCGCATAGTAAATCTTACCGATTGTTGGATGACGAATCAGGTATAGTTGTAGAATCCAGAGATGTGGAATTCTTTGAGAACAAGTTTTCTAGAGATGATGAAAACTCAAATGGCACCACAACTTCTAGTACTTCTGAGAAAAGGGTTCAACCCTCACCAATAGTTGAAGAACCAAGGAAAAGTACTAGAGTTAGAAAAGAGAAAAGTTATGGAGATGATTTCTTTTCTTACCTGGTTGAAGGAACTCAAAAGAAAGTGACGAGAGAGGTCATTTTTGCTGTAAATTTGGATGATGATCCTAAAACTTTCAACGAGGCAATGTCATCAAGAGATGCTCCTTTGTGGAAGGAGGCAGTCAATGATGAAATGGATTCCATTATGGGAAATGGAACTTGGGAGTTAGCTGATCTACCCAAGGGAAAGAAACCTATTGGATCCAAATGGATTTTCAAAAGGAAGTATCATCCAGATGGATCCATCTCTGCCTATAAAGCGAGATTAGTCGCTAAAGGGTATAGGCAGAGAGAAGGGATCGACTATTTTGATACCTATGCACCTGTGGCTAGAATAGGTTCTATTAGAACTCTGATAGCGGTGTCTGCTTTGAAAGGGCTTTACATCCATCAAATGGATGTAAAGACGGCATTTCTAAATGGGTATCTAAATGAGGAGATTTATTTGGAGCAACCAGAAGGGTTTGTGATGCCTGGACAAGAGAACAAAGTGTGTAGACTTATTAAATCTCTGTATGGTTTGAAGCAAGCTCCTAAACAGTGGCATGAGAGATTTGACACCACTGTGACTGCTTTCGGGTTTCGACACAACAGTGCTGACAGATGTATTTATACTAAATGCGAACCCGGTTATACAGTCGTGATTTGTCTCTATGTTGCTGATATGTTGATCACCAGCACTCACCTTGAAGGTATTTCTGAAACTAAGAAATATTTGTCCTTGAACTTTAAGATGAAAGATCTAGGAGAAGTTGATACCATTCTTGGGATCAAGGTGAAGAGAACTGGAAGTCAGATTTCTCTTAGTCAATCTCATTACATAGAGAAAATTCTGACTAAGTTTCAACACTTAAATATTAAAGAGTTTAATACTCCGTTTGATCCAAGTGTGAAACTTAATGTGAACTCTGGAAGAGCAGTGGCTCAACTGGAGTATGCGAGTGCTATTGGAAGTATGATGTATGCAACGCATTGCACTCGTCCTGATATTGCTTTTGCTGTAAGCAAACTGAGTCAGTATACTGTTAATCCAGGGACAGAACACTGGAAGGCAGTGGGTAGAGTACTTGGATACCTGAAAAGGACCAGTAACTTAGAACTGACATACACATCTTCTTCCAGAATACTTGAAGGTTATTCTGATGCAAGCTGGATTGATCGCACCAATGATTCAAAATCTACAAGTGGGTGGATTTTCACTCTAGCAGGAGGAGCAGTTTCTTGGGCGAGCAAGAAACAGACGTGTATTGCCCACTCAACTATGGAAGCTGAGCTCATAGCGCTGGCTGCGGCTGGTAAGGAAGCATAGTGGATTAGAGATCTACTTACTGACATCCGTCTGTGGGATGTTCCAATGCCGTCTATTCCCATGTATTGTGATAGTGAGGCCACACTATCTAAAGTGTACAACGCAGTGTATAATGGGGGATCAAGACACATAGGTCTTCGGCACAATTATGTGAGACAACTGCTTGAAAGTGGTACCATCAAGGTTGTCTATGTCAAGACAAGTAAGAACTTGGCAGATCCATTTACTAAACCTCTGACGAGAGATTTAGTTGTGAATACCGCGAGAGACATGGGTCTAAAACCACAATAGAATCGTTGGTGATGGAGACCCAACTTGAACTTAGTGCTCCTATTTCTCAAGTTTAATGGGTAACAACGAAGTCACTTAACGATAGAAGGTACTATCAAATTTGATAGATCCATGTGAGGTATGATAGTACGTCGTTTCCGAGAACAAGGGTGAGCTTATGCTCTTAACAAAGTTTTGGAGGCGTCCAAGCAACGTGGGTGATGTAAAACTTTGCCTATATGATCTAGGGGTGGTGCCGCCTTGAGTGAAGATTAGTGGTTTATCTTCTAAAGGGTCATGAAAAGGATTTATAGCGCACGGCCATATTCGCGCTCAGTGAGAACGCAAAGTCAGCAGGTGATGTGTGGGGGTAAACCGAAGGGGGCTATCAGGTTAATGGTTTAATTCCATAGGACACCATCTAATCTGTCTCTTCTTGTTTATCAACATAAACTGGGTTTAATCTTCGTGACACCTAGTGACATCATTAGTCTAACTGAAAGGAAACATTCCAACTTGGTGGGGGATTGTTGGAAATATTAAATAGGAACATACAAGTTGGTATGTTTCCTCCATCCCACATTGGTGGAGTGAATGAAGTTAGAGTGGTTTATAAGGGATTTCCCCTTATGGGCCTTCATAGTGTTAAATGGGTTGAGAAGCGGGTGAAGCCCACACGCGCGCCGAGCCGAGCCGAGCCGAGCCGCGAGCTCGCGAATGGTCGCGTTTGAGGCGCGAATGGGCGCGTTTGAGGCGCACTTCGCACTTCGCACGTACGCATCGTCGCGAGGAGCTTTTATTTTTAGCTAAGGTCTGGTCAGGTGGGTCAGATCTGTGGTTCTAATGAGATAGGGAGATAGAGATTAATTCGAAACAGTGGGGGTTATCCCATACTGATTCGAATTCGTATGGGATAACTATCCAGCAACCGAATTCGAATAGGATATACATCCAGAAAACGAATTCGTATGGGATTAACAATTCGAATTGATTATGGATTAGCATATCACTCCCTATTTTTCTCATTCTCAGGTATAACCCACACCTATAAATAAAAGCTTCCTGCTACCCATTTATTTACTTATAATTTCGCAGCTCTCTCTCTCTCTACTGTGTGTTCGTGTTTTCGTTCCAGCTTCTGCGTTTTCTGGTTTCCATTGCTGTTGGAATACCAGATAAGTTCTGCATTAAATCCTGGGAGTTTACGCTGCAGCTCACAGCAATACGAGCGCGTAAAATCCTTTAAGGACAGGAATCATCCGTGCAGTTCAAGGCTTTCGTTCAACGATCTTCGCCAGGTTGGTTTTAATTTTCGTGTTCTTTAAATTCGTCCGACAACGGGACAGTCTCCTTCTACCTTTCTTTAATCAGTTTGCTCAAGTTGGAACAAACTGGTTGGCTGATAACTAGGTAATTAATAAAGTAATATTAATTTATTGTTGATTAATTTAATTTTTCAACAATCACAAGGCAAGTGGCCCATTGTTACGATACTTCATTTTTATTAGTTTTCGGCTAAAGAGTATGAGAGAAAAAGGGTTTGCAATGTATTTCTTTTAGCGAGTAGGAACTCAATCAGTTTTAGTTTTAGTGTACTAGTTACAGTAAACGAAAAAAGAAAAAAAAAACATAAATGTAACTTGCCTATAGTTAAATTTTAGTTAGATAATAATAAATAGGTGTTAATATTCACACGCCCTTCTCCTCTATCTCTCTATATATATAGATACAGTGGCGAACTAGAAATAAGATTCAGGGGTATCCCAAAAAACTTTTACCTAGACCCCTTCTTGAGAATTCAAGGGTCTTGTGTAGCTAGTAAAAATGTGCCCTTATATTCTTCTTTTTATATTCTAAAGCATATGTTGATTATCATTTTTTTTATTAATGCGTGTACCACACACACGAGAACGTTATCATTTTTTTTTAAACTTTAAATGTTATTTATAAGTTTTATAACTAATATTTAGTTTGTAATAAAAATATCTTCACAATAAAAAGAACCGAAACTCATTATCCTTCAATATTTGTTAAAACATGTACATGTAGTCTTATATGACTTTTTAATGTTAGAAATTCTAGGCTTTAGAATAAATCGTATCTAAGTTCTTTATCTTTAATTTCATATAATTGGAATTGAAAAGCTTTTTTATTCGTGTATATCCATAGAACCATATAGATAAAACATTTATATTTTCTTCATTTTATATAATATTTCTTTACATTTAAACAAAAAATACAATATATTAAATCATATATTTAAAAAGAACTACTTTAATGTTTTTTCTTGTATTATTTTCACTCTTAACCGTTTCATTGTTCAAAAAATAACCGTCGTACACATGTGAAAAGTGTGGGATATTTATACTAAAACCGTGAGAACATATTTTAGCACTTAAAAGTTAAACTAGTATATACTAAAATTAATAACATGTACACATAAAAATAGCACTTTTGAATTATGTTAGCACTTGGAAATTAAACAAGATGATCGATTTTAGCACATATGTGATTGATATTAGAACTTTTCTTTGTGGAGAATTATACCAGCACATAACACATTGAAAATAAAAGGAGAATCCAAATAAATAACTAGCACATAACACATTGAAAATAAAAGGAGAATCTAAATAAATAACTGATTGCTCGTTAGTATAATTGTAGGAAATTTAATGTAATTGATATTATTTAGATTATTATTTTTTATCCTTTCTCTATAATTGATTGGATGCTAAATAACTCTTTTAAGATGGTTTCTACAATTTTTAAATGACATATGGTTTGTATTTGATCCTAATAAGTAAAAATAAAACCCTTCTCTATAATTGATTTGATTGGATGCTAAATAACACTTTTAAAATGGTTTTTACAGTTTTTAAATAAAATATGGTTTGTATTTGATCCTCATAAACAAACAAACAAAGTAAAAAATAAAACAAATAAGTAATTTGCAAAAGTAAAAATAAAATAAATAAGTAATTTGCAAATAAATTAAAAAAATGAATTTTTACAATAAATAAAGTTGGTATGTTTCCTCCATCCCACATTGGTGGAGTGAATGAAGTTAGAGTGGTTTATAAGGGATTTCCCCTTATGGGCCTTCATAGTGTTAAATGGGTTGAGAAGTGGGTGAAGCCCACACGCTCGCCGAGCCGAGCCGAGCCGAGCCGAGCCGCGAGCTCGCGAATGGTCGCGTTTGAGGCGCGAATGGGCGCGTTTGAGGCGCACTTCGCACGTACGCATCGTCGCGAGGAGCTTTTATTTTTAGCTAAGGTCTGGTCAGGTGGGTCAGATCTGTGGTTCTAATGAGATAGGGAGATAGAGATTAATTCGAAACAGTGGGGGTTATCCCATACTGATTCGAATTCGTATGGGATAACTATCCAGCAACCAAATTCGAATAGGATATACATCCAGAAAACGAATTCGTATGGGATTAACAATTCGAATTGATTATGGATTAGCATATCACTTCCTATTTTTCTCATTCTCAGGTATAACCCACACCTATAAATAAAAGCTTCCTGCTACCCATTTATTTACTTATAATTTCGCAGCTCTCTCTCTCTCTACTGTGTGTTAGTGTTTTCGTTCCAGCTTCTGCGTTTTCTGGTTTCCATTGCTGTTGGAATACCAGATAAGTTCTGCATTAAATCCTGGGAGTTTACGCTGCAGCTCACAGCAATACGAGCGCGTAAAATCCTTTAAGGACAGGAATCATCCGTGCAGTTCAAGGCTTTCGTTCAACGATCTTCGCCAGGTTGGTTTTAATTTTCGTGTTCTTTAAATTCGTCCGACAACGGGACAGTCTCCTTCTACCTTTCTTTAATCAGTTTGCTCAAGTTTGAACAAACTGGTTGGCTGATAACTAGGTAATTAATAAAGTAATATTAATTTATTGTTGATTAATTTAATTTTTCAACAATCACAAGGCAAGTGGCCCATTGTTACGATACTTCATTTTTATTAGTTTTCGGCTAAAGAGTATGAGAGAAAAAGGGTTTGCAATGTATTTCTTTTAGCGAGTAGGAACTCAATCAGTTTTAGTTTTAGTGTACTAGTTACAGTAAACGAAAAAAGAAAAAAAAAACATAAATGTAACTTGCCTATAGTTAAATTTTAGTTAGATAATAATAAATAGGTGTTAATATTCACACGCCCTTCTCCTCTATCTCTCTATATATATAGATACAGTGGCGAACTAGAAATAAGATTCAGGGGTATCCCAAAAAACTTTTACCTAGACCCCTTCTTGAGAATTCAAGGGTCTTGTGTAGCTAGTAAAAATGTGCCCTTATATTCTTCTTTTTATATTCTAAAGCATATGTTGATTATCATTTTTTTTATTAATGCGTGTACCACACACACGAGAACGTTATCATTTTTTTTTAAACTTTAAATGTTATTTATAAGTTTTATAACTATTATTTAGTTTGTAATAAAAATATCTTCACAATAAAAAGAACCGAAACTCATTATCCTTCAATATTTGTTAAAACATGTACATGTAGTCTTATATGACTTTTTAATGTTAGAAATTCTAGGCTTTAGAATAAATCGTATCTAAGTTCTTTATCTTTAATTTCATATAATTGGAATTGAAAAGCTTTTTTATTCGTGTATATCCATAGAACCATATAGATAAAACATTTATATTTTCTTCATTTTATATAATATTTCTTTACATTTAAACAAAAAATACAATATATTAAATCATATATTTAAAAAGAACTACTTTAATGTTTTTTCTTGTATTATTTTCACTCTTAACCGTTTCATTGTTCAAAAAATAACCGTCGTACACATGTGAAAAGTGTGGGATATTTATACTAAAACCGTGAGAACATATTTTAGCACTTAAAAGTTAAACTAGTATATACTAAAATTAATAACATGTACACATAAAAATAGCACTTTTGTATTATGTTAGCACTTGGAAATTAAACAAGATGATCGATTTTAGCACATATGTGATTGATATTAGAACTTTTCTTTGTGGAGAATTATACCAGCACATAACACATTGAAAATAAAAGGAGAATCCAAATAAATAACTAGCACATAACACATTGAAAATAAAAGGAGAATCTAAATAAATAACTGATTGCTCGTTAGTATAATTGTAGGAAATTTAATGTAATTGATATTATTTAGATTATTATTTTTTATCCTTTCTCTATAATTGATTGGATGCTAAATAACTCTTTTAAGATGGTTTCTACAATTTTTAAATGACATATGGTTTGTATTTGATCCTAATAAGTAAAAATAAAACCCTTCTCTATAATTGATTTGATTGGATGCTAAATAACACTTTTAAAATGGTTTTTACAGTTTTTAAATAAAATATGGTTTGTATTTGATCCTCATAAACAAACAAACAAAGTAAAAAATAAAACAAATAAGTAATTTGCAAAAGTAAAAATAAAATAAATAAGTAATTTGCAAATAAATTAAAAAAATGAATTTTTACAATAAATAAAGTTGGTATGTTTCCTCCATCCCACATTGGTGGAGTGAATGAAGTTAGAGTGGTTTATAAGGGATTTCCCCTTATGGGCCTTCATAGTGTTAAATGGGTTGAGAAGTGGGTGAAGCCCACACGCTCGCCGAGCCGAGCCGAGCCGAGCCGAGCCGAGCCGCGAGCTCGCGAATGGTCGCGTTTGAGGCGCGTTTGAGGCGCACTTCGCACGTACGCATCGTCGCGAGGAGCTTTTATTTTTAGCTAAGGTCTGGTCAGGTGGGTCAGATCTGTGGTTCTAATGAGATAGGGAGATAGAGATTAATTCGAAACAGTGGGGGTTATCCCATACTGATTCGAATTCGTATGGGATAACTATCCAGCAACCGAATTCGAATAGGATATACATCCAGAAAACGAATTCGTATGGGATTAACAATTCGAATTGATTATGGATTAGCATATCACTCCCTATTTTTCTCATTCTCAGGTATAACCCACACCTATAAATAAAAGCTTCCTGCTACCCATTTATTTACTTATAATTTCGCAGCTCTCTCTCTCTCTACTGTGTGTTCGTGTTTTCGTTCCAGCTTCTGCGTTTTCTGGTTTCCATTGCTGTTGGAATACCAGATAAGTTCTGCATTAAATCCTGGGAGTTTACGCTGCAGCTCACAACAATACGAGCTCGTAAAATCCTATAAGGACAGGAATCATCCGTGCAGTTCAAGGCTTTCGTTCAACGATCTTCGCCAGGTTGGTTTTAATTTTCGTGTTCTTTAAATTCGTCCGACAACGGGACAGTCTCCTTCTACCTTTCTTTAATCAGTTTGCTCAAGTTGGAACAAACTGGTTGGCTGATAACTCGGCAATTAATAAAGTAATATTAATTTATTGTTGATTAATTTAATTTTTCAACAATCACAAGGCAAGTGGCCCATTGTTACGATACTTCATTTTTATTAGTTTTCGGCTAAAGAGTATGAGAGAAAAAGGGTTTGCAATGTATTTCTTTTAGCGAGTAGGAACTCAATCAGTTTTAGTTTTAGTGTACTAGTTACAGTAAATGAAAAAAGAAAAAAAAACATAAATGTAACTTGCCTATAGTTAAATTTTAGTTAGATAATAATAAATAGGTGTTAATATTCACACGCCCTTCTCCTCTATCTCTCTATATATATAGATACAGTGGCGAACTAGAAATAAGATTCAGGGGTATCCCAAAAAACTTTTACCTAGACCCCTTCTTGAGAATTCAAGGGTCTTGTGTAGCTAGTAAAAATGTGTCCTTATATTCTTCTTTTTATATTCTAAAGCATATGTTGATTATCATTTTTTTTATTAATGCGTGTACCACACACACGAGGAGAACGTTATCATTTTTTTTTTAAACTTTAAATGTTATTTATAAGTTTTATAACTAATATTTAGTTTGTAATAAAAATATCTTCACAATAAAAAGAACCGAAACTCATTATCCTTCAATATTTGTTAAAACATGTACATGTAGTCTTATATGACTTTTTAATGTTAGAAATTCTAGGCTTTAGAATAAATCGTATCTAAGTTCTTTATCTTTAATTTCATATAATTGGAATTGAAAAGCTTTTTTATTCGTGTATATCCATAGAACCATATAGATAAAACATTTATATTTTCTTCATTTTATATAATATTTCTTTACATTTAAACAAAAAATACAATATATTAAATCATATATTTAAAAAGAACTATTTTAATGTTTTTTCTTGTATTATTTTCACTCTTAACCGTTTCATTGTTCAAAAAATAACCGTCGTACACATGTGAAAAGTGTGGGATATTTATACTAAAACCGTGAGAACATATTTTAGCACTTAAAAGTTAAACTAGTATATACTAAAATTAATAACATGTACACATAAAAATAGCACTTTTGAATTATGTTAGCACTTGGAAATTAAACAAGATGATCGATTTTAGCACATATGTGATTGATATTAGAACTTTTCTTTGTGGAGAATTATACCAGCACATAACACATTGAAAATAAAAGGAGAATCCAAATAAATAACTAGCACATAACACATTGAAAATAAAAGGAGAATCCAAATAAATAACTGATTGCTCGTTAGTATAATTGTAGGAAATTTAATGTAATTGATATTATTTAGATTATTATTTTTTATCCTTTCTCTATAATTGATTGGATGCTAAATAACTCTTTTAAGATGGTTTCTACAATTTTTAAATGAAATATGGTTTGTATTTGATCCTAATAAGTAAAAATAAAACCCTTCTCTATAATTGATTTGATTGGATGCTAAATAACACTTTTAAAATGGTTTTTACAATTTTTAAATAAAATATGGTTTGTATTTGATCCTCATAAACAAACAAACAAAGTAAAAAAATAAAACAAATAAGTAATTTGCAAAAGTAAAAATAAAATAAATAAGTAATTTGTAAATAAATTAAAAAAATGAATGTTTACAATAAATAAAGTAAAGGTTGTTGCAGTTTCGAGAAAAAAATAATTGAAGTCTTTGACTAAACGTGACTTTTGCCTTTTTCATTCATTATCATAACACTCACAATATTATATTAAATATTAATAGAACTTCATCTTCTTCATTATAAAACCCTGCAAGTTTACCTCGCCGGGATTTTCGTTTCCATTGACTGTCAAATTTAATTTCATCTTATCCTCAGTTATACTTAGGGGTATCCTAACATTTGTTTAGGGGTATCCCCGATAAATAAAACAGAGATTAAATAAAAAATTGCACTACGCTAAGAAAGTTCAGGGGTATCCCGGGCTACCTCTAGGCACCACATTGGTCCACCCCTGTATAGATATATATACAAAGAGATATTATGAAAAGGATGTGAGAATAATTTATGGATGTAGTAATAGAATGAACCTAAAAAATAGGAGACTCAGGAGGCCATGCGTGACGCAAGGACAAATTAACACACAAATTATAAAGTCATTATGATTTTGTTAGTTTGAAGTTTAATTTATTGACTTGTCAAAGAAAAGAAATAAAAAACGTTTTGAGTTTCATGTATTGGTTGAATGTGTAATGACCTTAAATGCATTAAGAGCTCCATAATTTTAAAAATTAGAGGTTATGAGTTTAAGTCTTGTTTAGAGCAAAATTTGTAAGGGTTTTATCATAGTGGGTTTTCAGACAGTAGGTTTTCTTTGAAATAGTGGTGGACCAAAAGACCAGCGTCATATACGTTCGTGGGCGTGTGTGGTATTTTGCCATTGAATTTACCCATGTTATTAGGCTTTGGTTTGCCGTTAAAAAAAATCGTTGAATTTGACAAGTTCGTGTAGACATGTTGTGTTGTCCACTATTAATAAAGAACTAGCAAGTTTGTTTATTGACACGTTATATATACCTAAAAGTTAAATAATTGTCTAAACTTTCTAGTGGACTTTAAAACCTCTACATTAAGTTAAAGAATAGCAATTGATAATAATTATTTTTTCTTAACGAAACGTGTCGCTTGTCCACTTGAACTTCTCGACATGCTCCAGAGACGATCATTGTGTACTTGTTTGTCATAGGGTGTAACTCGTCCACAAAGCATTTCTAGATGCTCATTAGTGGTGCCAAAAAGATGGTGTGGATCACCATTGTTCGGACTTCGGAGGACGAAGAGTCTAGGGTTGGATGTGTCTTATTCATCAGGTGTAGGTGTGAGAACAAGCTTTCACCCGTTTACCTTTTGGATTCTGATACGACCCAACCCGTGAAGTCCCACTCCAACAGTCCAACTCCAAGTTTAATTTACTGCATGTTTATTTAGTTGGTAGTTTTACTCATTATGCATCACGTTAGCCCATGTTTCAATTGGATCAAAGTTCTATTTCTTATCTTTTGTTCTTTGGAGCCTAACCCACTCTAGAGGTTTATTGGGAGATTAGCAATCTCGAATCGGCTTCCTAATAGACTCGATGTTTTGAAATTTGCATACGGTGGACTGGTATTTACGATGTTAGTACCAAACAAAAATTTAAAAGTCCAAACTTATCACGGTATGATAAAAGTAAAGATCAAATCCGTAACTTATGAAAATATAATAAAGATCACACTTTGAGCACACTCACTAACCATGTGTCTTAGTTATTGATTAATAAATAGTAATTCACCATCACGATATGATAAAAACAAATATCAAATCCGTAACTTATGAAAAGAAACTAAAGATCACACTGTGCGCACACTCATCAACCATGTGACTTAATTATTAACTAAAAAATAATTATTAACTAAAAAATAGCAATTCACCATCACGATATGATAAAAGCAAACATCAAATCCATAACTTCTGACACTGTGAGCACACTCATTAACCATGTGACTTAATTATTAACTAAAAAATAATTATTAACTAAAAAATAGCAATTCACCATCACGATATGATAAAAGCAAACATCAAATCCATAACTTCTGAAAAGAAAATAAAGATCACACTATGAGCACACTCATCAACCATGTGTCTTAATTATTAACTGATAAATAGTAATTCACCATCATGATATTCATGATACGATAAAAGCAAATATCAAATTCGTAACTTATGAAAAGAAAATAAAGATCACACTATGAGCACACTCATCAATAGGGATGGCAATGAAACCCGAACCTGATGGACAAACCCGAACACGATGGACAAACCCGAAACCCGAAACATTTGGGACAGGTTTAGGGTCACTTAATCGGGTTTGGGATTAGTTTTTATTTTTTTTTTCGCGGGTTTAGGATTTAGTGATATACCTATTACTCGATCTGATTACCCGATAAAGTAAACCCGTTTACCCAGTTATATATCCGATATAATTTATTATTATTTTTTAAATATGTATATATCATGTGCATTTTTATAATATTCTTTAATTGTGTGAATAACGTAGGGGTGTTCATCGAATCAAATATCGAATTTTCGAATTATTTGAATCGAATTATTCGAATAATTTTTATTTTCCCTTGAATTCGTATTCGATTCGAACTCGATTAAAATCTACCAAATTCGATTCGAATTCGTATTCGAATAAAAAACCCAATTCGTATTCGATTAAAAAATCGAATTCGAATAAATTCAATTTGATTTAGATTCTTTAGAAACATGTAAAAAACTATCAAAATGAAATATAAATTTTAAAGCAACTATAAAGCACGAAATCATATTAAAACAGTTCCAAGTAAAGTATCATAAATCTAAAATTCAAAACAAGGATTCAGGAATAACCACTCCACATTACAAGTTAACATTTTTAGGGTTAGAAATCTATTGATAGATTTGTTACTTAGGTTTTAGTTATGGGACATGTAGTTGGTTTGGTAATGGGTAATTTTAATACTTGGAATAAATTTTGAAAATTATTTATAGTATAGCCTAATAAAAGTTATATATTTATTATATAAAAAATAGTAAATAAAAATATATAATTTTTATTCGAATTTCGAATCAAATCGAATTTGAAATTGTAAATTCGTATTCGATTCGTATTCGATTTACTTGACTCAAATTGAATTGAATTCGAATTCGAATTCTTATAATCGAAACGAATTCGTGATAATCGAATCGAATTTAAATGAATTTTGAATTTTTCGAATTCGAAACGAATTCTGAACACCCCTAGAATAACGTGATAACAGTTCGATGTAGGAAAAATCTTTAATTGTGTGAATAACGTGATAACAGATCGATAGGAAAAGTCTTAGGCCGGAGAGTGTGGAGGGCGCCAACCCTGTCATCTCACCTCCGATAGCGCCATAGGGGCGCCACCGCCCATACCCCGCCGTTTAACAAGGGGCGTCGCGCCATTGAAGGGGCTTCACCATGGTAACGAGGAAGAAGGTGAGTTGAATGTGGGGCCCACATCATCTCATCAAATAATTTTTTTTTAATTTTGTTTAATAGGGGGCGTTATCCCACACCCTGCAAGTTAAGAGAAGGCGTGATAAAGCCCCCTGGCTGAGGTGGTTCTAACGTGACGCTGACGTGACGTGATAAAGCCCCTAGGAGCTTTATCCCACACCTCATTATTTGGAAAATTGCTTTTTCATCAAGAACTTGAAATCAAATGCTAAGGGGACCCGAGGCGGTCCAGTGATAAGCCCCTATCACGCGTTATGGTCTAAAAAACACCACCGCCGGTACAATTGAAAACGCGTCAAAATGAAAACGCGTTGAATATATCACGCTTGAAGAAGTGTGGGTGGTGAGGGAAATTGTTGGGTATGGTGGTAAGTGATGGACATTTTCACTAAAATCCATCACTAGTAATGGAATAAAGCTCGGTGACATGACGAAAATTGATTGGATGTTGTAAGTGAGTGATGACCACCACTACCCCTAATGTATTTTTTTTTATTTCGAAAATGAATAGTCACCTAAATATGTCTTGTCATTTCGTACAAACAAAGGTCAAAAATTGGCTTACATTATTTGAATATATTTTTTGTTTATATTAGATATTTTATTTTCTATAGTTTGCTAATATTTAATATATTTTAATAATTATAATGCTTTAGAAGTTATCCGATAGATACCCCAGACGGGTTTGGATCGAGTATATCCAACGGGTAATTTTTTTAAATTAACGGATTTATCTGAAACCTGCGAGTATAATCGATACCCGACGGGTATTTACCCGATAGAAACCAGATAGGTTCTGGGACGGGTTTAGGACAAATTTATCTAATCGGTTGAGGTCGGGATTACCTAAACCCGTTTTAAACTCGATCCATTGTCATCCCTGCTCATCAACCATGCGTCTTAACTCTTCATTATTAATAACAAACTAGTAATAAGGTCACGTGCGTTGCAGCGCGGGTACATCGCAAACATCAAATAAATAAGCGCAAGCGTTATGTAATGTGTCAACCATATGAAAACGTGTGTTTTGACGTGTCCGATATAAATCAATGTAACTTATATAAGCATTTAAATCAAATAACAAAATCCAAACCGGGTTGGTTCATTTAGTGGGGTTCCACCTAATTATTACACAACCCTTACATTTTCACTAAGACTTAGTGGCATCAATACGCATAATAACTCGTATGTCAAATCATAAACCAACTAAAAACGTACATAAAAATAAGAACGAAAACGTATTATATTTGACCATGTTCATTAACATGAATTTATATTGACATGTACATATAAAAATGAGCAAGTGAGAAAATAAAATGTTTACATCAAAACGTATAACAACCTAAAACATACATAAAAATAGGCATGAACACGTATATATTAGACTCGACTTATTTTTATGAAAACTTTAAGTCGAAACGTAAATGTGTACTATTTACGTCTAATGCCGATACATGAATATGAACCGAAATGTCCATAAAAATAAGCACGTGAGGAAATAATTTTTTTTAAGTTAAAGAATGAAAATAAGGTGCTCGCGCGTTGTGGCGTGACATTTAAGGGCACATTATCGTTCGTTAAGTGCGTTGGCACGGTGACATTAACGTGTTTAAGCACAAGAAAGAAACGTATAAATATACGGTACGATTAAACGAAATGTATTAAATTGTGACGAACCAACTACCCGTTTCGAATTTATAGCAACATGTAAACGTGATATAAACTAAAAACACAAAGGGAAGAAAAGAAAAAAAAATTAAAAATCAAGGAAGTAAAAGTGAAAAGTTAGAAATTTAGATGATAGATTTGTTATTGTGTAAATTTTAGAAGGAAAACAAATTAGTTAAAAAAATGAGGGAGCCAATGTGTAAATTACATGAGGACAAAATTGTAAATTTGAGGTGGATTGTCGATGGCCTTTGCCACCGACTTTCTACTTTAAGTAATAGTAGAATAGAATGTTACATCCAACAAACGATTCCAATCAATTAGACATGATACTATTTCATTCAATCTTATAACTTATATATACTAATATTTTATTCAATACAAAATACACAAATATCACTTATATATATACCCGCTTGCGGTGTGCGCATATAATGTATTTATGTGTGGGCGCTCGAGGGGCAAATGTGAAATTGCACTGATTTTAACGTTGTTTTACTAATTTTGTGAAAATAATGTTTAAAGCGACGGATGGTTAATCATGCATCATGTGGTTTCGTTGATAGCCGAAAGACATGGGGATACATGCGTTAATCGGCCGTTGTCCCGGTTGCTGAGTGTCATGTGCCTTACGTCTAAGGCTTGATGCAAAGCTACTATCGAGCCCGGGGTCTCACTGGAAGCAGCCTCTCTATTCATACGGGGTAGAGGTAAGGTTGTCTACATCTTACCCTTCTCAGACCCTACCTGTAACACCCCAAAAACAGGTTTGGTAATCAAACCACGTTAATAGTAAAGACGGATAAAAATACCGTTAGTGGTGAAATTAACCCGATAAATATTAGGAATTAAATAAATAAACCTAACATTAATTAAAAGGAGGATAGATACTTTGAGAAAAACAAAGTATATAAAAAGAGGCCCGAGTTAACGAGACTTAAAATAAACGGGTTATAACTCCCGGAACCCACTAAGTTAACTAGGAATAAATAACCTAGTTAGTTAATTGTTTTAAAACAATAAAGAAGCATGAATTAGTAAGCCTTTTATAAACCTTGAATATTGGAGGGACTAAAATGGGCAAAAGTGAAAGTGAATTTAATAAAAGAAAAATCTACACCAAAAACACACACAAGAGTGTGTTCCTGGTCGACTTTTACACAAAGTAAAGGAGGGTTATTCTCTTGAACCCTAAATCACAAAAATTCAACAAATTAGAAGAGAAATCGAGCCGGGAAATTGGGGCTTTTAATAAAAACGTGATCACCAAGCTTAGGGAATCACAAGGTATGTTGAAATTTGATGTTTGGTGACATTTTGAATTTGTGATAAACATGCATAAACGAAATTTTTGTATGAATGTTGAATGTTAAAGTGATATTGATGTGAGTATAAGTCTAGGAACAAACCCTAGATGCAAACTTGTAGAATTATGCCATAAACTAGTGATTGGTCAATTAATCAAGTATGAGCTAAGTGGGTTTTGACTAAATAGTAAAGATGGTGATATGCATGTGCTTAGAATCATCATATTTGATAGTTGGAGCAAAATACTTGAACAATTTATAAGTTCAAGTGAATGTTCATATATGACTTGAAATGGGTTTTGTATATTATGATGAAATTAATGATTTTGTTCATGTAAATAGGTGTTTGGAATCATGAAGTCTACTAATTAACATGTAGAACTAGATTATATTAGATGTTCGGATGAATGTATAATGCTAAAATGAAATGGGTTTTACATGTAGATGGAAACCTTTATTTCTTGCTTAACAAGTGAATAATTAGCTTTGATAATCGAAAGCTAAGTTAAATTGGTGTTAATAATAGCATCAACTTAGACTTGAAAAGTAGTTAAAACGGTGGCGTAAGAATAATGCCTATCGGATACTTGACAAAGTGCTTAAATGAATTGTCGAGTTCATAATATAATCACTTATGCTAATAGGCAGTTTGACCTTTAAAAAAGGTCAAACTGACCAAAATGAAATCAAATGGTAAATTTTGATGTAAAATCCGTAAGATGGAATAGTCATAATTAATGATGACTAATCTAACCGTCTTACGAATCATGATGATAGTTTGACGCTTGACAACCTAGGTGGAGGCTTGGAAAAGGAAGCGGGTCGAACGAACCAAGTGTGAAGGAAAAGCGTGTTTCGGATGCAAGGTAAGTAAAAGCTTACACCCTTTTATAGTATACATCAGTTGTGTGTATTGAAAATGAATAAGGAAAAGGTAGTAATAGAATTATAATGTTTCGACGCAAATAATACGAGTCGGAACAAGTGCAATGGTGAGAAATCATAAACAATAGAGAAAAAAAGGGTAAATTGGTAAATTAGCCATGTGACGATGAACTAATAAGAAATTTTGAAACATTACGTCATGGTGTAAACCGGAATGGGTAAAAGGGAGAGATGGTAACTAGATATCATCTCATGATGGAAACTGGTCATTCGGACTAAACGGGTCAATATTAATTGATGATCGCTTGTTAAGTTTTGTGATTACAGGAAATATCATACGGTTCGCGTTGGTATTAATTAGAAATTAATAGTGAAAGATATTTAAACGGGCCAATCCTATGACTCGAGCCAAGTACGCATATTTAGAATTATTGTTAAAAGCGATATTTTTGGTCAAATATTAGCTAAACTTGTAGGATCGTTTTCGGACCCGAATGAGTCGATCAGAAGAGTTATACTCAGTTTGCACGGCGGAAACAGACAAACCGAGCTCAATTCAGCAAGTATTACACTTTAAACTGTCGTTTCTATTGATTGAATGACGATTACAGTGATTCGACACTTCAGCAGCAATTCGTTGCAAAACCGGAACAATGAATGCTTGATTTCGCTTGGGACACCCCTATTTATAGGCCTATTGATTTCGCTTGAACTTGTTTCAAGCGAAATCAACATCATACACTTCAAGCGAAATCAGACAAGCTAAACCAAGCGAAATCAGAACATATGTGATTTCGCTTGAACATGACAAAAAAGTCATTTCAAGCGGAATCTCCTCTAATCTCACTTTCTCGTTTTTCGTGCCCTGATCTAACTAGTTCTATACAAGACTCGATACAAGACGAAGACGACAGACGGATGCACCAACAAACTCCCCCTCGGATGTTGACAGATTCTTCGGTGTCGAGTCTTTGCATCTTCAGTCTTTATCAGCCTTTGGGCTTTTCTTTGAAGTATCTGACGCTGTAAGAATCCTTCAATCTCTCTCTTTTCTTCTCTTTCATCACCAATAAAACTCCTCCTCTCGGATGTTGATCTCTTCTCTTTGAATACTGAATCATTAATCTTGTCAGCTGCAACACACTCAGGATCAGAACCTGGCTCTTTGACATTCAGACTCCCCCTCTCAGTAAGCTGGGATCGTAGTCTGGCTTTCACAGATTCAAGATCGTTGCCTGACTCATACTTTGCTTAGGATCGAAAACCTGACTCTCTTCAATCACAAGCTTCTCAGGATCGATTAACCTAGCTCTTTCTCAAATCTGCACATTCTCTACCACAATCATAAGTTTTCTAATATTAAACTTTAACTCATTCAGACACCACTTGTAGAAATCACAAAATGATCTAACATTTATAGTCTTTGATGTACCACTTGCAGAAATATCGTTTTCAAAACTTTTGATGATCACTTGTAAGATTCAAACTCTTAAACACACTCTCCCAACCCAACTGTCGTCATGTATAGCACTTGGAATTCTGAAAATCAGCTCTTCAACACCAGTTGTCGAAAATCTTTTTGGATTTTTCAAAATTTATGCTAAAACACACACAAAATCTTTTTGGGATTTTGATTATAAATGCAATGCAGTAAAGAAATATTTACATACAATCTTTTTGTGAGTTTGTGTAAGAGGATCATATCAGTTTCTGAGACAAATCACCAACACCGTTAAGCTTCATTTCATTTTAAGTTTTAAACAATTCACCTAGATTGTCAGTATACTGGTCCACTTAAATTTTCACACAAAGTTCAATTGTTTCGAGATACGATATTAATGTCTTAAGAACTTAAACTTAATCGCGTGTCCCACTACTTGAATATACTCCCGTATCCAGATCTAAATATTCAGTCTTACAGGTGAGTATACCACAGATGATATCTGTAAAGGGGTTAGGTGCGAAACCGTGAGAGCTCAGGTCAGAACTTCCGTTCAGCAGAGAGATAACGGTTCGACTTTTGGTGTGTCCCCTTTAGAGGATCTTTTCTTCAACAGCACATGATTAGCATTTTTCAATGTTTCATCATTTTTTATGCTGAGGGCGGTGCTATGTTTCAAGCATTTGTAGAAAGTATTATACGGGGACTAGGTCAGAATTTCCATTCAACAGAAGTCCCGGGATAATACCCCAGATATCACTGAGCATAAAGACCTAGTATCTCAGAAAGAGGGACCTTTCAAACAAGATTTCGGGGGTTACCCATATATCCAAGAAATGTTACTCACGACATAATCAAGTTTGAAATTTAGGTTTATATCTCGTCACAATATACTAAATGTGTAAAAACCCACTGGCATATCCGCAGTGAGATTGTTTATCACATTTTAACTTTCCATTTCTTTAGCATGTTGTGATAGTCCACTGATGTACTATCATTTCCTCTTTTCTCAACAAAACTCGTTTTTGTTTTTTTTATCATGTTTTTGTCTTTTTCAAATTTTCTAATGTTTTTGGATTTTCTGAAAATTTTTACTCCCCCTAAAATACAAACACATTTAAAAAAAATTAAAAAAAAACTGAGCTCTTGACCCACTTAGTAGAAACAAATTTTGAAAAACAAACTATACAAGTAACATGACAACTGATATCAAATCGCCTTAAATCGCCATTCACTTGGCGCAAACAATCAGAACTCCCCCTTTCAACAAACTATTTTCCCATTTAGATTTCAAAACACTTAAGTTTGTTTTAATCAAAATGGTTTTTCTGGAAAATAAGTTTTGTTGATTTTATCACTTGTACAGGATGGAGATAAGATCATCACTTTGTTTCTTTCCTCTTTATAATGAATTGATCCCCAATTAACCACTTGTAGGAAATCAAGTACAAATTAATGTCCCTGATTTACGATTTGTATGTTTATCCAACCCTCATGTAGGAATATAACATCTACACATTATCAAACCTCTGATCCACATGTAAAAACGAAATTACACAAATGAATTTCTCAAGAAATATGTCGATTCCTGCTTCTCACTTACCAAACTGGAAGCTCCGGCAAAGTCCATCCCCTGTAAACATTTCAACAATTTAAAAATTTTCACAAACAAAAACTATTTTAACAAGAATGATGTCGATTCCTAATCCGCGATTACAAACTTGGGATCTCCGGCAGGTCAGGATTTCAATCAAAGAAAATGTCCACCCAAGCCTGACCAGCCTTGGGTGTTACCGAGTCATCATCACCCGGTTTCTTACCTTTCCTCTTCTTTTCATAAAACTCTTTAACCCCTTTGACTTTCATGTCAATCATTTTTCCAAAGATGTGTTTTACTTTGGGGTTAAAGGCCTTTTCAACATCAAAAACCTTTTTATCAGAATAAAATTGGTTTGAAATTTCTACTTTACCAATTTTCTTCTTAAAATTTTCAGCCCGAAGTGGTGGAAAATTCTCATCCACAGTCGGAACTGATTTTTCACCATTTACCTCAACCTGTGGCTCCTCTGATTTTGTGGAATCAGATTCATCGCCAGAATATAGCTCCTCTGATTTTGACCTATCAGAATCATCACTAGAACTATCAACAGACTTCTTAACAACCCATTTCTGGTTGTCAGATTTAGCTCTTTTCTTGTAAATCTGTTTGAACATTCACCAATTTCAAATTTTGAATTTTTGAATAATTTGGTTCTGTCAATTAGTGGTTCAAACTCAATCACTTTCTCTTTCACTTTACGAGAAACTCCCTGTTTTGATGGTATCGCCTTAGAACAATCTCTGGCAATATGTCCAACAGAGTTGCATTGGAAACAAGTTCTCGTATCTTTCTTCTGACCAGCAAACTTCATCTCTTCTTGCTTTTTTGCAAGGAATTCTCTGTTTGACTGCCTCCAAAATTCTTTCTTTTCTTATTCGTCTGCTGACGTACCTGAAACAAATGTCATCTATGATTTAAAATCTCAAACATATTTTTCATTTTTCTGTTTTTCTGTTGGTGTAAAACCTAAACCTTTCTTTTTGAAATTACCGTTATGGTTTGGTTTCTTTTGAAAACCTGAACCAGAACTGTAACCCTTTTTCATGTTTAACCTTTGCTGAACTCTTGAGGTGTATTTTTTTAGGTTTATCAGTAAGATTTAAATCTTTTATTTCAGAAATATTAATTTCTGTTAATTTGAAAACCTTTTTGATCATTACAGTTTTGACACCTCTTATTGGAAATTCCTCATCATAATATAATTTGTCAGAATCATTCAAAGTATATGCCACTTTAAATGTTTCATCATTCAAATTAGATTTTGATAACAGGAATTCTTTATCATAAACTCTTTTTCCCTGTTTTTCATTTTGACCCGGAGTGCTGGACTCAGACTTTGACTCCTCTGTTTCATCGTTATCTAACACATGATCTACTACTTTCTTCATCAATTGAGATTGTTGATCAGTGTCAGACGATGTAAACGTGACATCAATATTTTTTGGCAAATTGACTGACGACTCCGACTCCCACTGTAAGTTTGTAGCCTTTTTTACTCTTTCAGAATTTAGATTTCTGGGCAAATATCCATTTTCCAGCGGGGGTGGACACTTGTTGTAACTGACACCTTGTTTCTTACCAGAATTCTTCTTGTGAGTCTTTTTCTTTGTGTCATTCTTCTTTTCATTCCTCTTTTCTGGAGTCTTTTCTTCAGCTCGTTCTTCAGTCACCTCACCCTCTTCGAATGCCTTCATACCTTCAACAGTTGGATAGATCCTGTCAATGACATAAGAAGTACATGAGTAACTTTTCAACAAATGATTAACTCTTTCAGTTTCAATTCTTTGAGCCTCCAGCTTTTGTTCAAGAGCAGCACACTTCTCGATATAGTTGTTCACAACTTTCTATTTGATCATGAATGCTCCTTGAAGTGTCTTCATTGCTGTTGCTTGCTCTTCACTTGTGTCATTGTACATATTCATCGCTTTGTTCAGCACATCATAAGATTCCTTTAATCTGTTCATATTGTGAATCAACGAACTGTTTTGTTTCTTCATTACTTCACAATTTTCACACATTACTGGACTCTTCTTTGCAACAGCTTCTTCATCAATTTTAAAAGCTGGAACTTCTTTCCCTTTTCTTCTCACTACCGGTACTGCTTCATCTTCACTGCTGACCGGTGTCTTTACCTTTTTCTTTTTCTTCTTGGCTTTCTCATCTTCACTGTCACTTTCAGCCATCATCTTCAAGTGTTGTGCCATTTGTTTTGCATAATATTCAGTACAATCTTCATCACTATCTTCTTCAATTCTGGCAACAAAAGCTTTGGCTTTCAACAAATCTTTGTCTGGGCAATAGTCATCCCAGCTGAAATTTTCCCAGCTAACACCTTCAGGCATCTTCTCATCATCTTGATCTATTACCAATGCTTTACCATCAGCTGAAATATATTTATCCCAGTTGAAATCTGTTGATGACTTTTTCTCATCGTGATCCACCATGCATGCCCTTTTTGAAGAATCTTCAATCACTTTCCTCCCATGAGCAACTTGTGGTTCTTGTTGACTTGATGATTGAGCAACTTGATGGTAGATCGCCTTTCGATAGTAATCATTGTTGTTGTTGAACGGATTTTGAGCTCCACTTGCTTCGCGATTCTTACAGTCTCTCTTGAAGTATCGTTTTTCCCTGCAATAAAAACAAGTGACTTTAGATTTATCAAAACCCAAAGTAGAAACACACGCATCACGGAAATCATCGCGTCCCGTGATCTGCTTGAATTTCTCAGCTCTCCTCAATACACTTGCGAAACACCATTTTATATCCATTAATTCCATTTCTTCAGCATCGATCTGATCGTAATCCTCTTTAGTCAGCATTGGATTCCCGATCCGACCTGCAACAAAACTTCCATATGATTCTAAAACAGCCCCTAACGATGACATGTGGCTCTTTGCAACTTCTTCAATGTAACCCTGATCATTCTCAAGATTCAGTACAATATTGCATTGTAGCTTCCTACCATTCTTTGTCACTGTCAAGTTAGGATCAAATGAAGGATATGATGAGAAACTTGTTTTGCTGCTTGATCCTGTTGAAGAACTTCCGGATGAATTCTTTGCATTAAAAGCAGTTTCAACCTTTGGAGATAAGTTGATAGTTTTCTCATTCATCCCTGTTTTGTAGTAAAGCCCGATATCTTGTTCACCGTCAAAATCTTTCATTCTAACAATCTTCCGTTGCTCCATTTCTTGAGCTTCCAACTTTTCAATGAATTTACTCAAAGTTAGCGTGCTAAATCCTTTCTTGTTTCTGAGCAACATCAAATATGTGCCCGAGGTTTCATGTGGCAATGCATCTACTAACTTTTCAATCAACTCCTCATTATCTTTGTTGATACTCGCTCTTCTCATGTTAACCAACAAATTGCAGTATCTTTCTATAATCTGCTTTGTGCTCTCATTCTTCAAACCTCGAAACAAATCAAACTCTTTCTTTAAAAGCGATTTCTTGTTCTTGATCATCTCCTGACTACCAACAAGCTTGGATCTTAACGCTTTCCAAATCGAATAAGAACTTCCGTTATGTTACAATAAGACCATGATATCTTCTTTCACAGCTTGTTGTAGCAGACTCATCATCATTTTCTCATTTTTGTATTTTCTTTTATCTTCAGCACTCATATCCTTGATAGCAATCACCTCGTCATCGTCATTTGTTGGTCTTACATACTTCGTCTCAACACATTCCCAAGCATCTAAATAGTTAGCTTGTACCCAGTTTTCGAAACGTCCTTCCCAACCCTTATACTCCTCTATGTTCATGAGCTTGGGAGGTTTTTGCATAGTTCCCGTTTCGTTTTCCAACATCGTGTTTTGTGCAAGAGTGATCGGGGTAACCGGAGTAGCGAATGCATTATAAAATTCCTCGTCCATGTTTCGGATTTAAAAAATTCTCAAAGCAGTCTTTTCAAGCGAAATAACCAACTTCAAACTGGATCACTTTCAAGCGGAATAGTGCTTTGAAGTGGAATCACCAGAAAATTTCAAGCGAAATAAGGTTCGAGCGGAATCAAATTGAAACTTTCAAACAGAATCAAGTTTCGAGCGAAATCAGCAGAAACTTTCAAGCGGGATCTGTTTTTAAGCGGAATCACCAGAAAAACTCAAGCGAAATACCGAGTTTCAAGCGAAATCAACTAGAACTGCTGCTGACGTCATCATGCACTCGCTGATTTTCAAGCGGAATTACTAAAAAATCAAGTTTTAGATTGATTTTAGACCTGAAACTTTCAAGGCTTTGTTAAAACATAATTGCGCGTGATATGTGAAATTTTGAGCCAATTTTAACCGTGAAAAGTTGTTCAATTTAAAAAGAAGGTGTAGAAAATCAGAATTTGCAGCTGAATTGGTATGAACTCTTCCTCCTGAGCTCTAATACCACTTGTAGGATCGTTTTCGGACCCGAACAAGTCGATCAGAAGAGTTATACTCAGTTTGAACGGCGGAAACAGACAAACCGAGCTCAATTCAGCAAGTATTACACTTTAAACTGTCGTTTCTATTGATTGAATGACGATTAAAGTGATTCGACACTTCGGCAGCACTTCGTTGCAAAACCGGAACAATGAATGCTTGATTTCGCTTGGGACACCCCCATTTATAGGCCTAGTGATTTCGCTTGAACTTGTTTCAAGCGAAATCAACATCATACACTCTAAGCGAAATCAGACAAGCTAAACCAAGCGAAATCAGAACATATGTGATTTCGCTTGAACATGACAAAAAAGTCATTTCAAGCGGAATCTCCTCTAATCTCACTTTCTCGTTTTTCGTGCCCTGATCTAACTAGTTCTATACAAGACTCGATACAAGACGGAGACGACAGACGGATGCACCAACAAAACTCATTCGTCGTAAAATGAAGGACTAAAAATGACCAAAAAGCCCTTAATGGGTGAATTGGGCAAACGACCCATATGGGTTGTTTAGGAATTTTCATTAAGATTACGAAGTATAGGTAGATACCTTAATGTAGTAAAATGATGGGTGAAAGGAGAGAGTGAAATTTAAAGTTAATGGTAAATCCCTCCAACGGGTCAAAATGAAGTTTTGCGCATAACTCAACCTTTAGTTGCATAATGTATGAAAGTTTTGAACTCACGAGTTAATGGTTTTGAGATAATGAATATCTCAAAAATTTGCAATGATTTAAACAAAAGTGGTTTAAAGAATCATGAAACGGGTCAAAAGTGTTATAAAGGAATTTCAAGTCGAGAGCTTGAAATCTGAATTTTTGAAGTAGTTGAATATCAGGTTTTAACTCCATAAGATGGAGAATTAAATTTAGAACGCGTAGGAAAAAGAATCACGTGAAACGGACTTCTAGATCAAAAGTTATGGCCTTTGAAAGTTTGATTTTTGATAAATAAACATAGCTGCCAGAAATGCAGGTCCCAGATGCGGACCTGCTGGAAAACGATCTCCCACGTGGCACTCGAAGGAGAACCGGGCATCGGGCGCGACACGCGAAGGTAAAGAAGGAGCCTCTCGCGTGGCTCGAGAGGCAAAATTCTGAAATTTTATTTTTATTTTGTTTGTTTGTTTATGGAACTTGTTTATACATGTTTATAAGCTATCAAAACTAACTTTTAAGTTGGTTTTGATCATAGGCAAACGTCTATGATTCCCGGATGAAGATCAAGCGAATATGAAGAACCGAACACATGTCTTTGAAGCTTCCGCAATTGGCTTATTTTATTCTAGTTTAAAAATGAGATTTGTAAACACTTGTTACTACAATTTGAGTACTTTAATTATGTATGAACGTTAATTTGACAAAGTTTTAAAAGGTCGCATTTTCACATAAAATGCGTATTTAATATTATAACCGTACTATTTAAAGACGGGTGTTACACTACCTTAGCTTTGTTATTGGTGTGATTTACTGAGTGTGATATATATACTCACACTATATATGTATATATATATATATGTATATATATGTATAGGATAAGGATCATGTGAGAAGTAGTAGGCTAATTGACAAACTTGAGAAACATTCTGCACCACACATTTTCCTTAGCCAAAAAATGCAAAAAATGTAAAAAATGCAATTTTTTTTTTTTTTTTGGAAAAATCAGAGATTTTTTTTAAGGTTTTGTTTTTTTTTTTTTAATTTGGATTTATACACATGTGTATATTGTTAATCTTTTAACTATACATATATGTATATTGTCAAATATACATATATGTATATAAATGTTTAAAATTAAAAATAAGTGTTATTTAGGGTTTAGCATTTGGGTTTAGGGTTTAGCATTAGTATTTAGGTTTAGCAATAGTATTTAGGGTTTAGCATTAGGGTTTAGCTTTTGGGTTTAGCATTAGGGTTTGCATTAGGGTTTAGCATTAGGGTTTAGATTTAGGGTTTAGGGTTCAGGGTTTATACACTTATTTTTCAATTTTAAACATGTATATACATATATGTATAATTGACAATATACACATATGTATAGTTAAAAGATTAACAATATACACATGTGTATAAATCCTAAAAAAAAATTAAATCCTTAAAGAAAAAGCTCCAATTTTCCAAAAAAAAAAAAATTCATTTTTTTCACCTTTTTTTTTTTGCATTTTTTACTTAGGGAAAATGTGTGGTCCAGATTGCTTCTCAAGTTTCTCAAACAGGGTGGACTTCTCTTAGGATCCCTACCCTATATATAGGTACGGGATCAGGAGAAAACGCTCAAAAGTGTGAGAACGGTGAGAACGCATCCTGGCCTAACACGTGGCGCGGGACATGATCAGGGTACGATGGGTTTTTTTGTCTTTTCAATATTCTTCTTCTTTCCCGATTTTCGCGTGTGACATGCTGCTTCATTTTTTGTGTGCAAGATAATTTTGGCGTTAACTAGAATCATTAATTACTTGGCGTTTTACTGTTTTTCCCTGATTTTTTCTCATTGAATTAATTCTTTTTGTATCACATAGTTAATTTTTTTGACGTTATGGCATTTTCTAGGTCTTTTTTTTTTTGGCATTCTGGGTCTTTTGTTAATAATTGATTACCATAGATTAATATTTTATAAAATTACAATAATATGATATCAAAATATACTAATAGTCTTTTGTGGATGGGATTACATGAGAGATGTACCCATCGCTTTGTTCATCACTTTCTTCAGATTCATCATCATCAAATTTTCGATTGACGTATAACGCCATTAGCTCGTCTCTTCTTTGCTGCAACCTATTCTTGAATATCATTGCAACCCTGGATTTTGCATCGTTCGAAGGTGCTAAATCACAGAGTTGGTCAATGAGAGATAGCCTCTCTGTCTTCAACATTTCCTTCATTGGCAATGAATATTGCACCCCGTGTTGATAAGTCATTTCAACCGTTCCTACTTCTTCATGCATCACCCAACTGCTAAGTGTTGGTAGAGGAGTAGCGTCAATATCATCATCATCTTCATCATCATCTTCTGCCGGAAATTTTCTCTTCAATCTTTTTATTACAGTTCGGATTCTTTCAAAATCGTTGGCCATTGGAACCCCAAGGGTCAGGATATCCCTTTGAACCCCTTCATTCATACCAAGCATGGCTTTGATTGTCCTTACCTTCACCCTTCTCCTATCAGAGAACTTTATGATGAATCGTTTCTCCTTCCTTTCAAACCTCTATGCAATAACCTTAGCCATTTTTGAAGTTTTTGGCGTTTTGGACAATATGTGGCATTTTTAGTCAATGTTTTTGGCGTGTTTGAGGTTGTGTTCTCATGGTCTTCTTTTATATTGACTTTTTCCCCGCGCATGACAGGTAATTATGGCGTTTTGAAAAAGATAAATAAATTCAATTCCCAAGTATTTGGCTTTCAATATAATAAATGTTAGTAATTATGTTTCCGTCGTTTCATTTTACTATTTTGCAGTTACGGTGTTTTGTTTTCAGATTCATCTGTTTTTATGGTGTAACACGTCTAATCTTGATGGCTGTAATTATGGCATTTTGTTTTCCATTGGCGTTTAGATAACGATGGGACTTTTTGTTTTATTTTCTTTGCACATTGTTTTAAGCTTTTTTTTAGATTTATTATAATAGTACTTTTTCAAAGTAATATTATTATAGTTTGGTAGTTTTTAGGGCGTTTTATGGCATGATGGTGTTTTACAAGCATTTGCCCGTTTGGCGTTTTATTATATTTTTCATTATAGGATTAATGTACTTGTTGTTTCTTAGCTGAAATTACATAACAAACAACAGATAAAGAAAATAAAAAAAAAACAAATAGAATCAATTTATGATCTAGATCTTTCGTGTCATCAGTCTCTTTCTTCTTTTGAAACTACAAGAACTGTCACAAATAAATGGCGTCTTGGGTTTGGCAGGTTTATTTTCTTTGTTCATATGTTGAAGTGTCTTTGTGGATGTTGGAGACATAGATCGACTCCGTGTGGGTGGATGTTATCTGCCCGTCGTCTTCATTATAATCATCGAGACCAAAGTAGCATTTACACTGGGATAGGTCTCTTCTAATAATCCAAACCTTCTTCAAAAACAAAGAAGATAAAATGACATATGGGTGTCATCAGTCCCTCTTTCTTGGATTTTGTCCATCTCATGCAGTAAAATCTTACTCCTCTCACCTAACAAATCATTCAGCGAAACTTCATGCAGAACATTACTGAGTGTCAAAGAAAAGATGTTTGTCATCGTTGTATTTTTTGGCGTTTTACATTGACTTGTATTTTTTAGGAACCACTGTGTTTTTTGTGTGTTTTTTTGGTGTGATAAACGGAAGGTGGTGAGACGTTTCTATTTATAGGATTTGTTTTGGTTCATAGTTTAGGCGGGATATTATTTTTATAACAAAAAATGTAATTAACATTTATCCGGATGTAAGGCTCGGTGTTTATATATTATGGCGTTTCACATTTTGTGGCGTTTTTGTAGCTTGAGAGCTTAAATAAAAACACAGAAAAAACTAAGCAGTGATAAAATTGGCGTTTTGTATTTATTTGGCGTTTTATATTTCAACGGCGTTTTATGTGAGAAATGATGTTTTACCTTTTTTTACCAATGAAGCGCGTCCACGTAATAAAATTGATGTTATTTACGAAAACGCCATCGCGCCAATGTAGTTTATAGATTGTTTTGATCGGACGATCCATAACCGTTCTCACACTTCCCACCGTTTTCTCTAAATCCTGGCCTTAAATATATATATATATATATATATATATATATATATATATATATATATATATATAGGGTAAGGTTCATTTGAGAACCACCTTTATTGCGAGAACCGCGAGAACCAATGTGAACACAAAATAAAATCTAAAAAAAATAAAAAAAAGCACTCAACAAATTTTTTTATTTTTTTTAATATTTTTTAACAAAAAATCGCTGTATTTAGTTACCAAAAAAACATTTTTTTTCGAGTAACAGTTATCCATGCACATGTGCATATGTATCATTACTTCAACAAATTCCGTAATACATTATCAGTAATAGACAATTGCACTTTAATTTACAATACCATCTGTAATACGCTACTTTTTACATTACCAATATTCAAAATGCACATGTGCATCATTAGGTATAACCATGATATAACATGTTTTGGTACAAAAAGTTTGTGATTTTGAATGGAGAAGTAGGCCCATATACATGTTTTTTGGTTAGTTATGTCTAGTGGTTGATGGTTTGACTATAGTTGTTACTTTATGATGTAATATAATGATTGGATGGTATAAATGGTGTTGATATACATGTAATAAAGTTGGTAATGGTATTGTATTATGGATGGTAAGAGGTAATGATGTTGTATTATGGATTGTAGGAGGTATTGGTAGTGTATTATGGATGGTATGATATATGAAAGGGAAAGTGTATGCAAAGTAGTGTACCAAAACACCTTATTTCATGTTGATACATATAGATGCACATGTGCATTTCTAATATTGGTAATGTAGAAAGTAGTGTATTATATATGGTAGTGTAAATGAAGTGCAATTGTATAATATTTGTAGTGAGTTATAAAATTTGTCAAAGAAATGATACATATGCTGTGACAACTCGTATTCCGAACCAATTTTTGTGTAACGTTACGTGATTACGTGGACTTTATCTGAATAATATATGATAATGCGTGCGTTGTGTAAATTGTGTAATGTATGAATGTATACAAAGTGACCCGATCGTACATGACCCACTCGACTACCCAAACCCATTCGGTCCATGTTGTTGGACTCGAGACCTTTAGGGCAGCCCAAGTGAGGGTTCGGCCCATCCCCCTCTTAACCGAATTGTACCTAGAATGTTAGTAACATTCTCACAACTTGCAACATTAGAAATCACACAACCCTAGAAGCTCTCTCCCTCTCTCTCGTTTTCCCTTGGAACCGGCGGCAATCTCTAAACTCTCGAAGATCCTCGTGTTCGAATCATTCTATTCCTTCTAACCGGTTAGTGTTTGTTATCATTGATGTTATGCATGATTAGATGATTGAATGATATTATGTGTATGATAAGTTTGAATCGAAAACATGTTAATCGGTTATAGGTGTCCGTATTCGGATGGATTAATTCGGATAGCCAACTGTTAGGGAATTCATGATTTAATCTGGTTGATAGTTGATAGTATGTGTTTGGGATACATGTTAGTTCTGGAATTCGTTATTCATATGAGCCGATTGTATATCCATTATGATACCGATTCACTGTTCTTGATGATGATGATATGAATGTTGAATGTTGAAATAATTGTGATTTGATCTGATTGTGAAACTGCCAAATCTGTTTGCAACTATTACGGGAATCATGAGCTCCAAATTAGGAAGTCTGTTACATTACCTGGTCTCGACACAGGTTGCGAGTCGAGAGCTCACTGTCTCGACTCGAGACCATGACACCGGCACAAAACAACACAACTCGAAACCACGGTTGCGGGTCCGGTTACGACTCGAGACCGTGTAGTCTCGAACAGACCATGATGACTCGAGAACTCCTTGTTGCGACTCGAGACCCCGAAACCAGTACAACCCGAGACCGCCTAGTCTCGACTCGAGATCTCTGGTCTCGACTCGAGACCATATACACGTACACTCTGCTATTGGGCCTGCACACTGTTACGAGCCCAACTGATTGGGCCGGATACTTGGACTCTGCTTGTTTATGTAATTATTCTGCTGATACCTATACGTGAATATGATGACCAATATTTGTACACAACTTGTTACAATGTGTGTGGAACATACGTGCAACACTAGTATATGAATCTGATTGGTATGATAACTGTGATAGGACGTGGTTGATCACTTTGTAGCTTAGTTGAACTGTTGTGTATCATACCGAGCAATCCCAGGTGAGTTCATTGCATTTCTCAAGCATGCGTCCCGGTGGTTTGGGACAACTAGTAAACATTTGGAAGGGAAACTTGGGTAAACAGCTAAATCGGGTTTTTGGTTATTGAACATGGAATCTATCATTATTCGATTGCCTGTAGGGCAATGGGGTAATTAGTTGATAGCGCTATTAGGTTTGACACCTCACACCGGGCTGTAAGGACGTGCGTGAACTAATTATCTGGGCATCATTCCAATGCTTGGTTAGGGGCATTGGGGTCTGGACACTTCCAGGTCATTAAGGGGCACACTGCCCGGATACATATGGGCACACTCCCTAGGGTATCTAGCATGTTATGAGCAACATCGTATCACAACGTTGAAACGGCTTAGCATACAACTGGTAACAAACGCGTTAACAAAACCTTGAACTCACCAGCGTTGTCTGACACACTTGTCTGCATGCTTGCAGGTCGTTAGGGTTGGAGACAGGGACTTGCTATCTGGGAGTGCTGGAGTGGTCATGGATCGTGGCTTTTGATTAAACAGTTGACTTGGTGGTTTTGAAACTTTAAACAATTGGATATTATTTCACTTATGCTTCCGCTAAACATATCTTTTGGGTTTAATGTTTGGAATTGAACTTGCTTGGTTAATTAATGACATGTTTATTTAAATTCTTGTATGGTTCAATGTGATTGGTGGCTCATACTCTAATGTGTCGCACCTCCCGCGGTGTTTCCGCTTGTGGTATTTTTGGGGGTGTTACAGTTTGGTATCAGAGCCACTGGTTATAGTGAACTAGGTTTTAAAACGTTTTTGTAAAACCAGACTATAACCGAACACCTTCAAAAATCGATCATGACACTCAGCTCCAGATTGCAAGGTTCGTCTCTCTTACTTTGTGCATCACTTGTTTAGCAATCACACACTCACAACTAGCATGGAATGAAACATTAGATACTATGGTGACTTGATAGTGTGACACTACTCTTTGAATCATATGAATCGTAGCCTTGTAATACCACTTGTGTGTAGATTGAACGGGGGAAACTTCGAGCGCAAGCTAAGAGGCTCTGAGATGAACATGCAAATCGCCTTGTTATTATGGGTGCACACTTAATAATAACGTGGGGTGCATGCAAGTCCCAGTGAGGCTTATCGAGCGTGAGAAGGGTTCTGCCTTATTATGTGTGAACTTGGTAGTACCTAGATATCGACACGATACTTGATTTCCATCTCGTTTCGATTTCCTGAATTGGTTCATCTCTATATATAGAATCATGAGTGGACGAGGACACGGACGTGGCAACATCAACATGACTCAGGCTGAGTTGACTGACTTAATCAATACCCGTGTGGCTGAGGCCTTAGCAGCCTATCAAGCTGGTACGGAATGTACCAAGTACCCTTTACTCTTATACCGCGTACACGTCCTTTCACCCCTATAATGTGTTTCCTTTCGTCATTTAGGTCAGCACGCGCAACCCCAACCAAACCAACCTGCTTGTACATTCAAAATGTTCATGGACTGTAAGCCACAGACCTTCACCGGGACTGAAGGGGCTGTGGGACTTCTGAGATGGTTCGAGAAAGCAGAGTCTGTGTTTGCTATCTGTAACTGTCCCGCTGGGGACAGGGTGAAATATGCTGCGGGTACCTTGGCGGATGGTGCCCTAACGTGGTGGAATGCCCAGGTGCAGTTGTTGGGCATCGAGGCAGCGAATGCCACAACTTGGGATGACTTTAAAGAACTGATCAGGGAGGAGTATTGTCCTCGGGATGAGGTCCAGAAGTTGGAAAACGAGTACTACGACTTGAAGATGGTTGGATCTGAAGTCGAAGCGTATGTGAAGCGATCGTATGAATTGGCTGACAGGTGTCCGAACTTGTCCCGGCCTATGTCTCGGAGGATTGAGTTATTCATCAAGGGGCTGCCTCCGCGTGTGAAAAGTTTGGTCACTGCAGCCCATCTCAATGATTTGACACAGATTGTTCGTTTGACCCACAAGATTATGGATCAAGAGGTAGAGAGTAACTCGTTACCACCGCGTGTTTCACCCACTACAGCTGCTGCGCCCACTGCCACTGCATCCGCTAATGATAACAAAAGGAAGTGGAGTGACTATGATAAAGTCTCTAGCGCGAGTCAGACACAGAAAAGACCAGATAATAACAACAACCGCATCATCAGCCAGTCGTCTTCTGTCAATCAAGGCCAAGGGGGTAGTCAAAGTCAGGGTCAGTATGCTGGGAGGAAGCCACGGTGTAACAAGTGTGGCTATCATCATTTTGGGCCGTGTGGTCGAATGTGTAACAGGTGTGGCAAAGCGGGCCATGAGGCTAGGGATTGTAGGGCCCCACAGCCCAAACACCAGCAGCAACAGAACCAGCAGAACCAGAGACGGCAGGGACAACCACCCCAGCAGAACCAGGGTTTCTGGAAGGGGTGCTATCAGTGTGGGGATGAGGGTCACTTTAAGCGGGATTGCCCCCAACTAAACCAGAACGCTAACGAAAACAACCGCCCGAATAACAACAATGCTGGCAACAACAATAACAACAACGGCAACAATGGGGGAAATGGTGCTCGAGGCAGAGTGTTCCAGCTTGGAGCAGGAGATGCCAGGAATGACGGCAACGTTGTAACTGGTACGTTTCCTGTAAACAATCGTATTGCTTCTGTATTATTTGATTCCGGTGCCGATTGGAGCTATGTGTCCCTAGAATTTAGTCGACAATTAGGGATAACCCCAACACCCTTAGAAGTTAAGCATGTAGTAGAACTAGCAGATGGTAAGGCGATAGAAGCTTCGAATGTCCTTTTCGGGTGCAAAC